>NC_133520.1:40010000-40345000 GCF_049354715.1 Callithrix jacchus | reverse complement strand
CAGTGGAGCTCCACATTTATCTGCATCACATGCTGTCATTACAGCAGGGGGGAAAGGCTTGAAGATCAAAAGCAGCAGCCTAGCCTTCGACTGCAGCAAAGCTATTCACATGTAAGCTAGACCTGCCATCTGTCAGATCTGAGGTTCTGAGGAAGTCAAAGTGCTTTATGATAGGCCAGAAATAAAAATGACTCACGTCAACATAGAATTAGTAATATACTGTATGCAAAGTGACTCAATTCATTGTGTGTCCCATCATGAGCCAGGGAGAGCTCTGGGTGTCAGAGGCACAGCGGGAAAACATTTCCTGGCATGCGTAAAGGATATTCTGCATAAGCGTCATGCCCTCTGAGCCTGACTGGGCGTAAAGAAAACGTCTCAGTGGACTGAGTTTGATTGAACTTCGCTTCACACCCCACACCCCTCCCACTCCCACTTAACCCAGTCTCCTTGCAATCCATGCCCTCTGCATCATCCCCTGCCCCCAATTCTAAACCTTCTCCACTGATGTCCTAACAGAGCATGCCCAGCCCTGATCAGGAAGCCCACTGTAGATGCCCCCTTCTCCCTCTCTGTCCAGCAAAACCTGCCTCTTCGAGTGTCCATACCCTCTTTCCAAAACATTAGCAAATATTTCTAAAAAACCAGTCCAGCCATTCCTGAGAGTGGAGAGCTTTCACAGGAAACGTGTTTCCTTTCCAGCAAAGCCTCCAGGAGGGACAGTATCCTACTCCAAAAGATGAGTTCCTTGACGAGAATTTAAAGCACCACAGTGCACAGCTGAGAGCCTTTTATATCACACCCCTACAATTTGAGGATGAGTCCTGTCTTGGAGGAATTGACCCTGATCCCAGAAAAGATACATTTCCTGAAGAAAAGTGAGTCCATGATTTTCTCTCGTATTCATCTGACATGTATGTTTAAAGTTTGCGGAGTATCCCCTAGAGGGTGAGGAAGCAGCATCTTAGGCAAGGCACTGATTTTGTAACAGATTGCTGGGCTAACCTGTGGCTTTTCATTCCCGGCTTAGATATCTGATGAACTGTCAGGAGGGAGGAATGACTGTCTTTTACACAATGCTAGACATTTCTGCGGCAAGACTCGGACCTTATTTTAACATTGTGCTGTTTGACCTCTACTCTTATTTGCCTGTTCATTTACATACGTTCCAACTTATTCTAAAGAGGTTTCAGGTGACAAGCCTCAGAAGTAAAAGCCAGATGTGACATTCTGCAGCCACTCACAGGAATAGGTCTATTTTAATCCCCCAGCAAGCTGGAAGGGGCTGTGTGCCAATTTCCCTTCACAACACTGGCAACTGTCGCTTGGCACACAAGGCAAAACCTTTCCTGCAAAACACCCCAGTGAGCAAAAAAATGGAATAATTTTAACTAAGAGGCTTCCCCCCCCCCAATAAAAAAAAAAAAAAACATGTATTTGCTCAAAGATTTAGTTCCTGGCACCTGTGTGGTGTTTACTCAAGTCACTCTGTTTCAGTAAGGAGCTGAGCTGTAGACCTCAGCAGGGCCTAGAGCCCTCCCAAGGACAGGAGCTTACCAATGGGCAGAACGGATACACTGTTTCTCCTGAATACTGTTAAGTAACCCTAAGAGAGTGGGGAAGGGGGTGGGGAGAAAGGGAAGCAAAGCAAATTCACTGGAGAATTAATCAACTCACTGAGACTCAAAGACTGTCAGACCACAGAGCTTCTATTCACTTAATCATATTACTCTGCTGCTTAAAAAATCATCCCATGGCCCCTGTCACCTAAAGTCTAGTTTGGGCAGTCATGGTCGTGCCCCCTCCCTCCTCTCATGCTGTGAAACAGCCGGAAACTTCTCAGCAGCACGGCACTTCACATTCCGCACAGGCCATTCCTTGCGTTGGGCTCCTCTCCTCTTGGTTGGCCTGGTGAGCTCCTGCTCATCCTCCCAGACCCAGCTCCTCCGTGAAAGCTTTTAACCTCCCAAAGTTGATTACTGCGTCTCTGATACCCCTGTAAGTCTGTATCTTTACCAAAACATATGTGAATCGGCATTTTACTACCCGACTCTGTAGGAGAGGAGTGAGCGCAGGGCTGTGTTTTCTAACTTCTGTCTGAACCATCGTGTGAATTATGACCAGCAACGTACCCAGCTTACAGTCCGTCTTCAGTAAAAGCTTGTCCCGTTGTAACTGAACTGAGGCTGGGCTGTCCATGGGCCCCAAGGCCGCTGCACGCAGAACAAGTCTACTTCTGTGTGCACAAAGGCTCTTCAGCCCGTGTCGAGGGACCTGCTGCTTCCAGTGTCTCCCATCTCATCATAGACGAGGTTTCAAATCCCTCTTTAATTTCAGTTCCACCCCTCAAAATAAGTTTGTTTTTCTAAACCCCCTATTAATACTTCTCACCTCAAACTGAATGGAAATTTCTAGAAATAATCGGACCGATACTATCATCTCTATCATTTCATAATCTACACGAATGTAGCCCAAGAGCATAGTAGTCTTTAAGATCATACTATACTCTTAAATGTTGTTAAGTTTTGCTATTTACTGAAGCCCTAAATTTTTTTTCACATGTTCTTATGCATATTTATATACTTGAACTTTTTGATCCAAATAGAATGTTCATATACGCCCTTGTTACATTTCACCTCTTTAAAACCTGAACACCATTTAAACCTTTAGGGATATTTTGAAGTCTTTTCTTTTGAGATGTCAATTCTAGCCTCCCCCCTCTGTTAGGACCGGCCTTCCCTTCCCCCTACCACAGTCAACTGGAAAAACCCCAACGACAGTGGAAAAGTACTACCATTAATGTTTAGCTAGTTCCCATATGAGCTGGTTGCAAGCCCCCATCCCCTTCCTTCCCTTATCGCGGCAGGCCTCAAAACCCTCCTTTGTTAGGAGATAGCCGGTAAGCCGCAAGAAACTCCGCCTGAGAAAGAGCACATCCCTTCTCTTGCTCAACGGCAGTGGAAAATTACTGCAGCCTCTTCTACCACAGTATAAAAAGCCTGTCTCCCATCGCCTGCGCGCAGCCGATCTACTCTCTACCCCGGTGTTCGGTCCGCCCGGAGCCCTCCCCAATAAAGCCTGAACGCCTAATTCACCTGGTCTACTCATTCGGCCGTCCCTGGGGGAACACGAGCAGTAAGGGGTGGTCGGACTTATCGGACAATTGGTGCCGAAACCCGGGAGAGGGTCAGTTGACCCGCCCCAGGCCTCTGAGGCCGGGCGACAGTCGCCCCTCTCACCCCCATCCGCCTGTCCACCCCCCATCGGGTTGCCATCGCAAGACTCCAGACAAGGTAAGACTTTAACTTACCTTCTACCCCTTCTTCTACATAAGGCTAAGGCAACCAGCTTCCCGGCGCCAGTCCACATGGACTCCTCACCCTAGACTTGGCCAAGCCGAGGCAGTCCTCCATCCGACTCCCGGAGTCTTCCAAAGAAAGGGGTAGCCAGACGGGGACGCCTCTCTGACTGCTCACTTCACTAACCTAACCCTAAAGGGAATGCAACGAGAAGGGACGCCTCCTCCTTGTCTCTTCCCTCCCTGGCACTGGCTAGCTTTGCAAGCCATGGGGAACTCGGAGTCTAAAATAGACCCTAACACCCCCTTGGGGTGCTTGCTCCAAAATTTCTCAAAGTTAGGCTATTCTCAGACCCTGCGGAGAAAGAAATTAACATTTCTCTCTCAGGTCGCATGGCCCCAGTATAATCTTAACAACCAGTCTCATTGGCCACCGACTGGTACTTTCGATTTCAACGTATCACGGGACCTCAATAACTTTTGCCGCCACACCGGGAAAAACACTGAAGTCCCCGATATTCAGGCTTTTTGGGACCTCCGTTCCCGCCCAGACCTTTGTTCCTCATGTTCTGCCCACCAGATCCTCCTTGCCCAAACTCCCCGAAAAGACCCTGCCGCAGTCTCTGAACCCCCACCGTACACCCCCCTTTCTGATGAACTCCCCAAGCTCCTTTCCCCACCAACTAACCCCAGTTGCCCCCCCCACACCGTCTCCTCATGCCCCTGAACCAACACCACCGACCCATACTCCCCAGCCCCCCGCCACAGAATTCCCCTCTTCTGTAACGTCACCTGTGGCAGCTCATACCAGATCTCATAGCCCCTCCGTCCTAGCACCTCTTAGAGAAGTAGCTGGGACCAAGGGTCTTGTGCGGGTACATGTCCCCTTTTCCCTCCAAGGTCTGTCCCAAATTGAAAAATGCTTAGGATCCTTCTCAGCTGATCCATCCACCTATATTAAAGAATTTCAATATCTCACTCAGGCATATAGCCTTACCTGGCATGATATCCGGGTTATCTGCACCTCCACCCTCACTACTGAAGAGCATGAACGTATCCTTGCAGCTGCCCGACAACAGGCCGATAGAGACCACCTCGTAGATGACCAGGTCCCCCTGGGTACTCAAGTTCTCCCAAATGAAGACCCCCTATGGAATTATCAAGCAGGTCAGGGCTCTGACATTCCCCACCGAGACCACATGATTCGGTACCTCCTCAGGGGCATGGACATAGTCTCTAACAAAGTAGTTAACTATGACAAGCTACGGGAAATAACCCAACTACCTGATGAAAACCCTGCCCTATTTCTCACCCATCTCCAAGACGCCCTTACCCGCTTTACTCGCCTAGACCCAGCCTCACAAAATGGGGCAACTGTCCTAGCATCTCATTTCATATCCCAGTCTGCCCCAGATATCCGGAAAAAACTGAAGAAAGTAGAGGACGGCCCTGAAACCCCTATACAGGACTTGGTAAAAATGGCTTTTAAAGTCTGTAATGCCAGGGAAGACGCAGCCGAGGCAGCCCGCCAAACACGTATGAAACAAAAAGTCACTCTACAGACCCAAGCCCTTGTAGCCGCCCTTAGGCCGGCAGGGAGCCAGAGAACCAGAATAGATACATGCACCCCTCCCGGAGCGTGTTTCAAATGTGGGAAAGAAGGCCACTGGTCCAAAGCCTGCCCCCAGCCTCATCCTCCTACAAAACCCTGCCCAATCTGCCAGCTCATGGGACACTGGAAATCCGATTGTCCGAGCTCCCCCAGGGCCTCAGTTCCTTCAAACCGATGCACTGGGGAGCAGCAAGGCCACGTTTCCGAAAACCAGGCCCCTGCCCATGCCAGTCAGGAGTCAGGTACTCGGGAAAACCTATACCCAGAGCTACTAGGGTTTATGGATGATTGGCGGTGCCCTGGCTTCCCAACTCCGGTTACCCTTGCCGAGCCCAGGGTTAAGCTCCAGGTAGCAGGTAAGAGTGTCTCTTTTCTATTAGACACGGAGGCTACCTACTCCGTACTTCCCTCATATTCAGGCAAAACCACTTCTTCCCAAGTCTCTGTCATAGGCATTGATGGGTCCCCCTCCACTCCTCACCAAACTCCTCCCTTAACCTGTCTGTTTGGCCCTTCCATTTTTACCCACTCCTTTCTAGTCATTCCCTCTTGCCCTGTACCTCTCCTAGGGCGAGATATCCTAGTAAAACTGCAAGCTACCATTACTTTTCCACACACAGAAACTTTCCTCTTACCCCTCATCACCAACTCACCTTCCCCCCTCCTCTGGCCGAACTCCTCCCCGATGTAAATCCCGAAGTATGGGATACTGATACCCCCACTGTAGCCTCGCACCACCAACCCATACTCATACACCTAAAAGACCCCACAGCCTTCCCTTCTTGCCCTCAGTTTCCTATCTCCAAAATTCACCACCTCGGCCTCCTCCCCATCATAAATAAGCTGAGGGCTCAAGGACTACTCATTCCTGCAAACTCCCCCTGCAACACTCCCATTCTGCCTGTGAAAAAACCCTCAGGTCAGTACCGCCTAGTCCAAGACCTCCGCCTTATCAATGCAGCAGTCATTCCCGTTCATCCAATAGTTCCCAACCCCTATACAATCCTTTCCTACATTCCCCCTACAACCACCCACTTCTCAGTTCTAGACCTCAAAGATGCCTTCTTCACTATTCCCCTACACCCAGATTCCTATTTCCTTTTTGCTTTTACCTGGGAAGACCCCACTTCCAATCTTTCTCAGCAGCTCACCTGGACAGTCCTACCCCAAGGCTTCCGGGATAGCCCCCACCTATTTGGACAAGCCCTAGCAGCTGACCTTCAAACTTGCAAAATCACCCCCTCCACCCTACTGCAATATGTTGATGACATCCTCATTTGTTCTCCGTCCTACCATGGCTGCATTACAGCCACCACCACACTGTTAAACTTCCTAGGAAGCAAGGGGTACCGGATATCCGCTACTAAAGCTCAAATAGCTACCTCCTCAGTTACCTATTTAGGCCTCAATCTTACCCCCAAACACCGGGCTATAACTGTTGATAGGCTCCAGACTCTCAAAGCCCTCCAGCCACCTACATCAGCAGATGAGATCCTCTCCTTCCTGGGTCTAGTAGGGTTCTTCAGGCATTGGGTCCCTAACTTCGCAGTGCTAGCAAGACCGCTGTACCACGAGGCAAAACAGTCCCCGGTAGGACCACTTACCTCCCAAGGGACTGTGACTCAGGCCTTCTCTGCTCTTCTAACAGCCCTCTGTACTGCCACAAACCTAGCCTTACCCAACCCCAATAAGCCGTTCCACCTGTATACAGATGAAAAGCAGCATGTAGCCATTGGAGTTCTTACCCAGCCTGTAGGGCCCACCTCAACACCTGTAGCATACCTATCCAAACAGCTAGACCCTAACACCCGGGGGTGGCAACCTTGCCTGTGAGCCCTTGCTGCAGCGGCAGAACTCACCACCGAGGCCTTAAAACTCAACCTACACCAACCATTACAGGTCTTCTCACCCCATCGGCTTACCGACCTGCTCTCCCATCAGGTTTTAGCCCACCTTGGACCCTCCAGGATCCAACTGCTTCACCTGCTCTTCATCGAGAATCCCACCATTACACTCTCACATTGTTTCCCCCTTAACCCAGCGACCTTAACTCCCACCCTTCCAACTCCAATGAGCCAGCACTCTTGCCTAGAAATCCTTGAACTAAGCCAATCCCCACGACCTGACCTTACTGACCAACCCTTACCATCAGCCTCAGTTACCCTTTACGTTGACGGTAGTTCTATTCTCAAGACCCCTGGACCCAGGAAAGCCACTATGCAATCGTCTCTGACACTGATATTATAGAGACCCGACCCTTACCTCAAGGAACTACTTCTCAACAAGCTGAATTAATTGCCCTCACCCGAGCACTTACCTGGGCAACTGGGAAAAAAGTTAATATCTACACCGATTCTAAGTATGCCTTTCTCATCGCCCACTCTCACTGCATGATTTGGAAAGAACGAGGCTTCCTCACCACTAAGGGAACCCCCGTCCTCAATGGAAAGCTCATCTCTCAGCTTATCCAGGCCATCCAGATGCCAGCCCAAGTAGCTATCATCCATTGTAAAGGACATCAGTCCACAAATACTCCTGTAGCTCGGGGCAACACCTTCGCAGACTCAGTAGCCAGAACCACGGCTCAGAAAGCCTCACCCCCCACCGCCATTTATTTCCTTTCTAAGGCCTATGTCCCCCAGTATTCTCCCACCGAAAAATCTGAACTTTTATCCTCCCCTCATATCCAGTTCAGGGACGGATGGGCCTTCAAACACAACCTCCTAATTCTGCCCAAAGACCAACAACACCAGATTATCACAGACATTCACAACTCCTTACGTATAGGACCAAAAGCCCTATTTCACTTTCTCACCCCTCTCTTCCATCCTCAGGGCCTCCTTTCCACAATAAAAGAAATCCACTCTAATTGCATAACCTGCACTAAGACCAATAGTCAGGGAGCCTGCCACCCACGTCGTTCGCTCCACCAGTTACGCGGCCACCTACCAGCCCAAGATTGGCAAGTTGATTTTACACATATGCCAAAACACAAACAGTTTAAATACCTACTAACCCTGGTTGACACCTTTTCAGGCTGGATTGAAGCTTTCCCCACAGCTTCTGAAACCACAGGAGTTGTAGCCAAACACCTTGTCCGGGACATCATTCCCCGATTCGGCCTTCCTGCCACCATCCAGTCAGACAACGGACCTGCCTTTGTTTCTAAGATCACCGCTGCAGTTTCCACATCCTTAGAGATCCAGTGGAAACTGCATGCGGCCTACCATCCCCAATCCTCGGGTAAAGTAGAATGGGCCAATGGCCTCATCAGAGAACACCTAACAAAACTTGCCCTCGAACTCCGCCAGTCCTGGGTTACCCTACTTCCTATCGCTTTAACAAGGCTCCGAGCAAGCCCCCGGGGCCCCTCACATCTCAGCCCTTTTGAGCTGCTATACGGCCGACCCTTTCTCCTCTCATCCCCTCCACCTCCTAACCCCCCTCCTCTATCAGATTATCTACCCTATTTCACCCTTCTCCGGGGGCTCCTCAGGGAACACGCTAACGCTTCCTTACCCCAACCTAGCCCTGCCACTGGTTCTATACAGAAAGTCTCCCCAGGAGATCCAATCTTTATAAGATCACTCTCCCCAAAGCCACTGACTCCTAAGTGGGAAGGACCATACACAGTCATCCTTACCACCCCCTTGGCAGTAAAAGTCGCCGAAATCTCCTCGTGGGTACACCTAACCAGGGTAAAAAGAGCACCCCATGTGCCTCCCAAACCCTCCTGGAATGTTACCTCTACTGGTCCTCTATCTCCTAAGCTTACCAGAACCCCACAACACCTCCAGTACCCCTCTTATATGGAGATTCTACCTAACTGAAAATTACACCAAAACTACACACATTTGCAACACCCCTCCCTACAGCCACAACCACCTCCTCGCCACTCTTGACTGCCCCCCTACAGGATGCAACTCACCCATCTTTCTAAACTTCACCAACTTCTACAACACAGACCGGGCCTCTTACGTCTTCAGTGACTATAATCCTGTCCTCTGTGTTCTCTATGATCAGGGGGGCTCCTGCAAACATCATCCTACCTAAATTGCATGGGATGCACCTGGTCTAGCTGCACCCTCCACCCAAGTCTCCCCAACAGACAACACAGGAACTCCAAACTAAAATACCACCGCACTCCCAACTCCCTCGGCTATCCCTATCTCTCTCCCCAAATCCCTGACCGTTCAAACTCCCGCTGGACCACACTCCAAAAAGTGGTAGTATACGACCTACCAGCTACTGGGTACCCCTCCTCCCACCTCTATATCTGGAAAACCTTAATAACTCTAGCCCCAGTCCCTAACCTTGAAAAAGTTCGCTCCTCCATTCACACCCAAGAACAAACGCTAACCCAACAACTTCAGCCATCCTCCCAGCCTTTCTCATGGCTAACCCTCCTTAATGAAGGCCTAAAAATAACTAACCAGCTTGCCAACCAAACGAGTCTACCAAAGCTATCTTCATGCCTCATGTGCGCCACCCTAGGACAGACCCCTTCAGTCGCAGTCCCATCTAACACTCACGCCAGCTCCTCTATACCACCTTCCCAGGCTACTCCCATAGCAGATGTCGAGGTCTACCTGCCCCCAAACCAGCGAATACCAGGTGCTATGGGAACAGCTCAGCCACCTGCAACCGAACTATACCCATAACCACCAATCTCACCGCTCCTCATGGAACCTTTTTATGGTGCAACAGAACACTTTTCAAAACCCTCAACCCCTCTACACACTCCCCCAGCCTATGCTTACCAGTAACCCTCATGCCCCGATTAACTATTTACTCCCCAGCAGAGTTCCAACAACAATTTATAGATCATCGTGTACAACGGGCCGCCTTTTTACCTCTAGCATTAGGTCTCTCTCTCGCCAGATCAGCCCTAGCAGCTGGACTGGGGGGGAGCCCTAGCCCACTCCCATCAGGCTCTAGCACGTCTAACTTCTCAGTTTCAGGCCGCCATTGACAATTCTGCAGAATCTTTAGCCTCTCTCCAACGACAGATCACCTCAGTGGCACAGGTCGCCCTACAAAATCGCCAGGCATTAGACCTCCTTACCGCCGAGCAAGGAGGAACCTGCATCTTCCTACAAGAAGAATGCTGCTACTACATCAATGAATCCGGCCTAGTAGAAACCTGGATTGAAAACCTACAGAAGATCAGCACAGACTTATGCAAACAAAAATTCTCAACTGAAGCCATCACTTGGTGGACCTCCTCTATGTACACCCTCTTAACTCCTCTATTAGGCCCGGTTATTGCAATTGGATTAATTTTACTAATTGCTCCTTGTTTCTTACAGTTCCTTCAACGCCGCTTCCAAGAACTAACCCGCACTGCAGTGAACCAGATGCTCCTACAACCCCTCATCCCAGGAGAAGCCGAAATTAACATAACCTAACTCTTTATGACTCCTCCCCATGACGCCCCACACCAGCAGGAAAAAGCTAAGAAAGACAACTATGCCCAAATCCCATAATAAAGAGTGAGGAATGTTAGGACCGGCCTTCCCTTCCCCCTACCACAGTCAACTGGAAAAACCCCAACGACAGTGGAAAAGTACTACCATTAATGTTTAGCTAGTTCCCATATGAGCTGGTTGCAAGCCCCCATCCCCCTCCTTCCCTTATCGAGGCAGGCCTCAAAACCCTCCTTTGTTAGGAGATAGCCGGTAAGCCGCAAGAAACTCCGCCTGAGAAAGAGCACATCCCTTCTCTTGCTCAACGGCAGTGGAAAATTACTGCAGCCTCTTCTACCACAGTATAAAAAGCCTGTCTCCCATCGCCTGCGCGCAGCCGATCTACTCTCTACCCCGGTGTTCGGTCCGCCCGGAGCCCTCCCCAATAAAGCCTGAACGCCTAATTCACCTGGTCTACTCATTTGACCGTCCCTGGGGGAACACGAGCAGTAAGGGGTGGTCAGACTTATCGGACACCCTCTATTATCCTCCCCATCAATGTCACTGTGGAGATTTGAGAATCCTGTCCTCTCTCTCTTCATTCAGGGTATGGAATGATGAATAAAGAGGGCACTCCAGAATGACACTGAATCATTCAGCATCATTTTTCCTTGTAGCTATTCAGTTAGCTTTGCTAACATGTAACATAAACTTCTTGATTACTTTTCATCAAACCCCTTCCTAAAATCCTGACACAAACTTTACCAAAGCCATGACTCTGTGGATTCACTCGCTCCTGGAAGAGCCAACAGCATCGTGAGGATCACAGTTCTCCTCTCCATTCCTCAGTAACCAGTCCTAGATTCATTACTAACACTGCTAATACATCCAGTGGGCTAGCAATTCAGAAATCATGTCCTTCACCTTCAAAAATGGAAACATCCCTCTAAGTACCTCTCTGGTTCCTTTCAGCTTTTTCAATAGCATCATCAGAAAACTGCAGACCTCCCTGTGCCTGGGTATCACCTACCCCAGGCATCTGAGTGCCGTTTTGCAATCTTTTCATGTACTTCGATCTCCTCCTTCTTGCCTGCGGTTTCCCTCAGCGGCTTTGCTCCAGGAGGGGCTTCCGCTCAGCCTCTGCCCACTGGAACCCTGCCCCTGACTCAGGCTATCTTTTGCACAGTAAAACGTCAGTGGAGCCTTCCCAGATGACCCTCCTCCTAAGTGACTCTCGCTACTCTGAACTTTGGCCTCCTGTGGTCATGACTATTCACGCCGAGAAAATGTGTGCAGCAATCCCCATTGCCACTGCAGTCGTGGCTGGTTTAATAGGAAGCTTCTAAGTCTGACAGTCAGTGGCACTGAATTATAAGGATTTTAGGCTAGTCTTTCCTAGGGATGTAGGTGGTTATGGGAGGAGAGAATTGAGGAATTTGTTACCTTTTACAGACAAAGAGGCTACTACTTACTGTCCTACTCCCACTGGGCCACAAATTTTGATTGTTACCTAATGGTAGTGAGTTATTATTCACGCTGATCTTGCCAGTCTTCTTTATCGTTACTCAAACTGCTCACCGGGTCAGGGTGCAGCCTGACCATGAAACAGTATGGAAAGCACTGGCTCCTGGAGTGGCCAGACCCGGCCTTCGGCCTGATTACCACAGGGCTTCAGGACAGGAAGGAGACAGTCCCAACAGCCCAACCCAGGCCGCGGATGAGGATACTCCAGTGTGCCTTCAGTTCTTCAATGTGTTTCAGGGATTCCTGAACTTCCTTCCATACTCGCTCATCACCAGTCAGCATATCAGCATCCTGTTGGGGCCAGAAAAGGAAGACAAATAACTCAGTTAGTAACAGGCAAAGGGCCCGAACAGACCTCTCTCCGAGACACACAAAGGGCCTATGAGCCCGTAAAAAGACGCTTGACATCATTTATCACCAGGGAAATATAAAGCAAAACCACAGTGAGATACTATTTGATATCCACTACGACGGCTGGAATAAAAACGGGTAACAGCAAAGGTTGGTGAAGCCGTGGAGAAACTGAAACCCTCATACGCTTCTCACGAGAATGCAATGGTATAGCTCTGGAAAACACTCTGGAATTCCCCAAATGGCTGAACATTGAGTTTCCATATTACCAATCAGAGTTACCACATAAACGATCCTATTCCTAGGCATCTACCCAAGAGAAATGAAAACATATGTTCAACAAAATCTTGTTCACAAATACTCATAGTGGTATTGTTCATAGTAGCCAAAAAACGGAAACAACTCACGTGTCTATCAACTGATAAATAAAATGTGGTATTTCCATACAACAGAATATTATTCTATAATGAAGTCCTGATCATGCTACAGATGGATGAACCTTGAAAACATTACGCTAAATGAAAAGCCAATCACAAAAGACCACGTGTATGATTCCATGGATATGACCTGCCCACAACAGACAAATCTGGAGAGACACAGTAGGTTATTGGTTGCCTACAGCTAAGAGGATTGAAGGGAACCGGAGAGTCTGTGCTAATGGGTACGGGTTTCTTTTTGGGGTGATAAAAATGTTCTAAAATTGACACCATGCTGGATGCACAACTCTGCCGAGAGACTGAAAACCACTGAATTATATAGTTTAACTGGGTGAATTTCTTCATACGTGAATTATACCTCAATAAAGCTGGTATTTACTAAAATAAAAGGGGAATAGGATAAAATAATTATGTTAGAAGACCCACAGATAGAACCTTACTAAGTATAAAGTACGACTACACCCAGGTGAACCAATTCTGACTTCTACCTAAAATCAAAATCCCAAAACAGTGAAAAATTCAAAAGTAGATAAAATTATGACTCCCATGTATTAAATGTCTGCCCTCCTATTTAGTGAGCAGGTCCTCTGTTTCCCATTTGCCAATGTATCTCTGGCATCTAGCCCAGTGCCCGGCACATCGTAGCTGCTCAGTCAGCACTTGCTGAATGACTGAAAACCACGTGTGTACAATGCTGAAGGCGTTACTGATACTGTCCTGATTTATCTTCGCATAGCTCTTTTATGTATGTAAGATTATACCCCATGGGGTAACACAGGCAGGGGGTAGGAGAAGTCTACCCTGGGTCAGGGAGTGACAGGGCACACTGTCTACAGAATACTGAAAAATAACAAAATCAATGAAAAGTAGGTCTGATGTTTATCATGTGCAACAATTCAGAGGTGAAATGTTCTTCCCCTCAAGTCAGAGTACCTAACATCTTTCTCCCTAATACACCACTGATCATACCCAGTTTGTAGGTGACAAAAGTGAGACTCACTTTAAGTGACTTACCTGCAAATCACTAGCTTGGAACCAAAATTTCAACACAGGTCTGTTTGATTCAAAAGGCTACATGGTTGCCAAATAGACTCTGCTCACCCAGATACTGCCCCGGCCTCCTCAGCACGCCCAGCCAGTCCCGCTGCTTTAGAGCTGCACTAAAGGGTGGCCACCAGCCAGGTGTGGCTGTTTCAATTCAAGTTAATTCAAGCAATGAAAAACCCGGTTCTTCAGCAGCAGCAGCAGCTGCATTCCCAGAACCTAATAGCCACCTGTGGCTGTAGCTAGCACACTGAACAAGCCAGATATGGAACACTTTATTATGTCACTGCAGAAAGTCCTGCTGGACAGTGCTGCTTTGCAGTGGCTAATCAGAGGGTCAGCACTCCTATAAGACACTTCAAAATAACCATGAGACTTTCAGTGGGTGTCAGGCTGAAGAACCATCTTAGAACTTCTATGAAAGCAGGGCCAGTGTGGGGATGAGGAAAGGGTGAGGGAGGAAGGACTTTCTCATATGCCATACATCTCCCTGGAGACTCTTACGTGCCTGCTGAAGAAGGCTTATGGAGTCACCCCATGAGAACCACTGCCAGAGCAAGCCTGTGTTTCTGGGGAGAAGAAACATCACTCAAGTGTGCCAGGGCAGAAAAAAAAAGTGACAGGACACTAGGAACCACAGAAAAGAAATCCTGAGACTCTTTCTCAGGCGGAAGCAGGGGGTGTGTGTGTGAGGAGACGGGAGCACTTGTGTCTATGTAACAGGGCTTTGGGGCCTCTATGTGTACCTGCTGTGCATATGTGTGACAGAGTGGTTTTTAAAAAGACACCACAAATGCACTTTTTTTTAGAGGAATTTCTAAATACATCCCTAGCTTTCTGTACACAGAAGAGGGAAGAGATCAAATGCCTTTAAGAAGGTAAACATAAGTCTCCCTCCGACTGCCTGCTCTAGGCCCATATTCATCTCCAACAGTCTTCTCACTCATTTCCATCACTTCACTCTCCTGCTCCAAAGCCTTCAGCAACTTCCCACTGCCTCCCAGATAAAGTCTACCCATTAGGCTGACTGGCTGCCAATCAGCTGACCTTAAAATAGCTGCATGTAGCCCAGGCTTTCCAGGTGGGTCTAATATAATTACAAGGGTCCTTAAAAGTAGAAGAGGGAGGCAAAAGAGGAGGTCAGGGTGATGTGCTGTGAGAAGAACTTAACCAGAAGCCACAAAGGCAAGGAAACAGATCTCCCGTAGTCTCCAGAAAGGAAGGCGGCCTTGCCCCTCCTGGAGACTTGGATCAGGCTATGGCCTACAGAACTGAAATATCAAATCGGAGTTGTTTTTAGATACTATATTTATGAGCATTTGTTACAGCAGCAATAGAAAATTAATTAAGTCCCTAACAGACCTTCTGCTCTTCTAGCCACTGGGGCTCTTTGTGCTAGGCCCTCTCTGTACCTGAAATTAATTAGTTAGATCACTCATTTATTCCATTAATGCTTATTGAGTACCTAACCCAGCACTGTTCTAGGCAGTCCGGATTGAGCAGTAAATAAATTAGATAATCGTGGTGAAAAGATGGGTGGAGCACACACCAAGAGAAAATACACATGTGCACACACACGTACACACGTGCACACGCGCGTGCACACACAGTTTGTTGGGGGAAAAGCAAGCCGGGAAGAGGGACAGGGATACTGGCAGCAGGGAGTTCATTTTAAACAGGAGGATCCTCGAGTAAAGATCCCAAGGAGGTAAAGGAGACAGGAGTTCCAGGGGGAGGAGAGCAAGCGCTGAGGCGGAAGCATGACTGGATGTTCCAGGAACAACAGAGGCCAGTGTGGCCAGAGCTTGCGGACTGCAGTTTGTATGCATGCCATATTTTCCCCACTTAACTGTAAGCTCTTTGGAGCTGAATATAGGTCTCATTCTTCTCTGATCCAGCCTCTCCCAAATATCTAGCCCGGAGTCCTGCATGTAACAGACTCTGCTTAATGTCTCTAGTATGGATCTGGAAGAAGTGAACTAACTTGGTAATGATTTGATGTCTCTTGTATGTATTTCAGTTATTCCTCACAACACCTTTGGAAGGCATCAATCCCTGTAATTTACAAATGAGATGCAATATCATAACGAAGCTTACATAATTGGTCCAAATGTCCTTGTACCCTTAATTGCCAGAGGTAGGATGCAAACCCAGGTCTGGCTCCAGAGCCCATGCTCTTTCCACTATCTTCATGCTTAAATTTGATTTCTCTCCTAGACTTGCTTAAAAGGGGAAACTCATGTCTGTGAGTTAATAAATTAAAAATATCCTCAACCCATGTTTCCTAAGATCTTCCTCGAACTAGCACTTGAAAGAGGAGATTAAAATCCTCCAACAGGGAACCCACAGCAGATCTTGTATTCTATCAAGCAGGGTGAGACCACAGCCCAGGGCAAAAACAACTTCATATGAGAATTACAATCACAACGAAATTTGCCACCAGTGAACATAAGCTGATTAGCTGTTCTTTTAGCTTGACCCTAAGCCTTTATTTGCTTAACAGAAGAGCGAGCAAGCTTCGAAACTGCTCCTAAACATTTGGAAACGATACCTCGGAGAGCATTTTAGATTGGCGCTAGATAAAGCTACACTCACTAATAGCTACCAACTCCCTGGAGTGTTCCCCACTTCCCCTAACCCTCCCCATCCCGCTGAGGCTACTCCTCACAGCTATGCCTACACTGGCTCTACCTCCCCTCCCCTCTCTCCACACCAAGCTGGAGGAGAATGTTCAGTTGCACAGGTACATGAACAGGACATGGGCACAGAAACAGAAAAACCACTTAGGGAAGCCTAATTTAAATCTACTTTTTAAAATGATAAATGGAAGAGTAAATTACTGGTTTTGTTTTTTTTTTTTTAGTCCTTGAGGTATAAAATTAGTAAATTTATGTCCTTATTTCCATTATCTCATATCCAAACACAAAAACACTTAATAAAATTCAGGACAAAGTTATTCAGGAAAAAAATTTATCTTTGAATTTTACCTGTACCACATAAAACGAGCTTGAATGGATGAGTCCTGAAATTTGTTTTTAGGGGATAGAAACATGCATTTTACATTCATTTAAACATCAAATACACTGTTGCTGAATTTTCTACAAATGCTAAAAATAATTCAACCTAGAAGCAAAAGGATTCCTGAGAAGGTTGACCTTCCTGGGAAATGACAGAACTACGAACCTGCTGGTTCCAGCACTGGCGGCATCGCTGCCCTGACCCACTGTGTGACCCTGGGCAAGCCCTCCATTTCCTGGCCCTCAGCTTCCTCGCCTGCAAAGGCAGCGGCTGGTCTAGATGCTGCTAACACTCTTTTCTATGAACTGTTCTAGTGATTTCAATAGTGCAGAGCCAATGTAGCTCCACCTCTGGCCACCACTCTGCACAGCCCAGAGAAGTCCTTCAAAAGCCTGTCTTTATTTTAAACAGTAAAATCAGGAGGTAATTCATCAAAGGCATAACTGTGCTGCTGTTCTCAGGCAAGAGTGAGTCTGTCTCCATTCTCTCTGACCACACAGCCCCTTTAACATCACCCTCCCAATTCATTCACCCCATTCTTTCCCCTCACGGCTCCACCCCAAAATCCTACCCACGCTTGTCTCTCTTACTGCACTTCACCCTCTCTTCCAACTGAAATGTCCTCCCTGTGGACCCCACCGGGACTCGGCATGCGTCCCTGCCTTCCTGTGGACCCCGCCGGGACTCGGCATGCACTTCTGCCTTCCTGTGGACCCCACCGGGACTCGGCATGCACTTCTGCCTTCCTGTGGACCCTGCCGGGACTCGGCATGCACTTCTTCTGCCTTCCTGTGGCCCCGGCCGGGACTCGGAAATGCATTCCCGCTGTCTCCTCGGCTCGCCAGTGTATTTGCATCTTCGGCTTTCTCACCACTCTATTTACATCTTCAGCTTTCCTCCCGTTGGTCCTTTCAGGACACAGCCCCTGATTACTCTATGAGGAAACCTTCTCTGGTTCTGCCTTCTGGGTTAGTCTGGCCCTCCAGGCCACTCTGCACCACCGGGCCCTGAGCTGTCACTAACGATCTACAGGACTGCCTCCCACGGAGTCGCAGAACGCCCTGAGGGACCATAACCTCATCATATCTGTACTCCCAGTGCCAGCAAGGTGAGCCACTCAGTAAATATTTGGTGACCGACTGGATGAGTGAGACGTGGCCTTCCACAGCCCGTGGGTAACAGTATTACAAGGATAAATACCTTAACTTCACAACAGCAAAGAGAATCCCAACCAAGACAACAACAGGCTGTTCTTTTCCCAGCACACTTCTACCTGGACTCTAATATTAGCACACTGAGATCGAGGTGGAGAAAGACACATTCCCACTGCAGCTGTGGGGACTTGTCAACTACTACCGCTGGCATGGTCACAATTTAGAGCCCAACTGTGATGCCCTCCCACAGTGCAGGAAATCCCACGCTGGCTCGGACCCACTTCTGACCACAGCATCATGGATGACGTGCAGAGTGGGCTCGGTTGACTCTCCCGGCTTCTACCTCAGACATCTGCGTTTCTAAGGGCTCTCTTGGCCCACGGGTCCCTGGATCCATCTATCCCTGGGTGAATCAGTGAGGCCTCTACATTCCTTCAAACTTAGCCGCTGAATCAGTACCCAGGATCATTTCCTTAACTGTAAAACTAGGTACCAAAAGATATGAGATAATCTCACCGCCACATCAAAGGGTCTCACTCAGCACGGTTACATTCAGTTGGCCAAAGGCTTCCTTTAGGTTCAGCGTGGGAAGATACCAGTAGTCACTGCGAATTACAAGGCTACGTTTCCTCCAGAGGGCAAGCCTGGAATCCAGCAAGCCTAGCTGAGTATCCATTTGGGAACGTGACCACTGGCTCTGCCTGATTAAACATCACATGCATGCACCCAGACCCACCTTGCATCTGGAACACTTGAACAGATGTATTCACTTAGCTTGCCAGTGTTTGATGTTGAAACTTTTCTGCTGGGCTAATTTCAGATGGTTCTCATTAAAAAGCAGAGGAAAAGGAGAAAGGTAATCTGCTTTCCAGTACTTCCTGTTATCCAATACTCATGCAAACTCTAACTAGACTGGATTGAAGAGAGACGGAGTATAGGATGAAAATAAAATTAATGAACACAAACTTCTGCGGTAATTCAATAACTCATGTCTTAAAAGGAAGAAAGGTTTTTTTTTTTTTTTTTTTTTTAAGTAGAATGAGGTCCAAATACAGTGTCTGCACACAGGAGAGAGAAGGCAAAGTCCTGAAATTCAAAATTACGAGGGACACAAAGTTTAATTTGCAGTGTCTCTGAGGTACTCTGGTTCGGGCAATACGCTGGGACTAGTAGATTAATATCCAACATCACTCAAAACCTTTATGATTAACAGGAAACATCTCTGCTGGAATCAATTTCCACCTCCTTGGCAAGAATAACTGAAAGCAGTTCAAATGTAATTTGAGGGGAAAAATAGTGGCTAAAAATTAAGCATTTGCTATTATGTCGGACACAGATGAGTCAATGGGCATTACGGGCTGGGGAATAAGGAAAAGGAAGGAATGTTCTCAAGCTGAAGCATGATCAAATTTTAGTATGTTCTAAGTAGCAATTCATCAGCAAATGCACACAATGATTCAGAGAACTTAGTAAAACAGAATGCTGGACTTGGAGCCATGAGATGGGAACTGAATCCCTGCTACCCCCCCGTGTGGCCTTGGCAAGTCCTTCAACCTTCCTGAGGTGTAATTCTTCAGGGGAAACAATTCTCTAAGTAGATGCACCTTCTAATCCTGTCCTTTGCCCCCTCTAGAGCTACCCATGTCCTGAATGCCACAGTGACCCGAGTTTTCAATTCCCACCCTACAGGGCAGGGGGCCACAGGAGGCTGACTAGAGTCAGCTTTGTTTGGTGGGAAGGAAAAAAAAAGGTAGATCCTAGTGGAGGAGGGAGTACATTACAATGTAACCGAGGACCAACTATGCTGCAACCCCACGCCTCACACATCCCATTCCATTCCCCTGGAAGGCTCTTCCTCAATGTAGTCCTCCAAGCAAACTTCTGTCATCCACCATGAACCAAACCAAACCGCCTCTGACATCCACGGCGCAGGCCCCTGTGAACTTTCCACTGGGTTTCATGACGCTTGCTCTCCCGTCTTGCAAAAATGAGTGTGACTGTGACACAGATGAAAAGTGTGTCCTCCAGATGGGTTATCAGCCCACAGATTAAGTACAATTGGCTTTAAAAGGTTATTTGTTCATCTATCTCATACAATTGTGAGATCTCAGTGCCTGTAACAGTTGGCCACAAGCAGGGTGTGGCAGGGCTCTGACTCTGAGTCCGAGCAGCTACATGCATCCTCGCAAGAGCCTGAAGTTCCCGCCTGCTCCTCCTTCACCCGCCTCCCTGAGCTGGCTCACCCCAGGATGGGTGTCCTCTTCTCAGATGAGCCCTGTCCCTCCCTTGGATCCAACGGAGGAGCACTTGGGCAACTAGGGGCTGTGAGCCGAATCCAAACAAAAATGCTCCTGGTGAGGAGAAAACTCATGGAACAACTGAAGGCACCAGCAGCTCGGTTCCATTTAACTTCACACTCCCACGGTCACTGTCACCATTCGCCAAAGGTCCACTTAGCTTTTATCTCAGGCAGAACCTTGGCTGTACTACAACCGC
Organism: Callithrix jacchus; assembly: GCF_049354715.1. Classification (NCBI taxonomy): domain Eukaryota; kingdom Metazoa; phylum Chordata; class Mammalia; order Primates; family Cebidae; genus Callithrix; species Callithrix jacchus. The sequence goes on along the minus strand of NC_133520.1, from coordinate 40,324,661 downwards.
ACATTTCCACAAAGCCACAGATCCAAACCAACTGCAGTTCCAAGGTTCAATCTCCAGCTATACAGAACTGCCCGAAGGAAGGAAATGTTCCCTCATGGCTTCTGCGAAAGGGACCACAGCCCTGATGGTGTGAAGTCACAACCTCTAGAACCACCAAAGGCCTATTCCGTCCACAGCCTCAACACCTCCCCTCCCTCTGTGCGAGGCGTTCCCATCCCAGTGAATAAAACTGCGTCTCAGAGAAATAGGTTCGTGTGCTTATACAAAATCAAGTCAACCTGGAGTGAAGCAGGACGCCTCCATCCTTCAGGGCAGTTTGAGAGCCTACCTGTGTCAGTGGTGCTTGCTAACAACAAGCCGCTTGTAGAAAAGCATTTTGTAGAAAATTAGCATGATGGGCTGACGTACAAGGGCAGTTAAACATTTCATGAATATTGAAGGGGCAGTTGCCTGCCCCTCCCCCCACACTGGAAAGATACGTTCCTAATATAGTAACATATAATGGGGGTTATGTGAGGCAGAGGGCTATGAGCTCAGCTTGCAAATGCACATTCAGGCAAATTCTTTTCCCAGCTGTGGAGAGACTACCAAATGGATGGCTGAGACTGCGGTAAACCCATACTCACAACTCCTACCAAAGCCCTACCAGGACTATTATGCACACACGACAAGGTGGGAGGTTTGAGACTGGGAAGAATGCAAAGGTTCTTCAGGAAATTTGTTGTCGTGACAATAGCCATTAAGATGAAGTGCACCTCCCAATTTCAGGGTGAGCTTTGTTTTAATGAAGACCAAAGCCGCAGCCCTCATCTCCTTTCATCTACCACGCTTCCATTGTTTATATTTTCTTCTTTGGGAGCAGATGCTCTCATTCTCCTCTGCAAACAGAGATAAAAATGCCTTAAACTGCAGCACAGCAGATTCGAGTGGGGTTTAAGGGGCAATGTCCTGATAGCAAAGGTCAGGATAAGCTAGATGTGGCCACTCCAGAGACACGTGAACATAGGATGAATGCTAGCATGACGTGGGTTCTGTGCTCCTGGCATGTAAAACTCTGTGGCAGGCAGCACTATGAAAGTGGAACTAAGCAGGCTGGACCCTGATGTCAGCTCTGCCACTGGCCGGCTGTGAGGCCTAGAGTCTAACAGGCTCACCTTCTGGCTCAGCTTGCCCTAAACTTCACTAGGGTTACCATCAAGATGGAAACTAATATTCTTCCACTCCATTAGCTGCCTATGTGTAAAATATATGTTATCTCTGAAAAGAGACATGAAATTCTGATAGGAGAGTTTCTGAGGCTTGTGATTGTGCAGTAAACTGTAAACCCCTTTGTTTTGAGTTCTGCCTCTCTCATTCTGTTTTGAGTTTTCTCATATACAAATGACACCAGCCACAGCACAGAGAGTATACAGGAATGAAGACAAGACAACACTCTATACAGTATTACCTTCTGCCAACCCCCGAATTTGACAGTGATAATTTAATTCGCACATTCCCTTTAACATTTGTATGTATCATGATTTTAACAGGCAGTATTCCCAACTTGGGTAAACTGGTATTTGCTTATCTGCTAAAGCAAGCACATCAGATTATTTAACCTGTGCTTCTGAATCAAAGGAATAGTTTAGTTGGGGTCCACAATGACAACTGCACATAGCAAGTCCTGGGACACAAGCTGACATACTTTTTTGGGTTATCTTCGGGGTCATCTATAGAAATGATTTAATTTGACATTACAATGTATCTCTTAACATCAGTTAAGGGAGGGCTCAATAGCTTCCCCTAATTCCCAGAGTCGGGCTGCCCAGATTCCCCAGTTTTACAAATACTTTGTAAGGCAGCGCTAAAATCCTCCGACCATGTGCCAAACAAGCCACAAGCTCAAAAGAAGCATGTCACTGTTTGAGGCAAAGAATGACTTTAATATGTCAGCCTTTAAAACAACTTTAGAACTGTATTTATTTTGTCTCTCAGTGGAAGAAAAGCCAGTATTCCTTTAATAATTCAAAAAAAAAAAAAAAAAAAAAAGATCTGCAGTCTATGAATTAATCCATGCAGAGATCTGTCCCTGGAAGCTGAAGGGTGGGTCACCCCAGAGGGCAATCACTTGCGCTAAAGGCCTGGTGAGCAGAACAGTACTTTTTAAAGTTTGGGAGGAGGGAGGGGTGACCAGATTCCCACCTCACATCCATGAGAGCTACTGCACAAAATCACCAGGACTCAGATGGTTCATCCAAGCAGCTCTGCAGCCGTGGAAGCAAAGCGCTGGCTGACGGTACGGCTAGCCTCTTCCCGGCACGCCACCAATGGAGACTGCATGTCTGCATTTTGGATTCCAGTAAACTCCAGGCTGGCCCTCAGCCAGAGGACCTCTTTGTAATGTCAAAGATAAAAGTTCTGGCCATGTTTGGCACCCTGCCTCCACCTCCATTCTCTTGTAACCATCTCATAAACCAAGCACGCATTACTGTCAACGGAGTCTTCCAGACACAGGTCTGACGGAGCTTCATAAACATTACCAGATGATGATCAGAGAGGTCCCTACTTCACAGAAGAAAAGGAGGTACAGGGAGGGCCGAGTGATTTCACTCAGGACTTGCTGGAAATTATGGGGAGAACTGGAAGTATATATTCAAATAGATATTCAGAATACTCCCATTACCAACAAACTGCTCACTGAGCCACCCGGGTCATGCACATCTTTTATTAGGACCTGGCATGTGGGCAAGATCAAATCTCAAATCTGTCCCAAACAGTACAGGTATAGACATAAGCTTTGTATTGATATCTAGTGAAGCTCCTAAAATCTGAATGTTCAGAATGGCTGTTGGGTATACAAGATGATATAATTCTCTCTTCTCATAGCCTTACTATTCTTTCTCTTGCCCAGAGGAATGCTATGATGTCAGTCACAGAAGATTTAGGAAATTACCGCCTTTTCGTTAGTTTTTATTTCATTTTGGGTCATACTCACTGTGGGCCAAAGTTACACGGCCCCAGTTGTTTGCCTTTACCGTTTCTGTTTTACTCTCCATTTCACTTTCTAGATTGCTCTGAAAGTAAGATTTTAAGGTTTGTAAATGCTTACAACTAAAATATGAAAGGATTTCTTTTCTGGAGGTAAACAAACTTAAAAATCCCTCTTGCTCTGTGCAAGAACAAGGGGTACCGAGACTTTCATTCAGAGGGGTTAACATGAGAAAGTCTGAGGTCTTCATTACTGATGAAAGCTGGATTGCACTGGATGTGCCATGTATATACATATCACATATGTACGGCAAGCCTCTTCCTGGCACGTATACATAAATACATATGGACAGACAGATATACATACACATGTATGTATGTATGTGTACGTATATATATCTATATAAGTATGCATGCATATATACGTATCAGAGGCTTTAATCCACTCTAGGAGGCTGCAGAGAGTTTACTTCCTCCCCTATGCTACCAATAGAGCACAAACACACAGATACCCACAGACACCCATATACACGCACATCACATCCCAGGAACATGCTTTATGGGATACTGAGGGCTCCAGCTTTCCCTCTAACTGCAGGCCTGTTGGTCCTCCAGCTCTGGGTCTCCTCTTTGCTGTCAGGGCCTAGCACGGTGGGTATATACTTAGAACCACTGGAGAAGCTGTTAAGAATACAGACCAGGTTCCATCTGGGCATATGATATCAGCATCTCTTGGGGGCAGGCAGACATCGGTATCTTTTATAGGCTCCCCAGGTGACTCCAATATACAGTCTGGGCCAAGGACCATCAGCCTGGCTTTGATGTCTCGGTCCTCATTCCCAGTCTTGGTGATCATGCTGTCACTTTCTGTGCAGACATGGTTAAGACTTGCTGCAAGTATTTAACAACCTACCTCATAGGACTGAGATACGGGCTAAATGAGATTATACGCCAAGCGCTGTGCAGAGCAACCGGCTAGCAGTATCCGCGCTAAACACACGTGAGCTGTCCTATTACAGAAGAGATGAAGAGTGGGTAGCAGAAGAACACTGCCATCTGTAAAAAGAGTGTAAGAGGGCAATGCTGAAGGACTGAGGTTATGAAAAATGCTTCAGTGCTCTCTGAGCAAACCAGGAAGCATGGAAGAGACAGATTCCCTGCTCTAAGCATGTGGGAAAACATCACCAGATCAGAGAGCTACTCAATTCTTAGGTTTTTTCCTTTCTCCCTAAAGAAATTATTCTTCAATAGGAGAGGGCAGAATAGGAATTTTAGAAAGGTTCACATCTTTAATTCCAGATGAACTATATTCCAGGAGAGTGAAAGAACTTTGTGAATATGGTCATAAAGCTATTATTACTCCTCCCTGAAGAACTGAGAGAAAGGGAATGGCAGCAGAAGACCAGAGTGGTGGCAAATGTGGTTTCAAGAAAATAGTCACAAAGTAAAAGTTTGCATAATGGAAGTCTTCAAACAGGTAAGTCACTGTCTATCTTTGACTCATGCTTATTGAGCATTTTAAAATGTGCGTTCAGCGCACACCTCTGCTGTCTCTAGTCAACGTTCTTCCTGCTACAGCACCAACAAACCCTGCCAATCTGAACTCATTTTCTTCATAGAGATTATACAAGTGTATCGGGCAAATAATACCTTCATGAGATCCTGGGGGTAACGTAACGGTATCTGGTTAGGATGAGAAAGTGTATACAGGTTCCTGGCTGGCCGGCTGGACAAGCAGCCGTATCGTAGGGTTACCTGAGGTCAGCCTCGAATCACTCCTGGGCAGGACTCATCTTCCTTTTCTTTATAGATATGGGTGAGTTTTCAGAGAGATGGCTAACGGCAGGCCAAATGTCACCACCACCACCTCTTACTGAGGACTTATTGTGCTAATTAAACGCTTTACCTTATTGAATCATGCCAACAAAGTATCAGGTGAAAACCAGCCCAGTCCCTAATTTATAGAAGACAAGACTGCAGCTGAGAAAGATAAGTTAACCTGCTCAAGTTCAAGTAGCTACAAAGGGGAAGAGAAGGGCTTGAGCTCCCAGCTGTGCGATTTAGAAACCTGAGTGCTCTCTGCTACAGCACACTGCCTCGAATATCCAAGTACTTCAAGACTGGCAGGTGGGATAAGAAACCTATTTACTCTTTATTGCTCCACAGGGCAGAACTAAGACCCTGATGAAAATGAAAAGAGGCACGCTTTGGCTCATGAGATTAACTAACTTTACAATCACGGCTGTCCAAGAGTGGAACCCTCTGCTCAAAGACAGTGTGCTCAGATCTCCACTAAAGACACTCACGTGGCCTATGGATACCCACCTAGGAGAGACATTGTCAAGGAGATACTTGCCCTGGGTGGGTGGGGCCTATAAGGGCCTTCCAATCCTAGGTTTATGGGCTCCTGTGAAACGACTCTCCTAAGTTTACCACTGATAAAAATCTACAGATCTCCAACAGCATAGTGGGGATATTCATGCTTTTGACCAGTTTAGAAAACTCATGTATCTAAGTGTACCAGCAAAGCAACACTGTGTTACTCAAGTCTGGCTTCATGACCTCTGGGACGCGTGCGTTCTTGGAGGAGGAAGGAATACCAGGGGCATGCATTGCACACAGAAAGCAATCTATCATGAAGACGACTGGAAATATACACCCTGTCTTTCCAACGGGGGTTTACATGTGAGTTTGTAAGTCTCGGTATGGGAAGTAAGGTAGGTCATACTCAATATTAAAGACTGTCAGAGGAAGAGAGGGCAAGAATATCCCCTCCTGAGAGCCAACTGTTTAAACTACCAGGAAATTGTTTTATGAGTAAAAGTCATTTTGAAGCATCAAGTAACACGGAGTCTTGGCATGTCCCATAAAGCGTAACTCAATGCTAGGCAGGTAACAGGATTCATTCACACATTCATTCATGCAACACCAATTTATTAGGCCCTGTTTTGGGCACTGAGAACAAAATACAGAACAAGATTGATACGGTCATTCTTACTTTCCTCACAAGACAGCAAATACACAGCAAATTAAAAAAGGTATGTCATGTTTGCTAGTGCAATGGTGAAAATAAAGATGTAGTGGAAAGTAACAAGGAGAGAGGCACCTGCTTTTCACAGGGTGGTCAAGGGTCTCCCCCCAGGAGGTAAGGTTGAAGCTGCAAGCCAAAGAATGATGATGAACCAGGCAAGCACAAAGCTACAGGAAGATGATTCTGGACAGAGGGAAGCCAAGTGCAAAGGCCCGAGGACAAGAAAGCGCTCAGCATATTCCAGCCGTGAGCCTGAGCTGAGCCTGGGAAGGTGAACAGGCCAGGCCACACAGGGGCCTGCTGGTCTTGTTAGAGAGGATGGATCCCCCTCCAAGAAGGCAGAAAGTTGCCCAAGCACTACCTCCTAAAACGTAAGTTCCAAGGCAACAGTGTGGACACAGGCAGACAGCTTAGGGACACTCCTGCAGTAGTCCAGACAAGAGCAAGTGGAGCCGAAGAAATGCTCACAGGATTATCCATGCTGCCGGAAGGGCAGAGAGGATACAAGCAACAAGTGACTGCTGTCAGTAATGAGGTCTTGACTTGACTTCATTCGCACGCTGCTTGGGAAACACCGGTTGGATTTATTAACCAAGCCGAGATTGACCCAGACAATGGCTGCTAAACCTTTCGCTGGTCTTTAACAAAAATCCCCCATTCATCTTCTGTATGCTCAACTCCCTGTCATCAAACCTTCATCTCATGTGAAAAGAGAGCCTATCTGTGGCCTGAACTACTAAAATAAACCAAAAATCAATTTGTAATTTCGGGCAATAGTTCTAAACCTATTTTCAATCATGTGGGGGTGGGAGGTGCTGAGATGAAAAAGAGAACCAAATGTGAGAAACCGGCAATGAAGACTTGCAGTCAACAGTTAATGACTACTAAATAAATAAATCAGTGCACTAGAGTACCCCTGGGTCCCCGCTCTCATTCAGTTACACATCTGTTCTGCAATAGAATGAGGGAGTTAATTACTTTTCTATGACATGTATGTGTTTTGTGAGACACCACATTGCACCAGTTAATAATGATCTACCTTCTGTTGACACAAAACGTTTAAATTAATAAAAAAAAAAAATCTAAATGATACATCACATAGCAAAGCATACTTAACTGAAAGGCTAGATGGCAGGAGCAGTAATTTTCCTGAGAAGAAATTATTGAGATGAGCTTATGGTAGCATGAAAAGCTCAATCAATAAAGAGACTTATACGGGCAAATTGTTTTCAAGGGTACGTGCTTTGTAGAAAGGACAGGCTGTGCTTTGCTCATAGCTAATATAGCAGCACTGTGATTGTTAGAGAAAGAAATCGGGACTGATACCCAGTAACTGCCCATAATTGACATTATTAGTAATTTTCCATTTAAATCTGTCTGTTCAATCTTTAGGGTCAGAAAAGACAAATGTGAAAAGGGTATAAACAATCCCTTGAAGCTCTAATAATACTAAAAAAATCCTTGTGCTCTTCACTGACTGTACCCTCAGTAACTAGATACTAAACCAACAGCACTATGGAAACAGTTTATTTTTTCAAACTATGTAAGCAGTATTAGATTACCTTGGAAAAACCGAGATAGTAGTAAAGTGGGCTCCCAGCACAAAGACGGAAGACATACTCTAAATAAACTTGACAAGAGTGTTTGGTCCCAGTCTTGAAACCACCCAAAGAAAGCCTGAAACCCAAAACATCCTGTAATGATGTTGCTGTTTCCCACTTATTTTAGGTTAAAAAACAAGTCTATCACTTTTCTTGCATTTTTAAATTCATTCCCACTTCTCTCTTTCCTAAAACAATAGGAGAAAAAAACCCAAAACACTGGGGCTGGAGTCAAGAAGTTTATTTCCTGTATAATAATTTGATGCTTTTGGGGCCAGCGCTGAAGGACCTGAGAACTACTGCTTCTTTCTAACCATCCAAGCGGTGAGGAACGGGGGTTCCTCACCGTCCTTCACAGTTTAAAGCAGGCTTTATCCACGGAGGCCTACGGAAGATCATGAAACGTACATGGACCTGACACTGTGAGAATTTTGGCATAAATCTAACAAGATTCATCTTTTTCTAATTTCTGCCTGTTTTTTGGCTTTTCAGGGAGCTTGAGATACTAGAGTCTTCTAGGCTTTTGAGTACGTAGTAGATATTTAGTAAGTGCTAGTTGATTGTCATGAGAATCAACAGATAAAAGTGAAAATGGCCAAAACCCAGAGTGGGTGATTTAAAAATGAAAAAATATCCAATTTTATAGGGCAGAGTTTTGTGGGTTCTTTCCCCTTTAGTGGTAGGATGTCTAATATTCCCATGTGATCTCAAACATTATATTTATACAGGGATATCCGAGTCAGAGGATTCCTAAACTTGAGGGCTAGGAAGCTTTTCAGGAATGCAGAGATCAGAAAGATGAAAAAGACTGTTCTTAGAAGACTTGGACAAAAGAAATGCCACCATATCTTAAAAAAAAAAAAAAGCCCAGAAGGTCAGTACCTCAAATGCCTATGGCTTAAGTCTTTCTCCCAATCTTGGGGAAGCCTGAAAACTATAGGTCTCTCTGTGATGCAACATGGTTGTCTGGGGTAAATGCCTGAGGTTTATTGTTTCAGGTAGGGAAATGGAGGACCCAGACATATGCAGTGATTTTTAGAATGGAGGTTTAATAGGCCAAAGAGATAAAACAGAATAGCTCTCTTTTCTGCAGGGAGAGAGGGGCACCCAAGTGGGTCTTCTGGATTTGTGGTAAAATGCACTGGGGTTTTTACAGATGAGCTTGAGGAGGCGGTGTCTGATTCACATAGGGCCTGAGAGATCGGTTGGACCAGGTGTGATGTTTGCAAAGCACGGAAGAAGCTGGCCATCCCCCCAGTCTTTTATTACACAGGTCTCTATCCGGCTGATGGTCATGTTGTATGTTCCTTACTGTACACGAATTTGACAAAGAAAAGGCAAGAGGGAGCCGCCACACTGAACATGCCTGGCCCCCAGATAGCCTTTTCTCATGGCCCAGCTGCCACATTTACCCATGCGAGTTTACAGCTTGCTTATCTATGTCTGCAGCTCGATTTTACAGGCTGCTTTTTGTTAGAAAAGAAGTGATTTGGGGGCTGTTTTTCATTTAAGGGAAAACCTTACTAAGGACTTCCTTACCCTCACTATCTGCCCAACAACTTTCATTTAAACTCCTATATCAACCAGATAAGGCCCTCCCTTTCTCCTGCAGGCTGAAGAGTTTGTGTGCCCTTAATCTTGCCTTAGAGTGGTATTTGTCTACAGGGTTTCTCTATCAGAGGTTAACTCTGTCCCTTAGATATAGTTATGGGCTTCTCTATCAGAGGTTCTCTCTGTGCCTTTTTAAGTTATGGGGTAGCCGCATAAAAAAGCTCACGGTCTTTTGTTGAGCTGAAAGGCAACAGTGTAGAGCTAAGGAGGCTAGTATTCACGACGTTTACAGTGATTTCACTGACCTCATTCATAACATGGAGCAGTTGTAAGAAGCAGATACTCATTTAGTATGATGTCAAACTACGGTAATTTTCCTTATCCTCTGAGGCTGTTTGTTACACCCACTGGAGTACTCACCCATGTTGAATGGAGCCTAATTGTTTAGAAATAATTAACGTGTTCTTATTTCAGTTGTAGAAAACATAATTCATTAATTGGCTGCTACTTTATGTGTTCCGTTTTAAAAGGCACAATAAATAAGGAATTAGCATAAGAAGGTATTGAGAAAATGCCAAGATTGACTAAATTCTGAGAAAAGCAAAATGATTCCAAATGAAGGACGGGTAAGTTTATCAGATAAACGAGTTCAATGACAAGAGCGGAGGCGACTGTTTTATAGGCCTTTAGCTACAGCTTTCAAATTTTAATGTTACAGACAGGAAAGCATTCTCAATGCTTTAAATTCCAGGATTCTAATTTATATATCAAAACAAGAGACAAAGAAACTCCACATCTCTCCTTACTCATTAGGGTTCTCAGGGTCTGCAAATGACTTGTCAACCAAGGTTGAAAGAAAAGGAAACAGAAGATACGCCGATGGCCGCCAGTGAAGCAATACAATACTAATTGCCGGGAAGCACCGCCACTTTAGAGAACACCACACCCTCTCCTCAGCAATTAATACTCCGTACAATTGGTAAACGTTCTAACCTTTAACTGAAGCACCCAGAAACAGCCTGTAAGCAGATGAGTAACTGAAACAAAGCATTTGCCATATCCCCGGTATTAACTGAACCCAAAAGCATCTCATCCTTTGTGGGGGAGGAAGAATGCTGCCATCACAGATATGCGTAAGCAGCTCTCCACAAGCCCTTCTTCTGGGTATGACGTGAGAACCATGCTAATGTCCTTGCCTGGTATTTGAAATTTGTATTCTTCTTCTTTGGGCAATCAATTCTGACTTCTTGGCTCTACACACACATTCTTCTGGCTATGGCTGGTCAAAATCCAACCCTCAGTGTTCTTCAAAGGCTTCCCATCCCTCCATGATGAAAATCCAGACTCTCTGCCCAGCACAGACCATGCATCGTCTCCCCACTGCTAGTCTTACCAGTCTCTATCCCGCAGCAACACTCAACCATTAACAGTTCCCTTATGTGCCGTATTTCACCAGCCTCTAGGATATTTCACAGAGTGTGTCCCTGTCAGAGGCCTGTGAACCGGAGCAACTCCATCTTGAAAGAGGGCTCTGTAAAATGAGGCTAAGACCTACTGGGGTTCATTCCCAGATGGGTAAGGCATTCTAAGTAACAGGATGAGATAGGAGGTCAGCACAAAATACAGGTCATAAAGACCTTCCTGATAGATTGCAGCCAAGAAGCCAGCCAAATCTACCAAAACCAAGATGGCTGCGAGAGTGACCTCTGGACGTCCTCACTGCTACACTCCTGCCAGCACAATGAGAGTTTACAAATGCTACGGAAACATCAAGTTACCCTATACAGTCTAAAAAGGGGAGGCATGAATAATCCACTCCTTGTTTAGCATATCATCAAGAAATAGCTATAAAAATGGGCAGCCAGCAGCCCTCGGGGCTGCTCTGTCACGAAGCAGCCATTCTCTTATTCCTCTACTTTCCTAATAAACTTGCTTTCACTTTGCTCTATGGACTCACCCTGAATTCCTTTCATGAGATCCAAGAACCCTCTTCGTGGGGTCTGGACCTAGACCTCTTTCCAGTAACATCCCCAGACTCAATCTCTTTGAAACTATCTCTGAAAGTCCCTCTACAACCTTTCTGACTCAGATCAATGTCTCCTCCTCCATGAAGCCTTTCTAGACTGACCAGGGAGATTTTTTTCTCTTTCATTGCCACTACACTTCAAACAGGCTTCCATTAAAATAAATGCTATGCTAAATTAAACTGTGTGTCTGGGTAGCTATCTCCACTTTAGAATGGAAGCCACCTACAGGAAGGGGACATCTTTGAATCTCAAGATTCCCATAGTTAGCATATGATATGTCTCGTCATGAAATACTTGAGGAAGGAAGAAAGGGACAAAGGGAGGGAAACAGAGGGAGGGAGAGATTCAATCGGTTTTGCTGAAAGACTGGAGAAGAAAATAATAATTATGGGTGACTAATAAGCAAAAAAAGGAGACCTGAGTCTATTTAAGCCCTAAGCAATATCAGGAATTAACTCTCTTATTTCCAGAGAGTTAATGTTCAAGCTGTAAACACAAAGGACTTAATCCTAATTATAGTCCTCGTTGGGGTGAGCGAGGGCCCCCTGGACTCCCCACAGTAGCTAATGCATCAGTCTGTGCTCACGTGATGGACCTGTTGGGTAGTCTCACCCAAGTGGGTTGTAAAAGCACTGGCCAATGCCTGTCTAGGGTCTTGATCAGACATTTTAATTTAAATATACTAAATTATTCAGTAAAGCCAACCCAAAATATGTATTTTTCCTGTTTACATTTCTAGAATTCTATTCTCTAAAGGGCTTAAGAAACTGGATAAAGATAGTATGTGAATTACTTGAAAATGAAGAGTAAATAAATGGAAGTTATCTTTCAAGAAAAATAAAGGTAAGTAAATAAATTGGTCCGGAAGTTCCCTCTGGACTTTATCTTACCTTTACTTACCTGTTACCCTTGCTTCCACAACCAAGGGTGGCACCCACAGTGCTTCATCAAAACCACGACCCAGGATTCCGAAACTTGGATTTTCTGGGCCCAGCACCACTCAATTTGTGAGTGACACAAATCTTATCTTCTCTCTGAGAAATGCTAATATTGACTAGGCGCCTAATGTTTCTTCTAACTGTTCAAATTTAACTGACTCTTCTGACAAACCACTTGGCTTCTGTGATATTTTATGGATCTAGTACAAAGTATTCTCTCTCATGTCTACCTTTTAAGCTCTGAAGGTATGCAATCAATAGCACATAGAAAGAGCCCAATCTGAGTGTCCTTTCAGCAGGTCCTGAAGACACAGTGAAGAAATGCATGTATTTTCCATCAACCACATCTACCTGAAGCCCAACAGCAACTTTTCAGAGAAGGGGAAGAGGAAAGTGGAACCACATTTAGTCACCTGCCCTCCCTGATACATGGAGCTGCATTACACATTCCCTGTAGCTTACCAATGCCACCTATTCCCCAGCTTCATTCTTCCAAGGAGTCAGCATCACTAGAGAGGGCAGTTAAGGACTAGGTAGACAGCGAGTGCCAAGATAGTTGCTGTGAAATTTCACCTCTTTCCATATTCCAACAGTGAGCTGTTAGTGGAACTCTGTGATAGAGACCTAGAGGATTCCAAAGTTTGGTGAGGTCAAGCATGCTGTGGTTTAAAGGCTTTGAGCAAGTATGATGGACCAAAAGTATAGGCCTCCAAGTTCACGGCTGAGTCCAATAAACAGATAAGGGGAAAATGCATTTTCTGAGTAAAATACAAGTTATTTTTGAATGGCACCACGTTCCCTTAATTTCTACACAGACTAAGATACAGAAATGATGAGAACACCTTTTCTCCTAGGACAGCCTTCCCACCGACACTGGAGGGGCCGACTCCAGGCTTTACTCAGAGCCTGCAGCTGCTCATTCCCACTGCAGAGGGAGCTGCTCTCCACCAAACCTGCAGCCCTGAAGTTGTGACCACTGAAGAGACCTGTTTTCAGACTTAGGGCCAAAGTGTGGGTGACCTCACACCTACTGTAATGAAGAAGGAATCAATGGCAAGAGAAGCCTTGTCTGGTCTCTGTCCCATGGCATTTTCTTATTTGGTTCATTGTGAGCAAAATATTTCAAATGTGGTCTCAGAAAGGAACAATAATTCTTACACGACAAACTCTGAAAGAGGCATCATACAATCCCTATCAAAATACCAATGACATTCTTCACAGTAGCAGAAAAACTAATCCCCAAATTTATATGGAACCACAAAAGATCCAGAATAGCCAAAGCCATCCTGAGCAAACACAACGAAACTGGAGGAATCACATTACCTGACTTCAAATTATACTACAGAGCTAGAGTAACCAAAACAGCATGGTCCTGGCATAAAAACATACATAGAACAATGGAAAAAATAGAGAACCCAGAATTAAATCCATACATCTGTGGTGAACTCATTTTTGACAAAGGTGCCGAGAACATACACTGGGGAAAGGACAGTCTTCAGTAAATGGTGCCAGGAAAACTGGATGTGCAGAAGAATGATACTAGATCTCTCTCTCTCACTATATATGACCATCAACCAAGATAGTTTGACGTCTTAAAGTCTTTAATCTATGAAACTGGTCAAAGAAAACGGGGGAAACTCTCCAGGACATTGGTGTGGGCAAAGATTTCCTGAGTAACAGCCCAAAAGCACAGGCAACCAAGACAAAAATGAACAAATGGGATCATATCCAGTTGAAAGCTTCTGCACAGCCAAGAAAACAATTAACAAAGTAAAGAGACAACCCACAGAACTGGTGAAAATACCTGCAAACTACCCATGTGACAAGGGATTAATAACTAGGACATATATATATAAGGACCTCAAACAACCGAACAGGAAAAAAAAATCTAACAATCTGATTGAAACATGGGCAAAAGATCTAAACAGACATTTCTCAAAAGAAGACATACAAATGACAAGCAGGTATAATAACATCCCTCATCATGAGATAAATGCAAATCAAAACTGCAATGAGAAATCATCTCACCCCAGTTAAAATGTCTTTGATCCAGAAGATAGGCAGTAACATACGCCGACAAAGTTGTGAAGAGAAGGGAACCCTCCTACGCTATTGGTGCTGTTAGTACAGCTACTACGGAAAACAGTATGAACGGTCCTCGAAAAACTAAAATGGAACTACCATAGGCTCCAGTCATCTCACTGGTATGTACACACGCAAATGAAAGGAAATCAGTGTATCAAAGACATCGCCACACTCCTATGTTTACTGCACCGCTATTCAGAACAGGCAAGATTTGGAAGCTACCTAAGTGTCTACTGACAGATGAATAAAGCAAATGTAGAACATGTACACAATGGAGTACTAACCAGCCATAAAAAAGAATGAGATCCCATCACATGCAACAGCATGGATGGAACAGAAGGACATTATGTTAAATTAAACTAGCCGGATACAGAAAGATAAACTTCACGTGTTGTCATGCATTCATAGGAGCTAAAAACTGAAACAATTAAACTCATGGAGAGAGAGAATAGAATGATGGTTACGAGAGGCTGGGAAGGCAGTGGGGAAGGGAGATGGTTAATGGGTCCAAAAATATAGTTAGACAGAATGAGTAACATCTACTACTTATTACAACAGGGTGACCACAGTCTACAATAATTTATTGTACATTTAAAAATAACTGAAGAAATATAATTGGAATATCTGTAACAGAAGAAATGACAAATGCGTGAGGTAATAGATACCCCATTTACCCTGATATGATCACACACTGTATCAAATATTTATCTCACATATCCATAAATATAATACTACACACCTACTATGTACCCATAAACATTTCAAATTTCAAAATACAAAAATAATGTTCATCCAAGAGGCACTGGTCTCTTGGCAAACAAAGTGCAGAGAGAGCCCCGATGACATCCACTTGGTCCAGGAATCTGGGGGGAGGGAGCAATGACGTGGATATCCCTCTGTGCAGTGCCACTCATGCTGTCTTCTTACTCAGCTGAACTTCCCTCCCTTCTACTATCTGTACCCCCTCAGTGACAGCAATGTCAGGACTATAGGGGTGAACAGACCAGCATGATTAGTGATGAAGGACGGTGACGTGCTCCCGAAGACTGTACAAAGGTCAGCTTACTTCTCAGGAAGAAGAGCCCAGGTTAGGAAGTGCAGGAGAATAAGCCAAGGAGAATACAAGAATGAAAAACACAGATGAGCATGGTGGCTCACACCTGTAATCCCAACATTTCAGGAGCTGAGGCAGGAGGACTGCTTGATCCCAGAAGCTGGAGACTAGCCCGGGTAACATAGTGAGACTCTCTCTCTTGCTACAAAAAATTTTAAAAATTAACAGGGTATGGTGGCACATGCCTGTAGCCCCAGCTACTCAGGAGGCTGACATGTGAGGATTGCTTGAGCCTAGGAGTAGGAGGATTGCTACAGGAGTAGGATGATCATACCCCCTGCTCTTCAGCCTGGGTGAAAGCATGACACCCTGTCTCAAAAAAGAAAAATAGATAGAAGAAAAACACCAACCACCCCAGCACAGTGACCACTAAAACCAAACCAATCAAGAGGTACTAGTCACAGAAAGGGAGAAAGGAAGCAGAGACTACTAAAAATCCCAACAGGAAGTGTTAAAAAGCTGTTTGGATTATGTGAATAATTCAGAGACTCTGATCAGCAAATGATGGGAACTGAGGATGCTGTATTTCTTGGAACTTCCCAATTTGACTATTTCCCCAGATCATTCAATAATAATAATGGCTACCATCACCAAGCATCTAGCATCCCCCAAGCTATACATATATTTTCTAGTTATCTAATTGAACCCTTAAAATAATTTTACCAGGTTTAGAGTATTCTCATTTTACAAAAGAGAAAATTAAGACCAACATAGGGAAAGAAACTTGCTAATTTCAAATGGTTAGTAAACAGCAGAAACCAGCACATGCTCTTCTCTTTCCCCTGTATCAAGCTGTCCTCTTATCCACCACTCGAATTTTATCTCTCTGGCCAGTTGCTGATGCTCTAGAATTAGAACTCAGCATGTACTAAATCTAATTCTGTCCTCTTTCTATAATGAATAAGATACTGACTCAACAAAGGGCACCGGAATCATTGGCAATCCATACACAAAAAAGAACATTATGAATATACATACATTCACTCAAAATCTACCAAATACCTAATATAAGACCTAAAACTATAAAATCTAGTATGAAACATAGAAAAAATATCTTTCCCCTCTTGAATTAGGCAAATATTTTCAGCTATGGCTTCAAAAGACTGATCCATGAGAGAAAAATACTGAAACTATTTCAATACTTAAAACTTCTGCTCATCAAAACTTCTGCATTTCATTCTGTGAAGAGAATGAAAAGACCAGCTGCAAACTAAGAAAAAAGATACATGTGGGACACATGTGCAGGGTATGAAAGAACCCTCAGAGTTCAATGATAAGAAAATAGGCGATACGTGTAGGACACATGTGCAGGGTGAAGAACCCTCAGAGTTCAATAGTAAGAAAAAAGATATGCGTGGGACACATGTGCAGGGTATGAAAGAACCCTCAGAGTTCAATAATAAGAAAAAAGATATGTGTGGAGCACATGTGCAGGGTAAAGAACCCTCAGAGTTCAATCATAAGAAAAAAGATATGTGTGGAGCACATGTGCAGGGTAAAGAACCCTCAGAGTTTAATAATAAGAAAAAAGGTAAAAGATGTGAACAGATACATCAAGAAATAAGATGTACATATGGCACACAAACACATGAAAAACACAGGACAGTACTGCAAATTAAAACTACAGTGCAACATCACCACACTAATTTATCAGAATGATTAAAAACAAAATCAAACTCCAACAGAAACAAGTGCTGGTGAGGATTTTAACTGCAACTCTCATTCACTGTTGGTGGGAATTCAAAACAGTAGAGGCTACTTTGAAAAAAAAGGACAGCAATTTCTT
Source organism: Callithrix jacchus (assembly GCF_049354715.1). Taxonomy (NCBI): domain Eukaryota; kingdom Metazoa; phylum Chordata; class Mammalia; order Primates; family Cebidae; genus Callithrix; species Callithrix jacchus. The sequence continues at coordinate 40,307,561 of NC_133520.1, read as the reverse complement.
ATGAAGTTAAACATATATTTACCATACAGCCCAGCAATCCCACTCCTAGGTATTTGTCCACATAAAATAAAAATTTGTATTTACACAATAACCTGTATGCAAATGTTCACAGTAACCCTGTTGACAGCCACCAAAACTGAAAAATCACCCAAATATCCTTCATTTAGAAAAACAAGGTATGAAACAGCCACACAATGGAAGAGTACTTGGCAGTAATAATGAACTATTGAGATTATGTATTATAAATGTGTATAAGAGGAACATGGCTGAATATGAAATGCTAAGCAAAAGCAGCCAAAATGAAATGGCTGGTGAATTTACATGACATTCTGGAAAAAGTAAAATAGTAGTGCCAGAAAGAAGATCAGGGTTAGCAGGTGCTGGGAGCGGGGGATGGAGACTGGTACAAAGCAGTATGAAGGAATTTGGGAGTGGTGGTGATAAACTCTTCTCTATCTTGACGATGGGGGTGGGGGTGGTCACAGACTGTATCAATTTATCCAAGTTGGTAGAACTGTAGACTAAAAAAGGGCGAATTTTACTGAATGCAAATTATACTCCAATTCTTTAAAAAGTAAGAGAAGGAAGTATCTGTTACTCATATCATTATACAAACAGCATAGTGGAGAGGTTAGGGCTATACTCTTGAAAGCTCCAGTTGCCGCATCCACAAAATGGCAGTAAGAATAACCCTAAGTTTGATATGGTTGCAGAGATCAGTGAGATGAGACATGTAGAGAACTCTGCAGAGCACCCAGCACACAGTGAGTGCCCCCAAAGCTTTCACAGATGTTGTCTGAAGAAGAGTCACCCTATTCTACAATACTTCCTGAACACTACTGTGTGCCTGTGTACCATGTGTTGGGCTGGGGACAGTACCTGGTACACAAGAATACATACTCTGTGTCACATTCGCTGCCATCACTGAATCTCCTCTGAGCTGGAGCACTATGAAGCCAAAAGACAGTATAGAAGAATGTCTGCACAAGCACTAGGAATGTGAGATGAATTCACGTCACCACAAATTGTGGAGAAAACATCTTTTACCCCTGAGGTGGACTCCTGGACGCCACAGAGCCACACGAAGGAGCCTGGTGAGCAGAGCTGCCTGTCCTCAGGGAGAAGGCAGTGATGAAGTGCCACACCCTGTGACGTGCTGAGCCACCAAGTGCAAGCAAACACAACAGCTACGCTGCTTATTTCTCAGCCAACCTTACGCTGCTTGTTTCTCAGCCAACCTTATGGCCCACTGCAGCACGTCCAGAAGCTTCTCCTGCTATGTCACAGCAGCACTGCAGAGGCGATTATGTGGTTATGAAGTCAGTAAACTCCTTTCCTCACTTAACCATGAACTTAACAGAGTCTCATTCACTCTGGGGGAAACATTTTTCTGGTTGTCTGGAGAAGACGGAGGCAGGTAACATACAGTAATGTTAGGTTTTGACAATTTAAAAATGGAAATGAAACACACACACACACACACACACAAACACACACACACACACACACACTTTCTTTCTCTCTCTCTCCCCGTTCCTTCAATCCCTGCCAAATCTTCCTAAAGACAATATAGTTTGGTTATGATGAAAACTTTACAAACAAACATTCTGCTCAGATTGTTAGAACTTAAAATTGGGAAGAACGCAGAGCCGGCTGGGCTCATCATCCTGCCAAGAGACACTTCTACTTACCATCAATTCAGCAAAGCAGAGGAAGGCAGCAGCAAAAGCAATCTTGGTTTGCTAATGACCTTTGAGTAATTGCTCACATTTCAAATAGACTCAGTTTCCATAAAAACTGTTTCTTGGGCTGAGAACTTTCATTCCCTTTGACTATAGCTTTAGCTCTAACATTCCTTCATTTTGTCTTCTTCAATCACTGTTTCTTCCTTTCACTCAAACCTGCCTCCCCCGCCCTGTTTTCATGGTTTTAAGAGGCACAGCCTCACAGAGGTACAGCCCAACTCAAACCTGCCTCCCCCTGCTCCCGTTTTCATGGTTTAAGAGGCACAGCCTCACAGAGGTACAGCACAATTCAAACCTGCCTCCCCCTGCCCCCGTTTTCATAGTTTAAGAGGCACAGCCTCACAGAGGTACAGCACAACTCAAACCTGCCTCCCCCTCCACCCCGTTTTCATGGTTTAAGAAGCACAACCTCACAGAGGTACAGCACAATTCAAACCTGCCTCCCCCTGCCCCCGTTTTCATGGTTTAAGAGGCACAGCCTAGGTGAGGTACAGCACATACATGAACTGAGGTGGCTTCCACACAGCACCAGCACAAGTCATTTCTTTGCAGAAGCTGGGCTACTTCAGGGCTGCATAACTCATAGGTGCTGCGGAGGGTCTCAGAAGAAATCAAGGGAAGGCAATTCTGTGTTGCAGAAAAAGAGCTTTTCTAAAAGAAGCTGAAATAATTACCAAAGACAATAATTAGCATTGCTTTGTATTTACAGAAGAAAATGAAAGGAAGTAGGCTTAGAATTGTAGCATCAGGGAATGAGAAGTTTAATAAGCCTTCTCCCCACCACAGAACCATTTATTAAACTGTTTCCAGAATGGATACATTTTCAGAATGATCCTACTCAATCTCTCTTCATAGAAGGCTCTGTGATAAAAGAAGATATAGATCCTCTGCTCTGTGTAAAAGACACACACATGCTTAGAAGCCCTCAGGAAAACTCCATCGCTATCTTCATGTTTTTTCTTTGCCTCCAAAGACTCAGATTCTTACCTATGTACCAAAAAGCAAACTGCAGACTTCCAATCAAGATGCTGGAAGTGCCAATGCTGAAGCACTCCCTTCTACTCTAAACCCACAGTAATGACAGGTAAAACATAAACACGAAAACCAAAAATAGCTTTGCCAAGTCAAAAATAAAAAAAGAGGCAATTATCTCCCTGGACCAAACTTAGAACCGAAATGCAAGGCAATAAACGAAGCTGAAGCTCCAGGGCCTGAGGTCTGGAAGGAGGCAGCGATGGCTAATGGGGAATAAGAATGTTTCATGTAAGAATGCAGAGTACAGTCAACCTGAAAGCTTAAAGACAGAGAATGGGGCGAGGCACCCTTGCTTGAAAACAGAGGTTGGGGTTGGGGAGGGGGTGGGATGGACGGACACACACACACCAGGGCTGATGACCTGTTGCCCCAAGCTAAATATTTACAGGAAGCTGTGGTCTTGAAGGGGCCAGGAGACAACCAGAGCCATGCTCTCATGTCTAGGTACACAGGCATGAAGCCGCCATCTAGGTGACCACATCTGCACTAGCCTCAGCAATACCAGTGCACGAGGGTCCACATGCCATGAAGTTCTGGTTTAGAACTGGAGGCTTGAGGGGCTTGGGGGAGGCAAAACTACAAGACAGATGGGAAGAGCACAGGAGAAAAAAAGAACAAAACTAAACACTGTCCACTAAAAATGAGCCTGTCATACAAAATTCCAGAACACGGAGTAAAATGCAACGCTACGGACGATAACCAACTGAAAACAAGCAGAACATACATTTCCTCTAGCAAAATAAACTTGATGGAACTAACACTTAAAAGAAGTGTGATTGGAATAACCAAAGAGAGAAATAACGTAGCAGCACGCGTTCAAGTAAAAAAGAAGTTATAAAAACCAAACGGGCAGAAATAAAACAAATAGAGACATGAAAAAAACGAACTTGAAATCTTGGAAAATAAAAATTAGTCTTTAAGCCGAACCAGTAAGCATGAAAGTCTCCCTAGCACCTGACTTAAGGGACCTTTAAGTTTATAAACATGGACAGAATGCCAGAAGCTAAAATGGGTTCTCTCTGAGGAGCAGGATGTGGGCAGGAGCAGGAGAGGGAAAGGGTGCCACGTTTTCAACTGGGTTAGAGTACTTTAATATTTCAAACTGTATACACGTATTACTTTAATATAAATCTAAATAGGAAGTGTTAAAGCCCATTTGCAAGAAATAACACTAATGAAGGGTTACCTGAAGGATGTGCAATCACTGCTTTCCTCCACAGAGACTATATTTTATTCTTGGAGAGATATGATCTTATTAATTTGGCTGCGTGTGGTGGCTCACGCCTGTAATCCCAGCACTTTGGGAGGCCGAGGCGGGCAGATCACTTGAGGTCAGGAGTTCAAGACCACCCTGGCTAACACAGTGAAACCCCATTTCTACCAAAAATTATAAAAAATTAGCCAGGTATGGTGGCATGCACCTCTAATCCTAGCTACCTGGGAGGCTGAGGCAGGACAACTGCTTGAACCTAGGAGGCAGAAGGTAGAGTGAGCCAAGATTGTGCCACTGCACTCCAGCCTGGGCGACAGAATGAGACTCCATCTCAAAAAAAAAAAAAAAAAAAAGTATTAACTTGAGAGTATGTCATTCCACTATATTGAGAAATATTATAACTCAGTGACTTCACTCACTGTGAAAGTCCAGTAAGAATGCTTTGTGAGTGCCTCAGGCTTCAGTGCAAGGAAAAACTGCTCTGGCTGTGTTTTCATTCTTAGGGCTACTGTAAATTTTAAAAGCAGTCTTTTAGGTTTGGCTGCTGATACATGAAGAGTAAATTCATCATTTATTTCTAGCTATTATATATTGCTTCTTGGTCTTTTGGTTAAGATCAAGTGTAGTACTTTTAGCTATTACATAAAGGATCATAGAGTGTAAATCCTGGATGCTAAACTGCTTTTGTCTTATTCTTTGTCACTTTCCTCAAAAATAAAATGTATTGCTATTGTATTACAAATGCAAGTATGTACATAACATACATGTGTATGCATATTTGTGAATGTGCGTGTGTAAGCTACTTCAAAATCTTTTGGGTGAAGGAAAGTCTTATTAGATAAAGGAGATTGGTATTTTGAAAACCAAAAAGGGAACAAAAGTAGGTTGAATGTTAGCGTCACGACTTTGGAGAGCACTGAATGCCAACCTTAGAGTGTGAAGTTTATTCTGAACACGAAAGATGATGCTTAATGCTTGACAATTTCTGAGCAAAGTAATAACATGGGAACAGTGGTATCTGGGAAGGTTTACCTAAAACAATGTGCCATGGATGAAAAGAATGAAATTGAGAGCCAGGTGAATAATTAGGGGCTACTTCAATAATCCAGTAGTGAGGCCACAGGGCTTTGGATAGACTGAGATATATGGTGTTTTTAAAATAATTAATAGGACTTAGGAAAGAAAAATCGGCATGGCAAGTAACTGTAGCTTTTTTTTTTCCAGCAAGGTATATGACATCCAAAGCAGCATGCCATGTTCTAGTCACAAACTTACAGAAACAATGAATTCCATTTGGTCTGTTCAGCTTCTATTGCCTTGGATTCTGACCTGGGCAAGCCATGAGAACCCAAATCATTCCAAAACCTCCCTTAGAAGGTAAGTTTTATTTTATGTTTTCCAGAAATTAAGCTGTAGCTGATTACAAATGACAACTCTATACATGCAAATTATACTTGCTATTAAAAGGGTTCCTGCCTTCCTGAAACCTGATACTGTGTAAGTCCAATAATATGCAGATGGAGGCATGTCATAAATATTGCTTGATGCAGAAAACTGGTGAGGTGAATTTTCTAGGTTCCAAGAAAAGCAGAAAAATAAGCTTGGAAACTTTAGGAACTGAAAATTAATTTTGATTAAACTAACGTTGAATTTGTGATCTCTTGGGAATGGACTGAGCTGAATTTACCTCCATATTATTTTTTTCTAGACAAATCAACAGTACAGCATCTCAGAGTGTTTACATCATTAAACAGAACAAAATTCTCGGAGACTTAAAAATGTAACTGAAAAACTAGTGGCGAACCAAATTTATAGTCTCATCTGTGTACATCTTCATCTACTCTCTTCCACTGGAAATCATTTCATGGAAAGACGGGAAAACAAGAAATGGGAGAGCCTGAAGGCTGTCTAGTCTTTCTTTTGTATTACAGAGGATGCAACAAACCCAGAGAGGTTCAATAACTTGCCCAAGACCATTCTGTTTGTTAGACAGATACAGCATAGAATATAATCCAGCAGAGTAATCAAGTACTGTTGGATTACACCATTTGATTCATTTCAGTATTTGTAATGGTCAATATTACATGTTAACTTGAGCGGGCCAGAGGGTGCCCAGATACTTGGTTAAACATTATTCTTGGGCCGGGCGCGGTGGCTCACGCCTGTAATCCCAGCACTTTGGGAGGCCGAGACGGGTGGATCACAAGGTCAAGAGATTGAGACCATCCAGGTCAACATGGTGAAACCCCGTCTCTACTAAAAATACAAAAAATTAGCTGGGCATGGTGGCGCATGCCTGTAATCCCAGCTACTCGGGAGGCTGAGGCAGGAGAATTGCCTGAGCCCAGGAGGCGGAGGTTGCGGTGAGCCGAGATTGCGCCATTGCACTCCAGCCTGGGTAACAAGAGCGAAACTCCGTCTCAAAAAAAAAAAAAAACATTATTCTTAGTGTGTCTGTGAGAGTGTTTCTGTATGAGCTTGCCACTGGAATTCAGACTGAGTAAAGGAGACTGCTCTCTCTAATATGGCTGGCCCTCACCTAATCAGCTGAAGGCGTGAGTAGAACAAAAAGGCAGACACTCCCTCAAGTAAAAGTTAAAGGGAATTCCTCCTGGCTTACTGCTTGAGCTGGGCTCATCAATTCTTGGAACTTGGGCCTGTCAGCTTTTGGAATGGAGCTTACACCACTGGCTCTCCTGGTTCTCAGGCCTTCACACTTGTCCTGAAACTACACTATGACTCTCTGGGTCTCCAGCTTAGCAACTGCAGATCTTGAGACTTCTTAACATCCAAAATCATGCGAGACAATTCCTTAAAATAAATCTCTCCCCCATCCCACCCCATCCTGTTTGTTCTGCTTCTCTGGAAAACCCTAACTTTAATATTAAATAAACTTTTAGCTCAATAAAGAAAATGGGTATGGTAGACATTGTGAACTAGCAACCCCAAATCCATTTCACACTCCTATTTTCTCGTCTTTCTCTTGTAGAAAGACTAAAAAGCTGAAATAGTTCCTAGCCTCTTTTACAGCTCAAGATGGCCACGACAGCATTCTGAATAAGAATGTGAATCACGTCACTTTGAACAATGAAGTGCAGGTGGACGTCCTTAGGAGACCTTCCCTTTGCTCTTCGCCTTCTATTACCCCTTCTTTTTTCTCCAGAGCTCAGACACACTGACTGGGGTCTAGAGGCAGCAGTCATCTTCAGATGTTAAGGACAAACCAGCATGCTAGGGATGACTGAGGCGGAAGACAGGAGGAGTTCAGGTCCATGAGGAGATCTGTGAGTAGCTGCTGTCATCCTGGATTACTTCTCCAGAATTCTGAAGACACATGCACCCCACCCACTACAGCGAGTTTCAGTTGAGGTATCTGTTATTTACAGCCAAACCCTTTCCTAATATACTACTGCACCCCAGATTTCACCTGTTACAATAAACTAAAATGACCATGACCAAAATTTTATCAAACAATTATTCATTCATTCGAGAATTTTCTGAAAATCCACCACACTCATGCCACCTAAATACGAGAGCCTTTCCATTTCCAACCGAGGATGCTGGTGGAAAGCGAGCTTGCTGCCGTTCCAGATCACGGTCTGCGGAGGAACCCCAGGGCAGCTTCCCCTCATTTCTATCATTCCTGTCTGCGGCAAAGGCTAACAATGATGTGAATTCAATCTTCAGGAGCTATGAGCAGTGGATTCAACTCTTCCCACTTAATTCCCTCATTTCTACAAGTTCTTCTTAAGGCAAAACTAGTCATGTTCACTGACTCCTAAGGCATTACAAAGAGGTCGGGGTCCTTTCTCACGCACTGACAGCAACTGCCTCTCCCGATTCACGGTTGGCACTGGGAGGACAGTGAGTTGTGGGATACTGGCAGGAGCATTAGATTTCGTCAAGAGATCTGAGTGCCACACCTGGTTTTGCCACTTTTTCCTTTATCTTACCCCACAGGCATATCTCTGAACCTTTCTGAGTTTCACTTCCTAATTTACTTATTAATTACTGAGACCAAAAAAGATGACGAAGAATTCTAACCAATGTAGACATTCTTTAAAAGATTTCTTTAGCCAACTCAATTATGTGAAATATTTTATATTGGACATAAAAGTAGGCAAGTCCAATATGAAAAAGGTATATGAGAAACAGAAGAGAAGTCCATTCATTACGTTTATGGCATTCATTTTGTCTCTCCTTCCTTTCTCAAAAAGTAAGTCATTAGATAAGTGATCTCAGCCTGATAATGTGCTGCAGTGGAAAGCTTTATGGAGAGAATGTTGAAGAAACAGAGATGTCATCAAGATGGCTGACTAGAGGCAGCTGGTACTCATCTCTTCCACAAAAAAGAACCAAATCAGTAAGCAGACAACCCCAAGTTAAAGAGAGCATCTAAGAGAGAACAATGGAATTCAGCATGAAAGGGACAGGGACTCTCCAAGGCACAGAAAACAAGAGAAGATAAGCAGCGGTCTCAGCCAGGACAGGCTCAGAGCCAGGAAAGGCTCCCCGTTGTAAGGGAAAGGTAAGCAAGAGATCTCCAGTAGTCCACATTACCACCACAGATGCCCGCCATCCTAGCCACAGGAGAGCTGCTCAGTCTCACAGGCCGAGCCTAGTATAGGAGTTGACTGGAGTCCATAATGGAATTGTTCTGGAGGGCATTCATGCTGGATTTTAGTCACCCCTCAGGACCCAAGGTGCTGTGGCATGGCACCATTTTGAAAACCCAGTAACCACCAGACTATATTCTGCCCTGGACCCCAGAAGCCTCTCCATTTCTATATCCCTGGAATGCCACTGATATTCCTCCATATGTACTCAGAGGGTTGCAGTATCATGAGACCAGTGGGACCAGTGGTATGGCCAGATACCCAGCACTCCAGTACACACTGTATCCTACCCTGGGGACCAGGGGAACCAGTGCAACAGCGAGGCTGCCCCCAAGACACATGGAGCTAAAGCACATCTTCCTCAGAGCATGGGAGCCTCCTGCCTGGGGCCACTGCCACCTACGGCAATGCCACCTCTTCCAGGGTCAAGGCCACCACACACCTGTACATGCCTTCAGGGGGCCTGAGAACCAACTCTCTGGGACACAATGTTCAGAGGCCCCATGCATTACCTAAGCACCCTATCTAGGGGCTGGAAGATTGGTTAGCCTGCACATGGCATCAGCGGGGACTGAGGACAGGCCTTGTTCAACCCATCTCCAGTGGTGCCATATACACCATTACAAGGCCTGCTCACAGTCCCATGTTATTTAGAACCCTGAGGACCAGAATGCCTGCCCTGCTGCCACCATCACCAGTACTCACATGTGCCACCAAGGGGCCCCAAAACCAGCCCACCTGGTGTTTCCATCCCCAGAAAAGGTTGCCCAAGCCTCCACTAAGAATCACAGCCTAAGCCACTAAGGAACTTGTAATCACTGCTGACACTGATTATGGACAAATAAATAACGTGGAGATCTCACTACTCTGCGCGCCCAGAGTCAGAGCAAAAGAACTCTACCCAACAAATACCATAAATATATCTACATGAAAAAGTCATTCTCTATGAAAGTCAATACAAAAACTTAGAAGCAATTATGACACCAGATATACAGATGTAAGGACACAAGAAATGTAAAAAAGAAAATATGAAACCTACAAAGGAACACAGTAATTCTTCAGTAAGATATCAAAGAAAAGGAAATCTATGATATGCTTGAAAAGAAATAAAACATAATAATCTTAAGGAAATTCAGTGAAAACACAAGAGAACACAGATAGACAATATGAAAAACTCAGAAAAGCAGTTAATGATCTGAATAAATTCAACATAGGTAACTTAAAAAGAACCAAAGAGAAATCCTAAAACTGAAGAATTCAATGAACAAAATTAAAAAATAGAATCAAGAAGCTTCAACCACAGACTAGATCATGCAGAAGAAGGAATTTCTGAATTGAAGGCAGATCTTTTGAAATAGCACAGTCAGTCCAAAGACAGTGAAGATATAACAAAAAAGAATGAAGAAAGCCTTAGTGACATATGGGACATCATAAAGTAAAAAGTATTCAACTACTGGAATTTCCAAAAGGAGAAGAAATTTTAAAAGTCAGAGAAAACCGAGAGGCAGAGCAAGATGACAGAATAGATGGTTCCACTGATCACCCCCATCCCCACAAGGGCACCAAGTTAAAAACTATCCACACCGAAAAAACACCTTCATGAGAACCAAAAACCAGATGAGTACTCCTAGCACTGGGTTTTAACTTCATATTGCGAAAAGAGGCACTGAAGAGAGAACAAACAGTCCTGAATCACCAATGCCACCTCTCCCTGACCCCCCACCCCAGCAGTGATGGATGGTACAGAGAGCATCTCCGTGTGCCAGGGAGGGATGTTATGGTTTGTCTCTGTGTCCTTACCCAAATCTCATCTTGAATTGTAATTGGGGCTTGCACCCCATGAAACAGCAGCCTGAGCTGTACCTTGGCCCCTTTTAGCCACAGCTGGAGCAGCTGGGATGCAGGGCCCCAAGTCCCGAGGCTGCACACTGCAGGGGTCCCTGGACCCTGCACACAAAACCATTTTTTTCCTCCTAGGCCTCTGGGCCTGTGATGGGAGGGGCTGCTGTGAAGGTCTCTGACATGCTCTAGAGACATTTTCCTGTTTGTCTTGGTGATTAACATTTGGCTCCTCGTTACTTATGCAAATTTTTGTAGCCAGCTTGAATTTCTCCCCAGAATAAGGGTTTTTCTTTTCTACCACATCAGGCTGCAAATACTGATGCCACGTCTCACAGCCAGGTCATATAGGGATTACAACTTGAATTGTAATTTCTATAATCCCCAGAAGTCAAGGGAGAAACCTGGTAGGAGGTGACTGAATCATGGGGACTGTTCTCCTGACAGTCAGTGAGTTCTCATGAGATCTGAGGGTTTTATAAGGGGCTCTTCATTTTCTCTCTCATTTGCCACCATGTAAGACATGCCTCTTCCTTTTCCACTATGATTCTAAGTTCTCTGAGGCCTCCCCAACCATGTGGAACAGTGAGCCAATCAAAACTCTTCCTTATAAATTACCCAGTCTCAGCAGTGTGAAAACAGACTGATACAAGAGACAATACAGCAATTGTGAGGCATGGAACTCAAGTGCTGTCCTGTCAGAGAAGAAAGGAAAACCAAACCAAACTCATCTGATGTCTGCCTACAGAGGGAGTATTTGAACTGGCCCTAGCCAGAGGGGAATCGCCAATTCCAGAGGTCTGAACTTGAGTGCCTGCAAACCTCACTATCAAGGTCCAAAGTGCTCTTGGTCTCTAAGTAATCTTGAAAGGCAGTCTACGCCATAAGCACTGCAACCTGTAGGCAAGTCCTAAAGCTGAATTAGGCCTGGAGACAGTGGGCTGTGGGGCATGTGACATAACTGAGGCACCAGTTGGGGCAGCCAAGAGAGGGCTGGCATCCTCAGCCTTTGGAAAGGGGAGGGAAGAGTGAGAAAGACTGAGTCAGTTTTAGTGTCAGTTCTCTCATAATATCAAAGAATACCAGGTAGACTTCTACGGTTTTTGATTCTAGTACCTGACTCCCAGATAGCACTTCTGAACCCACCTTGGGTCTGGGGGACCTGATGGTCATGAAGGAAAGGACAAAGGCCTTGCTGGCTTTGACACGTGCTGATGGTAGAGCCCCAGATCCTTAAGCGAACACAGTCGGTGGCCAGGGAGTGGTTACAAAAGGCCTTGGGCAAGACCCAGCGCTGCGCTGGCTTCAGGTCTGCATAAAAGCAGAAACATAGAACAATCAAACAAAACAGAAAACCCAGAAACAAATCCACATGCTGATGGTGAACTAATTTTTGACAAAAGTGCCAAGAACATACACTGGAGAAAACACAGTTTCTTCAATAAATGGTGCTGGGAAAACTGGATAGCCATATGCAAAAGAATGAAACTATGCCACTCTCTCTCACCATATACAAAAATCAAAATGGATTAAAGACTTAAATCTAAGACCTCCAACTATAATACTACTATATTAGGAAAATATTAAGGAAAATCTCCAAGACTCTAGTCTGGGCAAAAATATTTTGAGCAATACCCCACAAACACAAGCAACCAAAGAAAACATGGACAAATGGGATCACATCAAGTTAAAAAGCTTCTGCATAGCAAAGGAAACAAACAGCAAGTGAAGAGAAAACCCACAGAATGGGAGAAAATACTTGCAAACTACCCAACTGACAAAAATATATAAAGAGCTCAGAATAAATCAATCATCAGAATATATAAAGAACTCAAACAGCTCTACAGATAAAACAAATCTAATAATCTGATCAGAAGATAGACAAAAGATTTGAATAGAGGCATATGAAAAGGTGTTCAACATCACTGTCACAGAAATGCAAATCAGAACTACCAGGAGATATCATCTCGTCCCAGTTAAAATGGCTGATAATAAAAAGACAAGCAATAAGAAAGGCTGGCGAGGATGCAGAGAAAAGGGAGCCCTTGTGCACTGCTGGTGGGAACGTAAGTTAATACAACCACTATGGACAACAGTTTGGAGGTTCCTCAGGAAACTAGAAGTAGAACTACCATATGATCAAGCAACCTTACTGCTGGGCATACACCCAAGAGAAAGGAAGTCAGTCCATCCAAGAGGTATCTGCACGCCTATGTCTGCTGCAGCACTGTCCACAATAGCTAAGATTGGGAAGTAACCTAAATGTCCACCAACAGATGAATGGATAAAGAAAACGTGGTATATAATACACAATGGAGTACTATTCAGCCCTTAAAAATGAGATCCAGTCATTTGCAACAACATGGATGAAAATGAAGGTGATTACGTTAAGGGAAATACCAGTCACAGAAAGACAAACACTGCATGTTCTTACTTATTTGTGGCACCTAAAAATCAAATCAATTGAACTAATGGACAGAGAGTGCAGAAGGATGGTTACCAGAGGTTTACAGAAGAGGTGTGAATGGTTAATGGGTACAAAAGAAATAGACTAGGTAAGACTTACTATTTCATAGCACAATAGAGTGACTATAGTCAATAATAATTTAGTTGTATGTTTTAAAATAACTTAAAAATTGTAATTGGATTGTTTGTAACTCAAAGGATAAATGCTTGAGGGGACAGACACCTTATTCTCCTTAAAATGCTTACTTCGCATTGCATGCCTATATCAAAACATCTCATGTACCCTATAAATATATACCCCTACTATGTACCCACAAATTTTTTTTTAATAATGAAAATAATTTAAAGTCAGAGAATACCTATTTAATGAAATCACAGCCAAAACTGAGGGAATTCATCACCACTAGACTAGCCTTAAAAAAATTCTTAGAAGAGTCCTATATCTGGAAGCAAAAGGACAGTATTTGCTATCATTAAAACACACAAAAGAGGAGAACTCACTGATAGAACAGATATACAAATGAGAAAAAGAAGGGAATCAAACGTTATCACCACAGAAAACCACCAAATTGTAAAGGCAAACAATAAAAAAGGAAGAGAGGAACAAAAGATACACAAAACAGTCAGAAAACAATTTTTAAAATGTCAGGAATAAGTCCTCTCATATAAATAACAACCATAAATATAAATGTTTTGAATTTCCCTAAATAAAAGATACAGATTGGCTGAATGGGTAGAAAATAAAGAATCCAACTATATGCTGCCTACAAAAAAACTCACTTCACCAATAAAGACAGATTAAAAGTGAAGGGATGAGAAACAATACTCCATGCAAACAGAACCCGAAGCTGAGCAGGAGTAGCTGTAGGGTATCACACAAAATAGACATTAAGTTAAAAAACAAAAAGAGACCAAAAAAAAAAAAAAAAAGGTCATTATATAACGATAAGACTATCAATTCAACAAGAGGAAAAAAACCACTGTAAACATATATGCACCCAAACTGGAGCACCCAGATATACAAGGCAAATATTATTAGGACTAAATAGAAACACCCCAATATAATAAAAGTTATGGACTTCAGCACCGAACAGATCTAGACAGGAAATATACAGAAAAATATCACACTTAATCTGCACTACAAAACAAAAGAACTCAGCAGATGTTTACAGAACATATATCCAACAACTGCAGAATATACTTTCATCTCATCAGTAAATGGAACATTCTGTAGGATAAATGATATGTTAATTCTCAAAACAAGGCTCACCAGATTTTTAAAAACTGAAATCATATCAAGTATCTTATTCAGACTACAATGAAATAAAACAGAAATCAGTAACAAACTTTGGCTGTACAAATACATGCTGCTGAATGACAATTGGGAGTCAATGAAGAAATTAAGAAGATCAAAAACTTTCTTCAAACAAACGAAAATTGAAATACAACATATTAAAACATGTAGGTTACAGCAAAAGTAGTGTTAGAGGGAAGTTTGCAGCAATAAACACCCACACCAAAGATTAAGTGAAAAACTCTAACAACGCACGTCAAGGAACTAGAAAAACAAGAATAAACCAAAATCAAAATCAGTAGAATAAAAATCCAAACAGAATTAAAATAGAGATTAAAGAACAACACAACACAAAAGATCAATGAAACAGAAAGTTGTGCTTTTTTTTTCCTGAAGAAATGAACAAAATTAGTAAACCACTTGCTAGACTAACCAAGAAAGAAAGAACACTCAAATAAGTAAAATCAGTGAGGAAAAAGGGGACGTTATAACAGATCCCTCAGAAATTCAAAGCATCATTAGACACTGTTAGGAACAACTGTATGCCAATAAACTGGAAAACCTAGTAAGAAATAGATAAATTCCCAGTCACACACAAACTACCTAAACTGTGAAGAAAACAGAAAACATGAACAATAGTAAGCAATGAGACTGAAACAGTAATAAAGTCTCCCATCTAAGAAAAGCCTAGGACCTGATGGCTTCACTGCTGAGTTCTACCAAACATATAAAGAAGAATGAATACTAATTCTACTCATACTATTAAAAAAAAAAAAAAAAACGAGGAGGATGTAATACTTTGAAACTCATTATATAAAACCAGCATTACCCTGATACTAAAACCAGACAAAGACACAACAACAAAAAACTACAGGCCGGTATCACTGATTAGCACAGATGAATTTTTTTCATCAAAATACTGGCAAACCAAATTCAACATTAAAAAGATCATTTACCTAATTAAGTGGGGTTCATCCCAGGGATGGAAGGATGGTTGAACATATGTAAGTCAATAAATGTGATACATCAAATTAACAGAATCAATGACAAAAACATATCATTTCAATAGATGCTGGAAAAAACCTTCAATAAAATTCAATATGCCTTCATGATAAAAAAAAATCTAAACGAATTGGGTATGAGAGTAACATACTTCAGAAAAAAGGGCCATATATGAAAAACCCCAAGCTAGCATCACACTGAATGGGAAACAATTGAAACCTCCTCCTTACTATCTACTTTTACCACTTTTCCTCAACATAATATTGGAATTCCTAGCCAGAGCAATTAGACAAGAGAAAAAATTAAAGGGCATCCAAATTAGAAAAGAATCCCAATTAACCTTGTTCACAAACAGCATGATCTTACATCTAAGAAAACCACAAGACTCCAACAAAAACTGTTAAACTGATTAATTCAGTAAAGCCACAGAATACAAAATCAACACACAAAAATCATTAACACTTCTGTATGCCAGCCGCAAACATCTGAAAACAAATAAAGCAATCCCTTTTGCAACAGCTACAATAAAATAGCGTATACACCTGGGACTAAATGTAACAAAAGCAGTGAGTGCTGCAGGATTAAAACTATAAAGCACTGATAAAAGACATTGAAGAGAACATAATAAACTGAAAAAATACCCCATGTAGATTAGAAAATGTTGTTAAAATGATACTACCCAAAGCAATCTATATTTTCAACAAAATCCATATCAAAATAGTAATGACATTCTGCACACAACAAGAAAAAAGCAATCCTGAAATTCGTATGGAACAAGAGCATCCTGAGCAAAGAGAACAAAGCTGGAGGCAGCACATTACCTGACCTCCAATGCTATATGAAAGTACAATAACCAAAACAAGCATGGAAACAGCACAAAAATGGACATATAGATGGATGGAACAGAAGAGAATAGAAAACCTAGAAACAAATCCACACATTTACAGTCAATGGATTTCCAAGAAAGTCACCAAGAACATACACTGAGAAAGGAAAATCTGGATAGCCATATGCAAAAGAAAGAAACTAGACCCCTATCTCTCACCATACACAAAAGTCATATCAAAATAGCTTAAATATTTGAAGACCTAAAGCCATGAAACTACTATGAGAAAACACTGGAGAAACACCTCAGCACATTCAGCTGGGCAACTATTTATTGAGCAAGACCTCAAAAGCACAGGCAACCAAAGCAAATACAGAAATAAGAGATTCTATCAAGGTAGAAAGCTTCTGCACAGCAAAGAAAATAACCAATGAAGTGAAGAAACAACCTACAGAACTGAAAAACATATTTGCAAAGTATTCATCAGATGAGAGATTAATAACAAGAATATATAGGAACTCAAACTCAATAGCAAAAACCAAATAATCCAATTAAGAACAGGCAAAAGTCTGAATAAATATTTCCCAAAATATTCATACAAATAGCCAACAGCTATATTAAAAAACATTCAACAATATTAATGGTCAGGGAAGTGCAAATCAAAACCACAATGAGAAATCATCTCCCCAGTCAAAATAGCTACTACGGAAAAGAAAGAAAATAACAAATGCTGGCAGGAGTGTGGAGAAAGGAGAGGCTCACACGTTGTTGGTGGAATGTAAATTAGTACAACCACTATGGAGAACAGTAAGGACTTCTTCAAGAAACTAAAATGCAGCTATTGTATGACCAAGCGATCCTGACACTGGGTATAGATCCAAAAAAAGAAAACCAGAATATCAAAGAGATATCTGCACTCCCATGTTTATCACTGCACTATTCAAAATAGCCAAGGCATGGATGAACCTAAGTGTCAATGAATGAATGAGTTTTAAAAAAATGCAATATTTTTAAAGAAGATTCCCAGAAGATTCCCAGTGGAGGGGCCCCACGGGTTGCCAGTGCGACTCTTGTGGCCAGCGCAGCGGTTTTGCTGGCGCCTCAGTGCAGCAGCTCCTCATGCAGAGTAAACAGGAGGAGATTCCTGGGCAGAAGAGCACCATCAGTCTTATCGCTGCTGTTTTGGCCGGCGCAGTGGGTTGCTCGGATTCCAGCACTGGGAATCAATAAACTGGGCATCCACTCAGAAGTCCAACTAGAAAGGCGGTAATCAGAAAGACGACAGATGGATAAATATAAAACAAAGGGAAGAAACCAGGCTAAAAAGGCTGAGAATACCCAAAATCAGAACCCCTCTCCCTCTACAGGGGATTACAGTTCCTCATCAGCAACGGAACAAGCCCTGATGGAGAAGGACTGTGTGCCATTAACAGAAGTAGACTTCAGAAGGTGGATGATAAGAAACTTCTGGGAGTTAAAAGAACTTGTTCTAACACAATGTAAAGAAACTAAGAACTTTGAAAAAAGGTTTGACGAAATGCTGAAAAGAATAGACAATATAGAGAGGAATATAAATGAACTAATGGAGTTGAAAAACACAACACAAAAACTTAGCAAAATATGCACAAGTTTGAATAGCCGAATTGATCAAGCAGAAGAAAGGATATCAGAGGTTGAAGACCTACTTAATGAAATAAAATGAGAAGACAAGAATAGAGAAAAAAGGATAAAAAGGAATGAGCAAAGTCTCCAAGAAATATGGGACTATGTGAAAAGACCTAATTTATGTTTGATAGGTGTACCTGAATGCGACAGAGAGAATGAATCCAAGCTGGAAAATACTCTTCAGGATATTATTCAGGAAAACTTTCCAAATCTAGCAAAGCTGGACAATATTCAACCCCAGGTAATACAGAGAACACCACAAAGATATTCCTCAAGAAGAGCAACCCCAAGGCACATAATCATTAGATTCACCAGGGCTGAAGTGAAGGAGAAAATACTAAGGGCAGCCAGAGAGAAAGGTCAGGTTACCCACAAAGGGAAGCCTATTAGACTTACAGCAGATCTCTCAGCAGAAACTCTACAAGACAGAAGAGAGTGGGGGCTGATATTCAACATCCTTAAAGAACAGAACTTTCAGCCCAGAATTTCATAACCCGCCAAACTAAGCTTCACAATTGAAGGAAAAATAAAATCTTTTATGAACAAGCAAGTACTCAGAGATTTTATTACCACCAGGCCTGCTTTACAAGAGCTTCTGAAAGAAGCATTATACATAGAAAGGAAAAACCAGTATTAGCCTTTCTAAAAATATACTAAAAAGTAAACAACATCAACAAAAAGAAGAATTTACATCGATGAATGGATCAAACAGCCAGTTAACATCAAATGGCAGTAACCCTAAATTTAAGTTGACTAAATCCCCCAATCAAAAGATACAGCCAAAACCTCACGGTATGCTACATCCAGACCCATTTCACATGCAAGGATACCCAAAGACTCAAAACAAAGGGATAGAGAAAGATTTACCAACCAAATGAAGAGCAAAAATAAATAAAAAGCCGGAGTTGCAATTCTCGCATCTGATAAAATAGATTTCAAAGCAATAAAGATATAGTGGTAAAAGGATCAATGCAACAATAAGAGCTAACGATTCTAACACCCAGATGCATAAAACTCATAAAGAGATTTAGACTCAACGAGACAGAAAATTAATAAGGATATCCAGGATTTGAACTCAGATCTGGAACAAGTAAACTCAATAAATATTTATAGAGCTCTCCACTTTAAATACACAAAATATATATTTTCCACCTTAAATACACAAAATATTGATTGGCCATTATTAATACCCATTTTTAGAATAAAGCTACATTCCCATTCTCTCTCCCTCTTTTTCTTCCTTTCTTCCTCTCCTTCACTCCTTTTTTTCCTTACTAAATAAATAAATAAATAATGCGATATACATATAGACAACTGAGTATTTTTCTCCTATAAAAAGTAATAAAGTCCTGTCATTTGCAGCAACATGGACGGAACTTAAGGTCATTACATTATGTGAAATAAGCCAGACACGGCAAGACAAAGATCTCATTTTCTCACTCATACGTGGGAACTAAAAGGAAGCTGATTTCATAGAGGTAGCAAATGCAACCGTGGTTGGTAGAGAGATGAAGAGGGGCTGGTTAATGCAAGTTTACAGTTCAACAGAAGGAACAAGCTCTAGTGTTCAGTTGCACAATAGGGCAAGTATAGTTAACAGTAATTCACTGTGTATTTCAAAATAGCTAGAAGAGAAAATTTAGAATGTTCCCAACATAAATACATCTTTGAGGAGAAGGATCTCCCAGTTACCCGTATTTGAGCATCACACTCCACATATTTACAGGCAACTGATTGTCAACAAAGGCACATCAAGAACACACTGGGGAAAGGACACCTCTTCAATGATTCCTCATCAGAAAAGTGGATATCCATGTGCACAAGAATGAAACTAAACCCTTATCTGTCACCACACAGAAAAATCAATCAAAACAATGACTGTCAGTCTGGAAACCATAATACTAGAAGAAAACAGGGGAAACGCTTCAGGACATTGGTCTAGGCAAAGATTTTACGGCTAAGACCACAAAAGCACAGGCAACAAAAACAAAAACAGACCAATGAGACTGCATTGAACCAAACTGCTTCTGCAGAGCAAAGGAAACCCTTAACAGAGTAAAAAGACAACCTATAAAATGGCAGAAAATATGTGCAAACTATGCATTGAAAAAGGAACTAATATCCAGAATGCACAAGGGCCTTAAACAACTCAGCAACCAAAATATCACAGATAATCCAACTCAAAAGTGGGCAAAGGATCTGAACAGACCTTTCTCTAACACGCATACGAAAGGCCAATAAAAATGTTCATCACCAATCACCGGGGAAATGCAAATCAAAACAAAAATGAGGTGTCATCTCACCCCGATTAGAATGACTATCATCAAAATGACAAAAAAAAAATGCTGTCAAGGCTGTGGAGACAAGGGACTCTTATACCAGGCTGGTGCAAAAGTAATTGTGGTTTTTGCCATTAAAAGTAATATTTGGCCGGGCACAGTGGCTCACGCCTCTAATTCCAGCACTTTAGGAGGCTAAGGCAGGAGGATCATGAGGTCAGGAGTTCAAGACCAGCCTGGCCAAGATGGTGAAACCTGTCTCTACTAAAATTATAAAAATTAGCTGGGTGTGGTGGTGGGTGCCTGTAGTCCCAGATACTCGGGAGGCTGAGGCAGGAGAATCACTTGACTGGGGAGGCGGAGGTTGCAGTGAGCTGAGATCCTGCGGCTGCACTCCAGCCTGGACAACAGAGCAAACCAAAACAAACAAAGTAATAGCTACCCACGCCCAAAAAAAGGCACCTAGGCATAAATTTAACCAAGGAGGTGAAAGGCCTCTACAATGAGGCTACCAGTACTTTTAATGGCAAAAACCCCAATTACTTTTGCACTCACCTAATTGTACCGCCATTATGGAAACAGCATGAGAGGTTCTAAAAATAGAACTACCATACAATCGAGCAATTGCAGTAGTACTGGGTATTTATCTAAAGGACAGAAAATCAGTATATCAAAGGGATACCCGCAGCCCATGTTTATTATAACAGCACTATTCACAAAAACTAAGATATGAAATCAACCTACTGCATTTAAAATATGTGGTATATATACATAATGGAATATTATTTAGCCATAAAAAATGGTATTCTGTCATTTGTGGCAACACGGCTGGGCCTAGAGGACATTATGTTACGTAAAAGCAGTCAGGCACGGAAAGATAAATAATACTTGTCCTTACTCATATGTGAGAACAATAAGAAAACTGATCATTGCATGGAAGTAGAGAGCAGAACTGGGTACCAGAGGCTGGGAGGGTGGTTGGTTAACGAACACCAACTTAGATAGGAGGAATGAATCGGTGCTCTACAGCACTGCAGGGTGAATACGGTTCACTTTAATTTATTGCATATTCTCAAAACACTGAAACGGGATTTTGAATGTTCACAACACAAAGAAGTGATAAACGTATGAGGTAACAGACATGCTAATTACTCTGATTTGATACTACACATAGTACATAATGAAATATCACTCTGTATCCCACAAATATGTGCAATGATTATGTGTCAACTGAAAACAGAAGGAAACAACTATACGGATAAAAAACAGATGAGGGTTATCAGGGGTTGGGGTGGGGGGGTGGGGTGACTATGAAGGGACATGAGGGCACCTTTTTGGGAAGTGAAACCATTCTGTATCTTGATACTGATGGCCGTTTCATGACTGCATTTGTTGAAATCATAGAACTGGCTCACTAAATAGGGTAAATTTCGCATCAACTGTACCTCAACAACCCTGATTTTATTTTGAAAAATATTTTTAAAGAAATAAACTAGGTAAAACTTGACATGTTGTTTACTGAGCAGAAACTGTTGTCAATCATAATGTAATTCGACCCATTTACTACATACATTTTACCAGCACCCCAGCCTTCACCAATCCTTTTAATTAAATGTTTAACGCCTACATTCCCACTTGACTCTAAACTCCATAGGTCCTTACTTTTGGTTAAATGTCAGCTTTTCACCAACTTTGTGGGTGACAGAAGTTCCAGAAAACAAAATATATGCAATTCAATGAGTTATGTATCTGCTTCCTACCATGCACTGACAGTCATTTACTTTCGGGTTTATGGAATAAAGGCAGAGCTCTCTGAAGATCACTGGGATACTGCCGTGGAGCTGCCTCAGTCTGGTTCCGTACCACATACCTTATCCTGGGTTTGGCAGCGGAAACAGTCACATTCGAAGCAGTACTGGTCCCTCAGCTGCTTCCGGCGCTCCTCACTGGTCATCAGCATATCCAGGTAGCAGATGGTGAGCTGTGCAGGCCAGAGAGAGGGAAGCATTCACAAATCTGTTGTGCTCATTTCTTTAACAAATGGTTATTATTATTGCTAATTACTGGAGTGAAACTTGTTTTTATTATAAGCCAAAAATATAAGAGAGAAGCCACCACTTAATAGTTTCTCTACCCAAATAATCACAAGAAATTTTTAATCTATTTCCTTTCACTCTTTGTTATGTGTTATATATTATATATTTAAAGAACGGGGCTTATGATCTCTCTACCCACTTTGTATCTTTCTTTTTTCACTGTAATAAAATATCAAAAGCTGTTGTGCGTTTGGTATTACTAAGATTTGCTAATAAATTCTATAACCATTAGCAATCAGAGAAGCCAAATTAATCCTGGCAACTGAATGGGTGGCAGATGATGCAGCCAGATTGCTCTTAAATTCTAACCAATTCTATAGCTGCCTCATGGAATTTAAGGTCATCCAAATTTGGTATCTTTCAAATGAGACAACAGTTCTCTTACTTGTAACTAGGTTTAAAAACATGTAGAATAATTTCCAAATGGGGAGAGTTTTGTGCAAGTGCCATCACTTATGGAAGCATTTAAACTGATCGCCTTATACCCGTTCAGAGGAACACCCCCTGCCCTGGACAGTGAAGGGCTGTACATGAGCGGATGTATTGAAAGGACCCCTCGGACTACTCTCTAGTGCTGAGTCCCCTTTAAGTCACAGGTCTTTAGGCAACATCACAATGCTTAGGTATTTGCACTTGACTAGATCACTTACGGAAGTCTAACTCAAAATACAGAAAACAGAATGCTTGATCTTCCCCTCAACTTGCTCACTCTCAGTTGACAGTAACTCGTCTTTTGTCTTACCCAAGCTGAAGCCTCAGCATCATCCTTGACTTCACACTTTCCTTTACACCTGCCATTGAATCCACTAGGAAATTCTGGGGCCTCTACCTTAAAAATGACCAACCACTTTTTACCATTTCCAATGCTACCATCCTGGGCTAAGCCATCATTACCTCTTACCTGTAAAATGCAATAGTCTCACTGACTATTGCTGGTCTCCCTGATTCTTTCCCTGGGCCCCCTGCACTCCACCTTCTAGTCAGAGTGCTTCACTTAAAATATAAGTCAGATGACACGTTCTGTTTGAAACAGCTCCCCGCTTTGCCTGTGTACAGACCAGGTCCTTACAACTCCACAAGTGCAACTCCAAGTGTGGACCCAGACTGGTGCTAGTGCACGCTGCGGGCCACCAGTCCACGATGAAATGAGTAAAGAAACACAGAGTCAGTATTTAGAAATGGTTTTGACTAATTTGATATGGGTAGTTTTAGATGACTAATAATAAAACATAGGGCTTTTAAGACGGGGCCTCTCACTCTGCCACCAAGGCTGGCATGCAGTGGCATGATCACAACTCACTGCAGCCTCAATCTCCCGGGCTCAGACGATCCTCCCACCTCAGCTTCCCAGGTAGCTGGGACTAAGGCATGCGCCACCACACCTGACTAATTTTCTGTGTTTCTTGTGAAGATGGAGTTTCACCATGTTCCCCAGGCTGGTCTTGAACTCCAGCAATAATCCCTCCTCGACCTCCCATGGGATTTCAGGTGTGAGCCACTGCACCCAGCCCTTCTACTTTATGTTCTCTAAATGTCACTTTTCTAATAATTTATTTTCACTAGATTTTATAAAAATACTGGTCTGCAATAAGGAAGGAAAAGAAAAACAGGTCCTTCATTGTAGTTAGAGAAGCAATGGCTTCACATACTCCCACCCTGCTCCCCCTCACGTCCCCCTCTCTCGTATCTGCTGCAACACCAGGCTGGCCTCCTCTCTGGCTCCACACACTCTCCCACTCAAGGCCCACGCACCAGCTGCTCCCTCTGCCCTTCCGCCCAGTCCACTCTGACAACTCCCCTCATCTCCACTCTGACAACCACTAGAAAGTGGTTCCATTTCTCACCTGTTTTGAAGTCCTTTATGGCCCCAGGGGAAAAAACAATCTAAATTCGCCATCTCAATGACATATATCCCAGTATATTCATACATTGGTCCTAAAAGCTGGACCCAAATCCCACTTTCTCATTAAGGTCTAACCTTACAACACTATTAAAACTAACAACCCAACTCCCCTTCTCTAGTTTTTCTTTTCCTCTATCATATGTCAGCTTATACAATGCTGTATAAATTCCTTATCTGCTTTTAAATGTAGAAAGTAATTATGGGGGTATGTGTGGTGGGGGAAGAAGGGAAGATTTTAGAAGAGCAAGAAAGCAGGATTATCCACTGAAGGAGACAACACAAGCTCCCTACAGCAAAAAACTCCATGCGGTTTTTCTTACACTTAAAAGAAACATCTCATGTCTACAAAGTATGTTCTTACTGGTTTGAAATCACGGTACGGCAAAGGCGGCCATCCTCTTTGACAGAAACTGAATCTTTGGGAAGGCCTTGCTAAAGCTATAGGGGTGATGGTGGACGGCTGGGCTGGCCAGCCAGATCTGTCAAATCCACCAAGGCCATCACCATCATCAAGGTGACAGGAGCCACAGCCTGATCTGGCTGGCTGGCACTCTATACTCAGAATCAAGAGTAACTGCCCTTAAGAGATACAGACAGGCCGGGCACAGTGGCTCACGCCTATAATCCCAGCACTTTGGGAGGCCGAGGCGGGTGGATCACGAGGTCAAGAGATCAAGACCATCCTGGTCAAAAAGGTAAAACCCCGTCTCTACTAAAAATACAAAAATTAGCTGGGCATGGTGGCAGACGCCTGTAGTCCCAACTACTCAGGAGGCTGAGGCAGGAGAATTGCTTGAACCCGGAAGGCGGAGGTTGCGGTGAGCCGAGATCGTGCCATTGCACTGCAGCGTGGGTAAGAAGAGCGAAACTCCATCTCAAAAAAAAAAAAAAAAAAAAAGAGATAAGAGACAGTGATGTTACTGAGGATCTACTGTTTGTGGAGAGGCCGCATAGAACAGTCAAAACTAGCAAAGGTCTGGGATTCAGGCAACACCGAAGCTTGCACTCAGATCTCGATTTAAGTCTGATGCTCTTTTTACATCATGGCTGCTTCTCATATCTGGCGGGGAGAGAGGGCTGTAGAAGAAGCTGGTGTCTCTTATGGAGTTTCTGTAGCACCTTCAAACCTAAGTACTCACACCTGTGTTAGGCAATGTTCTGTGGCAACTGAGAGCCTTCAGGCAAGACAACAGCCACTTTCCAATTTCCTCGGTGTTTCTCTTGCTCTATGATCTGAAGCCTGGGTTGCCTCTGAGACACAAAGGGTCACCTTACCAGGCAAGTTCTCGTTTCTAATGAATGCTATGTTCCAACTTCCAAATAACCTACTTCCAAGCACACTTTTTGAAACAACCTGTAAGTCTGAGATACACTCATCTTACACTATCAGGTTTTGTGGGTCCACGGGAGGAGAGGTAGTAGATGAGCCCATTCCTACGTTCCCTCTTGGATTAACTCTAGGACACAAATTCTGAATCCAGCCCAGTGCCTCTGAGTCATCAACTCCCATTATCAGAAGACGTAAATGGACAGCAGTTACTGGGCGATTACAATGTGCCCAGTGTGAAGTCACTAACTGCTCACTGTCACTCCAGAAAAAATGTGCTTGACTAACCCAAGACTCTAATATCAGGGCCAAAACTCACTAGTGATCTTGTCAGGCAGTGAATGGGCAACAGGAGACTAGTTACTTCATTTAACCCCAATAAACAGACCCTAAAAGCCTCCCTGGGCACACTGTAGCTGCCTGGAACCATTACCTGGACTATGCAATGGTTTTCTAACCGGCTTCCCCACTGCCTTCAGTATACCTTTCATCCTATAAATCGCTTGTAGAGAGATCTTCTGAAAACTCCCATCTGATCACGTCATTTCTCTACATGAAAACTTACAATGGTTTCTCACTGCCTGTGAATAAAGGCACACAAGGCTTCCCCTCAACTGCTTTTTCTGCCTGCCTTTGTAGCCTCCATGTGTCTCCCTGAGACAGTTATGTAGACTGCTATACCTCTGCAATGATGGACACCATGCCAACATGTGGCTGGCCTCACTGCCCATGCTAGCCTCTCCTCCAAACTCAGCTTACTGAGAGCCTCTCATGCTTCAAGCTGGGCTCAAATACACCTCTTCCTGCGAGGACTGCCCCACTACCTCAGAGAAAGTGACCCATATTTGTGCTTCTTTTGTGCCAATAAAGTCTGCAAAATATCTTGTTATCAACTCTGAAGGGCTCAATGGCAAAAATGTTTTATTCATACTTTTGGGAAAAAACAGCCAACTGGTAATGACAGCCAAAATCATGTTATTAGCCAAAGATAAAAACCTTTATTAAAGACTCACCAGTTGTAATGGAGTACCTGCTCGCTAAAGGTAGGGATCATTTAGTGGGAACATGTATCTGAAACTTGGCCATTAATCAGTTGGTACCTTAATGGCGCAGAACAAAACTGCATTAAAATATTAATGCCACTGACCATGCTTTGCCATTTTAGTGCGGCTCTTATGCAAAATGCGGTAAATCATTTCTGACACTGGCCTATTATCATGAAGGAGACTTTCTAGGTCTCGAATACATTGCTTACATTAGAATCTCAAGAACAATGAACTCCTTTTCCATGAAGCCATCTTTTCATTGTCTGCAACTCGGTGGGGAAGATGACCAAATTACAATTAGACCTTGTTTCATTTCTAGAATCACATGATCAGTTACAAGTTTTTCTGTTAATACTGGCTCTAAACTGGAAAAAAGGCTAAAAAATACCACTTCCTTTTAAAGCAAAGCCTAAGTATCATTTAGCCTCTTCTTGCTTCACAAATCCTGCTAATTTTACTTTCTAAATATTATCTTTTTCAGATACCCTATCACAAGCCACCACCTGATCACCCCCTGACTTCAGGCTACCACTGTTATCTCTTCCTTGGGTTGCTACATTGCCCTGACCCTCATTCTCCCAACCTTGCCAACATGCAGAGCATGGCACAGGCATCTGGGGAGGGCCTTCCTGCTGCCTCATAACACGATGGAGGGCATCACATGATGAGATGGCAGGAGCATCCCCTTCCTGTAAACCCACCAATCCCATCATGGGGTTCCCACCCTGATAACCTTACCTAATCTGAATTACTTCCCAAACACTCCACCTCCACAAACCATCAACAATTTGGGGATAAAGTTTCCAACAGATGAAATCTGGGAGACACATCAACAAAAGGCCTTGAAGGGCATTAAGACAAATAGACACAGTGGACAGAGAGAGGAACAGTGAATCAGGGGAAACGCAGTTCAGCTAGACCTACCAAATGGAATGGAGAAATGTTTATTCTCTTAATAAGCTGATATATATGAAGGACCTGCGGGGACAACTTCTTCTTGTTGAGAAGATGCCTTGCTAAGTACCAGAGAGGAGAATATCTGAGTCTGAAGGGCTTTACACTGAGGAGAAATGTTTCGTATTTGCCAAGAGGAAGGATTTGCTTGCTGCTCCAGAGATGCAAAGAGAAAGACGTGAAAAGTCAGAGCGGCACTGAAAGACGAGGTGTTTCATTCCACTAAGAGAAAACCAACCAGGGAGAGTAACTGGCAGCCAACCTTACGAAAATTTAAGAATCTGCGGTTTGAAAATTCCAACCAATTCAAATTGCTTTTGTTGAGTTACCTGATTTCTTCATTTGCAAAAACATGGTCGTCAACAACAGCAGCAGCCACTCTAGCTAAAAACAGGAAGTGGTTCCATTTCTTACCTGTCTTGAAGTCCTTTATGGCCCCAGGGGAAAAAAACAACCTAAATTCACCATCTCAATGACAATATATCCCAGTATATTTCATACACTGGTCCTAAGATCTGGAAATTTAGCAAGTAGTTGTGTAAGAAGTGGTTCATTCCACTGAAAAGCACTTTGGGGAGAATCTTGTCAAAGCCAAATCCCTGTCTACATAAAATATGGTACCTCTGAGTTTAGGTTTTATTGGCTGACTGCTGCATAAATGCAATAAAAGCTTTTGATATAGTTTTCCTTGCAATAAATATCCACTTTAGCAAATTGGAAAGGAGAAGGAAATGGGTTCTAGAAAGAGGAAATTATCTGAACCTCGGAACTCGGCATGGGCAGTCACTGCAAACCAGCACAGGCTTAGGTTCAGAGCCCCAGAGCAGCCCATGTGCAGCTGCCTTGTGAGAGGTTCTTCACCAAAAGAGGCTGGCTGGGCGGTCTGTAACAGTGGAGAGGCCAAGGCCAGTTCACTGCTGGAGGCCATCCTCCTTGCCCTCTATTCCCTTTGCCTCTTGGCTTAAATGATCGCTCAGAGATGCAGACAGCTTTGTAAAGTCGCAGTGTCAGCCCGAAAGAGTATAAGCTGTTTGCTTTATTAACACAAAGTAACATGCATAACTACCTTCAAAATGCAGTCGGTGGCCTTTTGAGTGAGTCAGTCTTGGGGATCCCATTCACAAGCTGGGATGCCCTCTCTGCCCACGGATGGATGTGAGAGGCTGCTGAGCTGTTGCTGCCAAGGAGATTTAAGGATGTCCCTGCGTGTGCATAAGGCACACACATCTGTCACTCTCACACACCCTCTGTCTCACACACACCCTGTCACACACACACACCCCCTCTGCCACACACACACACCCTGTCTCACACACACCCTCTGTCACACACACACCCTGTCACACACACACCCTGTCACACACACACCCTGTCACACACACACACCCTCTGTCACACACACACCCTGTCACACACACACCCTCTGTCACACACACACCCTCTGTCACACACACACCCTCTGTCACACACACACCCTGTCACACACACACCCTGTCACACACACACCCTGTCACACACACACCCTCTGTCACACACACACCCTGTCACACACACCCTGTCACACACACACCGTCACACACACACCCTGTCACACACACACCCTGTCACACACACACACCCTGTCACACACACACACCCTGTCACACACACACACCCTCTGTCCCATACACAGGATAGGCGCTGTCGTCATCCAGAAATATGGTGACCTCTCCCCTAAACATTTAGCCCATTTGTAATTTGGGGGAAGAAATGATAGACTGCTGGGGAGAGGTGACTGTACTATGAATACTCTCACTGGCAGAAGGACAATGCAAAGTTGTCCCCTCAGGCACAATCAGTTTTAGGGCTCGGTCTTTGATAGGAAAGAAGCCAGGTAGTGGGAAGCACGGGTTTCCTTACCTCCTCTCCCACCTCGACGTCTCGGACGGCTCGCAGTAAGAGGTGGGGCCCATTAAACACAACCGAACAGTTGGGGTCACAGCTGTGATTGAGCAAAGAGATACTGGAAAAAAAAAAGGGGAAGACTCACAGCTCAGCAGGTAGAGTGGAATAACTTATTTAAGAAATGCAGTGGGTAAAAGACACCTTACTCTGGGTGGGCAGCAGAGGGAGGGTCGACAGGACACCAGGGATAGAGAACTTGGGGTGCATTCACAGAACAGTCACTAGCGCACCCTCTATGAAGTTCAATTCTCCCCAAGATGGAGGGTAATTAGGGAATTCTATCGTTTAATAATAAAATAAAATTCTGAGTCCTCTTTGGGGATTAGGGCATGGCTGACTGGTTAGATGGTAGCCGAGAAGGCAACCCAACATGAAGGTGGGGAAAAACCGACTCACAAAGAAATACTCTGAGAGGGCCAGGAGCAGTGGCTCACGCCTGTAATCCTAGCACTTTGGGAAGCTGAGGTGAGTGGATCATTTGAGGTCAGCAGTTCAAGACCAGCCTGATCAACATGGTGAAACCCTGTCTCTTAAAAATACAAAAAAACTAGCCAGATGTGGTGGCGCATGCCTGTAGTTGCAGCTACTCGGGAGGCCAAGGCAGCAGAACTGACTGAACCACCAAAGCAGAGGTTGCAGTGAGCCAAGATCACACCATTCCAATCTGAGTGACAGGCAAGATTCCATCTCACACACAAAAAAATTAATAAATAAAAAGAAATACTCTCAGATAACGGGATGCAGCAGCCAAGATACCATCGGCCTTTCCCATAGGATCTCATGTGTTGAGCTCCTTTGGAGAAATGGCTCTTTGCTAGAACATCCACAATGAAGATTAATTAAGAGCATTTCCTCTTAAATAGCTGATATTATTTTGCCAGCTACATTGTGATGCATCCTGGGCCGTGTCATTTTATTACCTGGGAGGTACATTTTTTACCTTCTGGGAAAAAAAAATGGATTTAAGCTGCTCTCATCAGTTGATACTAATTAGAATGAGCACTTATTATGTGGAATCGTTCTTACATTCAATCCTCACAACAGTCTTACGAGGATCATTTATTGGGCAAGAGACTAACACACAGAAATTAAATGACTTGCTCAAGAACATACAACCAGTAAGTGGTGACAGAATTTGAACCAGGTGGCCTGAACTAAGAGCCCACGCTTTGAATCACTCAATGTTACTGCTTTTTGAGAACCACTACCAACAGATCTGACCTATGGTTAATCACAATTGTGAGAAATAAGGAAAAGGGCTGGATTCTTAGATTAACAATTACTAGAAAGTCTACATTTGTATTTAGACTCTTACGGCATAAAAACAAAATGGAACTGGGAGTGACTGTAGTGCTTGTGGAAAGACGGTTTCATAGCTCAGTGGCAAGGGTCAGCTCAGTGAGGAAGCATTCAGGGGCCAGAGCCTGACAGTTTTCTTGCCTCCGCAAGTGAAAGAGTTCAGCGTATGTCAACTCAAAAGACAAAATGAACCCAACTGATGTGCACGGTGAATCTGGTGAAATTATCATGTGTTTCAGCTCAGGAAATTGGGAAATAAGATCAGTGGAGGGGTGAGGGAATAACCAAAGATCAGCCTGATGGTTAATTAGCACCCACAGTTCCCCTGAGAACAAGAATTTAGGACTGAGATCTACCTCTGTGTTAATACCACAGCATATAATGTAGGGTTATAAAATTGTTTTCTTTAAACATTTTCCATTTTTTTGGTAATTTATTGCTAAGTTTTAAGCTTGGCTCTTCAACCAGCTGCTGCAACTGTCTTTCTAACTATCCACAAAGGGCTGGGAATTTGGGTGGGAAGAAAAGCTGTGTCTTCTAGTAAATGAAGCACCATACACCATACCTAGGATACAGGCCAACACCAACTTCCTGCATCTCTGCATTACAGATGGTGAAGGAGTTGCAGATCACCTGTAAAAACAAGGGGGAAAACCATCAATATAACTAGAGTCACTTAAATTTCACAGCCAAGAGAATAAAAATTTTCAAAATCAATGTAGGAGCGCCTTCGTAGTTGCTTAGGAAAGATTCAAGCCATACACGAATGCTCTTCAATTTATAATAGAATTTATCTGGATATACTCCCCCTCAGAACGTCAGGGGCTACGTGTAGAAATAACAACCTCCTGGGAAGAAAAAACAGACTTAAACCACCATAGGAAGTATTAATTTCTGTCTCATTATCCACTACACCCCAAGGTACAGTTACATGAAATGTTCAAAATTCAGAACGTAAGTAAGCTATTTATTGAAAACTAGACCTGGAGCATGGGACAGTCCTATGTCTTATGTGGAGATGGAGCAAGAGCAATAAAAAACGCAGCCACCATGCTCAAGAAACTTAAAAACCTCTTTTGTGAAATAAGATTGACCTGTGAAGCCACACAGAACCATGGAAAGAGCACTGGACCACAATCAGGTAATCTAGATCCTGGCTGCACATCACTGCTTCAGACAGGTGCTGGGAAAGAGCAGTGAGGACAAACCGAAGTTCCTGCTTCCCAGAGCTCAAGTTCTAGCTGAAGAGATGGATTTAAAAGAAAAAACAAACCCAATGATAGAAAACTGTCATGTGTAGATAAATACCAAGGAGAGAAACAAGGTCCTTGGGGAGAGACAGTTGTCAAGAAAGCCCTTTAGGATAAGCTGACATTTAAGCAGTGACCCGAAGGGACTGCTGAAATGGACATGTGTATATATAGGCGATGAAGGTTCGTATCAGGAAAAAGTTAGTGCAAAGGCCCTAAGCTGGGAATGCCCTCGGTGACAGAGGAAAAGCAGAGAGGCTACTGTGACCAAAGCAGTCGGTAAGCGGAGGGGCAGAATGCGAGATCAAAGAGCCAGATCATTCAGGACCTCACCGCCACACTTGGATGTTGTCCTGAAGGACACAGAAAGCCACTGGGTTTTGGGCTGAGGCATAAAGGAATCTGACTTCTGCTTAAAAGGCTTGTTCTGGCTGTTGCATAGAGAATGGGCTATAAGAAGGTGAATGGAACTAGAGAAGATGGTCAGGAGGTCACTGCTAGAACCCAGGTGACAGATGCTGGTGACTTGGATGTCAGTGGCGGGAGAAGTGGGTAGACAGCCAACAGGACTTACTGCAGAACTGCTTAGGGGGAATGAAAGGAATTAAGGATAATACTCGAGTTTTTGGCCTAAACAAATGAATATCATAGCTACCATTTATTAAGATGAGGAGGAATTTAACAGGAGCAAGAGTGGTCATAGGGAGTTGAGAGGAAGTCCCACAGATCTGTTTTGGTTAGGTTAAATTTGAAGTCCAAGCAAAGTCTAAGAATGAACAATTGAAGTTCACAAGGGGAGCTTGGTTAGACATATAAATTTAGGATGCAACATGACAAACGCCATTAAGAAAAGTAAAAGAGGCTAAAGATTTGAGATGAACCAGTGACTACAAATGGATGCTGACTTGTTACCGTTTCTGTGAAGGAAAAAGTGATGACAAATTTCTCCAATGAGGTTTACATGGAAGAACACGAAGTATGGAAAGCATTGAGTCCTCTGAGGCTCTTGCACTGCTCCGAACAGCTTTATATGAAATCTAGTGCAACCTATCATGATTTGGCATTTTTTCCTCTAAATATATGATAAAATTGCAATTTCAAATCAGGAGAAAAGCTGTACAGATATATTTGCAAATAAATACTAAATTGCTTTAAGGACATCTATTTTGCATTAAGCTACAACAGTATATTATCTATATATACTTATGTATAAAATGGATGGCAAAAATATAGGACAAACAGCCCGATGTTTAATTACTGAAATTTTAAACTTTTTAACATTTTAAAATTTTTGAATTTTTAAATGTCTATGATTTGGGGAGAAACATAAGTTTTAACACATATCTTAAAGTATAACGAGAACTTCAGTTGAAATAGTCCACAAACAAAAAAACCAGGTCAAACACATTGACTCTGTTAACTTTTGAATCAAAACGACATTGTTTTTTCCTGAACTATGAAGCAAATTAAAGATTTTTTCAAAATGGGAAAAATCTTTTATCAGCTTTATTCCTTCAGTGTATTCTGATGGATTCTGATGGAATGTGTAAGAAGGAAAAGCTAACAAGGGGAAATGTCAACTTGCTTGCCTCTTCCACTGGCAGTTTTCCTGATTTTCCAACATGACTCACCTTTTCAGCAGCATGTAGCATACTGGATCATTATCTGCTCATTTACAACTAGATCGTTAGATACTTGGAAGGCAGACACAGTGTTTCATTTACGACTGTATTCCTGTACCTAGCACAAAGCCTGCAAACAGAAGACACTAATAAATGTATTTTCTTTTTTTAGAGACAAGGTCTCACTCTGTCACCCAAGCTGGAATGCAGTGGTGTGAGCATGGCTCACTGCAGCCTCGAACTCCTGAACTCAAGCAATCTGCCCTCATAGCCTCCAGGGTAACTGGGACTACAGGCGTGTACCACCATGCCTGACTAATTTTTTAAAACTTTTTGTAGAGACGGGAGTCTTGCTGTATTGTCCAGGCTGATCCTGAACTCCAGTCTTCAAGTGATCCTCCCATCTTGGCCTCCCAAAGTGCTGGGATTACAGGAGAGAGCCGTAGCTCCTGAATTTCATCTGTATTAGTCAGAATGTTATGTGTTAGTCTTTCTGGGCTAGTAAATAGAAAGTTTAGTTTTTTGCCTACTCTCACTTTTATTTAAAATGCTGGTTCCATTCAGCGCTATTTCAATTAACAACCTGACAGGCAATATTTTGACATACACAACTGATATCAACAGTGAATATGTGGCAGCTCTCCAGCTTTTTTAATGAAAGAATAGGTAGATGAAATGTCCATGTGTACTCAGTAATTTGAAAGGAATTGCTCTTTATGTCAAGAATTAAAAGAATGGGAATAAAGTCCAGAAACAAAAGCTTAAACATTTTTCAAGGTATTGACTTAGTAAAAACAGTTTTCTTAGGGAACTACACAGGTTAAAACAATGAATGCATAAGTCACAAAACGGTAACATTTAGAACAGAATATTATGGTACTATTTCAATAAAAATAAATGTAACTGGGTTAATTAATTATTTCTAAAAAGTAAGCTTGAGGTTGGGTGCATTAGCTCATGCTTGTAATCCCAGCACTTTGGGAAGCCAAGGCTGGCAGATCGCCTGAGGTCGGGAGTTCGAGAGCAGCCTGATGAACATGGAGAAACCACATCTCTACTATAAATACAAAATTAGCCTGGCATGGTGGTGCATGCTTGTAATCCCAGCTACTCAGGAGGAGAATCAGGTACTGAGGCGGGAGAATCCGGGAGGCAGGGGTTGCAATGAGCTGAGATTGCACCACTGCACTCCACACCTTGGGCAACAAGAGTGAAACTCCATCTCAAAAAAAAAAAAAAAAAAAAATTAAGCTTGAGTATTGCTTTAAAAGTTTTTACCGTGTCTTCAAACTGAAACGCATGTTTATTTTATTATTGAATATAAAGTTACATTTCCTTTTCGTAATTTTCCTTGAAAGTAACTGAAAGCCTTCGTATACAACATTATAGTTTTTCTAGATGACAAAAATCCAGGGAGTTGTCATCGAGCCTGTGTGTTTTACAAAAAGAACTACAGTAACATTGAAAATGTTCTGTGAAGAAACTTCTTATGTCTTTTAGTTCAGAGTCTAGGTTCAGAATCTGACATTTGTGTTCTGAGGTTAAAAATTTCCCTGTAGAATAGACACAAATAACAATACCAACACACAAAGTGAACCCCTCAAAAACCTTATAAAATGTGTATGTTATCATGTATTCAAATTTCACATTTTTCCTGAAATTCTTAGGACTAAAAGCTTTGTACTGTAGCAGAAGTTAAACTGAGATACATGCAACACAAGAGAAAATCACTACTGTGCCATTACCTTGCAACAGTGAAGCGCAGCAGCCACAAGAGAACACACAACCAAAGCAGAGCTGAGCAATTCTGCACTGGAACACAAGAACCTATCCGCTTCCCAGCCCCTCCCCTAATGCGCAGGTTATTTCAAGTAATACTTTCAATTTCTATATATATGTAAATTATGTATCTGTGTGTATATATATACATATAAATTTAAAACACATTCAAAAAGAAGGGAATTCAGTTTCTGAACGTAACTATAAAGTGGTTTCCTCAAAGACCATTTGCCTCTCCTTTAAAACTTCCCTATCTAAACAAAACACACCAGTGAACGATTGGCTCACAAGCCTGTAGGCACATCAAGTTGACTAATTAGAGGGATTAAAGGTGAATTTTCAAAAAGGAGTTTAATGCGCTTAGTTTTATTAAACTCTGTGGACAGTAGGAGGAAGAGCTGGCAGGTATGAAAATCAAAAGCAGAGGTTTTTACACTAAATAATTGCCTCTGCCCTCCCACTCCTAGAACTAATATTTCTCTAGCTTGAAAAGTACAGTAAGTATTTTAATCAGGGCATATTTTTCTCTACCCACAGAAAAAATATTAAGTAAATATTTTTTCCAGAACCTTCTCATAAACCTTAAAAGATTAAAAATTTTATCTCCCAATCCCTCCTATCCATATGGCAAATATTCTTCCACCTTTCAAGACTCAATTCAGACCTTTCCTGTCCCACTCCCTCTTTCAGTCACACATTTACAATTTTTGCTAGCCCTAAGAAGAAAGGGTTTGAAATCTCTAAGCCAGAACAACAGCAGGAGGGAACCAGGCTGGCGAGGGAGGTCAGCTCAGGAGAGGAGAGGAGGTACCTCCCAAATGATGATTTGCAAATCCCAGGATCCACATGCGTTTCCAGAAGACTTAGAGAGTGCAGGGGATTTCGGCATGTTTCCATTTCCATTTTTTAAAAATCGATAATGGAAACAATGACCACACTACATGTCCCTTTACCAGGAAGTTGCTGAGAGTCTCCTGTGTTACAGAGAGCATGCTTTAAGGCTGTGGGGGCAAAGGCTCACACTCATGACTCAGCCACTGACCTGCATCTTCACTGCTAGTCTGTGACAGTTTGACATTACTGAGTTTTCCATTGTTTCTTAGTCATGTTATTTCACTTGCAAAGCTAACAGATCCCTGATTAAAGAGAGAAGTGGTAGATATGACCCCAAGAGCACAATGCAGACAAATGGGATTGCATCAGATTAAAAGCCTTCTGCACAGCACAGGAAATGATCAATAAAGAGAAAACCCCACAGAGTGGGAGAACATATGTGTAAACCAGACGTCGGACAAGGGGTTAATCTCTAAAGTATATAAGGAACTCAAACAACTCAATATCAAGAAAACAACCCAATTTTAAAATGGGCAAAGGATTTGAGTAGATAATTTTTCAAAAGAAGACATAAAAATGGTCAAAAGATTCATGATAAAATGCCCAATATCACCAATCTTTAGGAAAATACAAAGTAAAATCACAATGAGGTATCACCTCAAACTGGTTTCATCAAAAACACGAAAAATAGATGTTGCTGAGGGTGTGGAGAAAAGAGAACTCTGCACACTGGTGGGAGTCAAATTAGTCCAGCCGTTATGAAGAACCGTAGAGACGCTACTAGAAAACTTAAAAATAGAACTGCCATATATCGAGCAATCCCATTTCTGGATATATTTCCAAAATAACTGAAATAAGAGATATCCACACTCCCACTCTCAGGTACATCACAGCATTTTCACATTAGCCAAGATATGGAATCCACCTAAGTGTCCACCAGCGGATAAAGAAAATGTAGTATATATACACAAATGGAGTACTAGTCAGCCCTAAAAAAGAAGAAAATTCTGTTATTTGCAATAACACGAATGAACCTGGAGGACATTATGTTAAGTGAACTGAGGTACAAAAAGACAAATAATGCACGATCTCACTCATATGAGGAATATTAAAAAGTCAAACTCAGTAACAGAGTACAATGGTGGTTACCAGAGGCTTGGGCTTGGGGGAGAGGCAGGGAGATGTTGGTCAGAGGGTGCAAAGTTTCAGCTTATTCACAAGAGGAGTAAGTTCTCAAGGTTGGCACAGCATGGTGACCACAGCTAACAATAATAAGCTGTACAGATTCCAAAGTTTCTAAGAAAAAAAACGTCAAATGCCTCGCCATAAAATTGACATGAGGTAAGAAATAGGCTAGATGAGCTTCATATAATCATTCCACCTTGTATACGTTTATAAAACTTCACATAGTACTCTAAAATTGTTATCTGTCAATTTAAGTAAGATGGGAAAGCAAGGATGTTGGAAAATAAGGAGAAATACATAAAATGACAATTCTATAAATTTGTCTCAAGATGCTTTATATCATGACTTATTTGGCTGAAATTCTTATATAACACCTCAAGATATCCCTAATATTTGAAAAAATGTTAGAGAACATACATTAAATATATAATTTATTTTTATAGCTAGCATGAAGACTATTAAAGTCTCCAGTATGTTACTTGAAATGTGCTTACACTTAGCTACCTAAAACTTCTCTCTTATTTATAACTTAGAAAAAGAACAAGGAAATTATTAAATATAATCCAGCTGGTTTCTTAAAGAGTAAATTGTAAGAATGTTTAACATCAGGTCATAAATACAACATGCAACCTAAGGCCCAAAGCAAAAATATTTCGTTTAAAATTCTATGTTGGTTAAGGCCAAGTGCAGTGGCGCACTCCCGTAATTCCAGTACTTCGGGAGGCCAAGGTAAGTGCATTGCTTGAGCCCAGGAGTTTGAGACCAGCTTGGGCAACATGACAAAACCCTGTCTCTATAAAAAATACAAAAAGTTAGTTGGGTATGGCGCCATGCACCTGTAGGTCCAGCTACGCAGGAGGCTGGGGTTGCAGTGAGCCATGATCACGCCACTGTACTCCAATGAGACTCTGACTCCCCCCACCAAAAAAAAATGTATTAATGTTTTTACAAAACTAATTCACAGCAAGTTAAAGCATGTAATATCACATGATAAATGAGAAAACTAAAAATGTCTTTATATACTATGAATATTAAAAATTGTATAAATTCACTGGATAATACAAGCCAAGTAAAAAATAAAATAGTATTACGTAAGAAAACTTCTTTATGCCATCACATATGACAATCTACTTGGGAATTTGTCTTTCTGGACTGTGGTACATTTAACTGTTTTCACAACTGCAGTGGTGTCTGTCCCATTTCAAGCTCCGGCCACAAGTAAGTCTGCAACGCATACTAGACATAAAAACACTCAGCCATCCCTTGTCAAGGCTAAAATCAGTATCAAGGCCATTATCGTAATGAATGGCAATCATAAAATTCTGCTTTCCATTTCACGTCTCTCCCACAGTCAAACTGCCAAATGTTAGCAAACGAAGCCCCTTTACAAAATGTACTTGCTTTCTAAAATCCAGACAGGTTTTCACTTTCTAAGCGCTTTACTTACAACAGAACTTATACTTGAAACAACTATCTTTGATAATAGAAAGCAAAATAGTCACAAATGTGTCCACTGTTCCTTCCTTGAGGCTGTTACCTGGCACCTCACCTCCTTAAAGCCATCTGATGAAAGAGACACTACAGATGTCTGTCAAATAGGTATAAAAGTATAAAGCTCTGCTACATAATTTCCATTGTTTCATTTTCCTCCCACGTCCTGAGGCTCAGAAATACTATGAAATTCTTAAATAATTTATTACAAGACATTGTTACAGGTTTCTATAGCTCTGCAGTAACCTCCTTTTGTGCTACCAATTTCATTTAGATGTGCTCCTAACCAAAAAGTGTTATCACAATGAACTGAACTTTCTCTCATGTATTACACTTAAAGATTCTTTTGTTCAGGTGAAATCTTCAAAAACATTCTCTTATGTGATAATCTGGTTTCATTATTCTCTTTCCAAGGAAGTGGTGGAGAAATCCACCCCCGGGCAGTGTCAGTATTCTTCACTGTAATTTGTCTTAGTTTCAGTACTAAATCCCTAAATGAAGGATGCTAGGTGGTATATTTCACCGACTGAAGCTGAATTACATATGGCAGCGTGTGGCTCAAATTATCTGTGTTTTTCCAACAAATTAATGGAGAAAAGAAAACTACAGAAAAATGTTACATGTGAAAGGTAAGACCGAACACTAATCAACTGCTTAATGTAATCCCCAAATGAAACACACAGTGTGTGCTGAGGTTCCTTTCACTATGTAGAAATTAGGGTGAGTATTCGCTCCAGGTGAACGTTTGGCAGGCAAGGGCCTGTCACGCTGATCATGCCTGGCATCTAGGGAGTGAAACCCAGAAGGATGTCTTTCACATTACAGCACGTGAAGTGTGCCTGACTCACACACTCTGCATGGGCCCATATGAAGGTATTTTGGGGACTGGTGGTTGGCTGTTTCTGGCAGCCAGTGGCAATCAAGATGGGGGCACCTCAGTGGGCCAAACCTTCTCTGGTTGCCCAAGCATACCTGATCCCTGGATACTGTCCAATAACCTAGTGGGCATGAGCCAGGGAAGAACAAACATGGGTCAGAATAGAGAGTCACAACTTTAATTATGTGGTCCAGAGGCATCAAGTAACTAGTCTCTAAGGTCAGACAGCCCCTCTTTTGATCTCTCAAGGTATCCTCCTTTATTTCTGCAAACATAGAAATAAAAGAGAAAATTCATTATGGCTTCATTCCAACCCCTACACTGTCCCTTTGTCTAGAGGTGGCTCATAATTCTTCCTCCCCTCCTCTTCTAGCCACTTTTATAGATGGCCAGATACACAAAATAGACTGGTGAGATTTCAATGCAAGGACATAATCTGATCATTTATCATCTTTACTGGTGCCATTTTAAAGTAGTCACCATAATGAATACACAAATATCACCCTTCTCAGCGTCTTTCCTGACCAGATGCCTGGGCTGGCAACTAGCTACAGCGCCAGCATACCACCCCTGCACTGCCTCAGTGAGTCCTTCAAGGGAAGCTCCCCTTTCCTGACTCAGAGTTCAACAGAATGTGAAGAAAAGAGATGAGTCTGAGACCAGCCTGGCCAACACAGTGAAACCCCATCTCTACTAAAAACAAAAGAAAAACCAGCTGGCTGTGGTGGCGCATGCCTGCAGTCCCAGCAACTTGGGAGACTGAGGCAGAATTGCTTGAACCTGTGAGGTGGAGACTGCAGCGAGCCAAGATCACGCCACTGCACTCTGGCCTGCATGACAGAGCGAGACTCCATCTCAAAAAAAAAGAATATGAAGAAAAGAGGCAATTTACAAAAGCAGCTTAAACATGTATTTTCTTTTGTAATGGACACTGCTGAAAATACAGTTTGACAAACTCGTCTGAGCTAGTTAGTGGGGCCCTCTTGACTAAGAAAGCACCATAGAAGCTTCAGTTTAAAACAGACAGACAAATCCTGGCCGAGAGGAGGCAGGCTGACCGCTGGCTCCAGATCCGGTCCCCATCACCTTTTCTACTCCCTTCTCTAGTGTCTGCCTTCTCATGCTTTCCTCTCAGTTTTCCTGTCTTCACACCTTCAGGCCTCTGCCAGGTGGAACTGCTGAGAATGCCCTTCCTTCCTCGGTCTACTGAAAGACCAGTGGTCCCCTAAGACCAGGTTCAAAAGTCTCCTGTGGGAGGCCTTCATGTCATTGAAAAAGAAGAAGAAAAAGGGGCAGCTGCAATCACTGTGGCTCCAGCTGGTGCCGGGGAGACTGGGTGGTTTGGACTGGGAGGAATTCCCCGCAGCACAGCCTAGTGGCTCTGGCAAATCATGGCTGGACTGTTTTCTTTAGGTGGGTCCCAGATCTGTCTCTCCTCACCTCTCCCTCTGGGAATTTCAGTAACTCCAGCCAGTGGTTTACGGACAGAACTTTGATCTCCGTGGGACAGAGCCACCAGGGGCAGGGGTAGCAATGGTCTCTACGTTCAGCAGAGTTAGTCTTTCCTGCCTGCTTGCTCTGAAGATTCCAGGCAGTGTGGACAAGGGGGAGTCTGGTGATATCTCCAGGTGCGGGAAGGAGCAGGCGAATAAGGCCTGGAGTAGACCCCCAGCAAACCATAGCAGCCCTATGGAAGAGGGTCCTAACTACTAAACAAAACAAAACAGAAAGCAGCAACAATGACGTCATCATTAACAAAAAAGACCCACACAAACCCCAACTGAAGGTCAGCAGCCTGAAAGATCAAAGACACACAAACCCACAAAAATGAGAAACAATCAATGCAAAAATGCTGAAACTGCCTCTTCTCCTTCAAATGATTGCAACATCTCCCCAGCGAGGGCACAGAACTCAGCTAAGCCTGAGCTGGATGAAATGACAGAAGTGGGGTTCACAAAGTGGGTAAGAACAAACTTCACTGAGCTAAAGGAGTTTGTTGTAACCCAATGCAAAGAAGCTAAGAACCATGATCAAACATTACGGGAGCTGTTAACCAGAATAACCAGTTTACAGAGGAACATAAATGAATAAGTGGAGCTGAAAAGTACAACATGAGAACTTCACAATGCAGCCACACGTAACAGCTGAACAGACCAAGTGGAGGAAAGCATCTCAGAGCTTGAAGACGATCTTGCTGAAATTAGCAAGGCAGACAAGACTACAGAAAAATGAAAAGGAATGAATGAAACCTCTGAGAAATACTGGATTATACAAAAAGACCAAACCTATGACTGATTGGGGTACCTGAAAGCGCCGGAGGAAAAAAACCAAGTTGGAAAACATACCTCAGGGTATCATCTAGGAGTACTGCCCCAACCTAGCAAGACAGGCCAAACTTCAAACTCAAAAATCCAGGGAATCGCACTAAAATACTCCATGAGAAGATCAACCCCAAGACTCTTATGATTCTCAGATTCTCCAAGGTCAAAATGAAAGAAAAAATGTTAAGGGCAGCCAGAGAGAAAGGCGAGGTTACATAAGAAGGGAAGCTCATTGAACTAATAGCAGACCTCTCAGTGGAAACACCACGCGCCAGAAGAGAGAGGGGTCAATATTCAACATTTTTTTTTTTTTTTGAGATAGACTCTCACTGTCACCCAGGCCGAAGAGCAGTGGCATGATCTCAGCTCACTGCAATCCCCACCCTCCCAGGTACAAGCAATTCTCCTGTCTCTGCCTCCCATGTAGTTGAGCTTACAGATGCATGTCACCATGCCTGGCTAATTTTTTTTTTTTTTTTTAGTAGAGACAGGTTTTTGCTGTGTTGGCCAGGCTGGTCTCCAACTCCTGACCTCAAGTGATCTGCCTGCCTCGGCCTCCCAAAGTGCTGGGATTACAGGCATGATGAGCCACTGCACCCAGCCTCAATATTCTTAAAGAAAACAATTTCCAACCCAGAATTTCATAAATGGCCATACTAGGTTTCATAAGTGAAAAAGAAATAAAACCCTCTTCAGACAAGCTAATGCTTAGGAAATTTGTCACCACTAGGCCTGCTTTGCAAGAGCTCTTGAAGGAAGCACTAAATATGGAAAGGAAAACTGCCACAAGTCCCTACAAAAACACAGTGAAGTACACAGACCAATGACACTGCAAAGCTGCTACACAAACAAGCCTACAAAGTAACCAGCTAGCATCATGACAGGGTCAGCTTCACACATGACACAGTATTGACCTTGAATGTAAATAGGCTAAATGCCCCAGTTAAAAGACAAGATGGTAAGCTGGATCAAGAGTCAAGACACATCAACATGCTGTGTTCAAGAGATCCGTCTCACATGCAAA
Organism: Callithrix jacchus; assembly: GCF_049354715.1. Taxonomy (NCBI): domain Eukaryota; kingdom Metazoa; phylum Chordata; class Mammalia; order Primates; family Cebidae; genus Callithrix; species Callithrix jacchus. Next base: position 40,264,629 of record NC_133520.1, on the reverse strand, counting down.
GACACACACAGGCTCAAAATAAAGGAATAGAGGAAAATTAACCAAGCAAATGGAAAGCAGAAAAAAAGCAGGGGTTGCAATCCTGGTTTTTAACAAAACAAACTTTAAACCAGTAAAGATCAAAAAAGAGAAAGAAGGGCATTATATGATGGTAAAGGGTTCAATTCAACAAGAGCTAACTATCCTAACTATATATGCACCCAATACAGGAGCAGCCTGATTCATAAAAGAAGTTGAGACCCACAAAGAGACTTAGATCCCCACACAATGATACTGGGAGACTAACACCTCACTGTCAGTATTAGCCAGATCACAGAGACAGAAAATTAACAAAGCTATTCAGGACCTGAACTCAGCTCTGGATCAAGTGGACCTGACAGATATCTATAAAAATCTCTAACCCCCAAAACAGAATATACATTCTTCCCTGTGCCACATGGCACTTCCTCTAAAATTGATCACTTCTAATTGTTTTACTAATTGGAAGTAAAACATTCCTCAGCAAATGTAAAGTAACTAAAATCATAACAGTCTCTCAAACCACAGCACAAATTAGAACTCAAGATTAAGAAACTTGCTCAAAACCACATGGCTACATGAAAATTGATCAATGTGCTACTGAATGACTCCTGGGTAAATAATGAAATTGAGGCAGAAATGAAGAAGTGTCCTGAAACTAATGAGAACAAAGAAACAATGTACAAGAATCTCTGGGATAGAGCTACAGCAGTGTGTAGAGGAAAATTTATGGCACGAAAAGCCCACATCAGAAATCTAGAAAGATCTCAAACTGACCTCCTAAAATCACAATGGAAAGAAGTAGAGAACCAAGAGCAAACAAACCCCAAAGCTAGCTGAAGACAAGAAATAACCAAGATCAGAGAGGAACTGAAAAAGACACACACACACACACACACACACACACACATCTTCGAAAAAAAATCAACACATCCAAGAGCTGTTCTTTTTTGAAAAAAATTAGTAAAATAGGCCACTAGCTAGACTAAAAAAGGGAGAAGAATCAAATAAACACAATGAAAAATTGTAAAGGGTATATCACCACTGACCTAAGAGAAATACGACCAACCAGAGAGTACTATAAACACCTCTGTGCACATAAACTACAAAATCTGGAAGAAATGGTTAAGTTCCTGGACACATACACCCTCCCAAGACTGAAGCAGCAAGAAGTTGGTGCCCTGAGTAGATCAGTAACAAGTTCTAAATCTGAGGCGGTAATAGCCCACCAACGCAAACCAACCTCACAACAGTCATAGTCACAGCCGAATTCTACCAAAGGTACAAAAAGGAACCGGCACCATTTCTTCTGAAACTATTCCAAACAAGTGAAAAGGACAGACTCCTCCCTAACTCATTTATGAGGCCAACATCATCCTGACACCAAAATGTGGCAGAGATTCAACGGAAAAAGAAAACTTCAGGCCAGGCGCGGTGGCTCCCACCTGTAATCCCAGCACTTTGGGAGGCCGAGGTGGGTGGATCACGAGGTCAAGAGATCGAGACCATCCTGGTCAATGTGGTGAAACCCCGTCTCTATTAAAAATACAAAAAATTAGCTGGGCATGGTGGCGTGTGCCTGTAATCCCAGCTACTCAGGATGCTGAGGCAGGAGAATTGCCTGGACCCAGGAGGCGGAGGTTTCACCATAGCACTCCAGCCTGAGTAACAAGAGCGAAACTCCGTCTCAAAAAAAAAAAAAAAAAGGAAAAGAAAAGAAAAGAAAACTTCAGACCAATACTCCTGATGAACATCAATGCAAAAATTCTCAATAAAATACTGGCAAACGGAAGCCAGCAGCCCATCAAAAAGCTTATCCACCACGATCAAGCAGGCTTCATCACAGGGATGCAAAGCTAGTTCAAAACTCACAAATGAGTAAACATAATTCATCACATAAACAGAACTAGAGATAAAAACCATATAATTATCTCAATAGAAACAGACAATGCCTTTGATAAAATTCAACACTGCTTCATGTTAAAAACTCTAAATAAATGAGGCATTAAAGGAACTTAGCTCAAAATAATAAGAGCCATATACAACAAACCCGCAGTCAATATCATACTGAATGGGAAAAAGCTAAAAGGATTCCCCTTGAAAACCAGCACAAGACTAGGATGCCCTCTCTCTCACCACACCACTCCTATTCAGCACAGTATTACTGGAAGTTCTAACCAGGGCAATCAGTCAAGAGAAAGAAATAAAGGGTATTCAAATAGGAAGAGAGGAAGTCAAATTGTTGTTGTTTGCAGATGACATGACCCTTTATCTAGAAAACCCCATAGTCTAAGCCCAAAAGCTTCTTAAGTAGATGAGCAACTTCGGCAAAGTCTCCGGATTAAAAAAAAAGGTCAATGTGCAAAAATCACAAGCATGCCTATACACCAACAGACATGCAGGGAGCCAAATCATGAATGAACGCCCATGCACAATTGCTACAAAGAGAATAAAATACCTAAAGTACAGCTTACAGGGAAAATAAAGAACCTCTTCAAGGAAAATGATAAACCACTGCTCAAGGAAATATTTTTCCATTTGTTGGTGTCAAGAGAGTAAACAAATGGAAAATATTCCATGCTTATAGATAGGAAGAATCAATATCACAAAAATGGCCATACTGCCCAGAATAATTAATAGGTTCAATGCTATTCCCATTAAACTACCATTGATATTCTTCACTGAATTAGAAAAAACTATTTTAAAATTCATATGAGGTCGGGCATGGTGGCTAACACCTGTAATCCCAGCACTTTGGGAGGCTGAGGCGGGCAGATCACAAGGTTGGGAGATTGAGACCATCCTAGCTAACACAGTGAAACCCGATCTGTACTAAAAATCCAAAAAATTAGCTAGGCATGGTGGCAGGTGCCTGAAATCCCAGCTACTCAGGAGGCTGAGACAGGAGAATTGCTTGAACCCAGGAGGTGGTGGAGGCTGCAGTGAGCCAAGATCATGCCACTGCACTCCAGCCTGGAAGACAGCAAGACTCCATCTCAAAATAATAATAATAATAATAATAATAATAATAATATGGAATCCAAAAAGAGCCTGTATAGCCAAGACAATCCTAAGCAAAAGAACACAGCTGGAGGCAACATGCTACCAGACTTAAAACTATACTACAAGGCTACAGTAACCAAAACAGCACAGTACTGGTACAAAAACAGACACACAGATGAATGGAACAGAATACAGAACTCAGAAATAAGACTGCATATCTACAACCCTCTGATCTTTGACAAACTTGACAAAAACAACCAATGGAGAAAGGATTCCCTATTTAATAAATAATGCACAAGACACTGGCTAGCCATGTGCAGAAAATTAAAACTGGACCCCCATCTTATACAAAAAATAACTCAAGATGAATTAAATACATAAATGTAAAACCCCAAACTATAAAAACCCTATAGGAAAATCTCAGCAATACCATTCACGACATAGGCATCGGCAAAGATTTCATGAAGAAAATGTCAAAAGTAATTGCAATAAAGGCAAAAATGGACAAATGGGACCTAATTAAAGAGCTTCTGCACAGCAAAAGAAACTCATCAGAGCAAAGAGACAATCTACAGAAGGGGAGATTATTTTTGCAATCTATCTATCTAACAATGGTCTAATATCCAGAGTCTATGAGGAACTTAAACTTACAAGAATAAAACCACCCCAATAAAAAGTGGGCAAAAGACATGAACAGACACTTCTCCAAAGACAACATTTATGCAGCCAACAAACATGAAAAAAAGCTCAACATCACTGATCAGAGAAACGAAAATCAAAAACCACAATGAGCCTCTCATGCCAGTCAGAATGGCAATAAAGCCAAGAAATGACAGGCGCTCGCAAGACTGTGAAGAAATAGGAATGTGCTGAGGCCAGCTTAGTCTTGGAGACCCCAACCCAGGTGGTGCTGACGGAATTAAGAGTCAGACACAAGTTTATAGTGCAAAGTGGGCTCAGGGGGCTGACAGCATTCCCAGCTGAGAGCCCAGAGCAGACTCTGACCCATGTTTTCATTCTTTGTGAACAAGTGATTATTTTTATGGAGCAGGTGTTCTAGGCTTTTTCATGGAATAAAGATAAAGCAGGCGGCCAGCTAGTGCCTGTTTACTACTAACTAAAGACAAACTAGAACGCATTCTTTACAAAGGAGCAGTGGGGGCAGGATCATATAGTCTGTGTTTTAAGAACTGGTTTAGCTGGTGCGTGACATCCATATATTGTTTACTATGTTAGAATGCCCTGAGCAGTCCTCCGCCTGGGGACAGCTCAGCGTTCCTTGCTGTGTCTCAGTAAACAATATAATCCATCACACACATCAAGATTTGTCCTCATCAGGAACGCTTTTACATGGTTGGTGGGAATGTACATTTGTTCAACTGTTGTGGAAAACAACGTGGCGATTACTCAAAGGCCTAGAATCAGAAATTCCTTTTGACCCAGCAGTCTACTTACTGGGTATATATCCAAAGGAATATAAATTATTCTACTGTAAAGACATATAGATGTCTATTTTCATTGCAGCACTATTTACAATAGCAAAGACATGGAATTAACTCAAATGTCCAGCAATGACAGACTGGATAAAGAAATCATGGTACATATACACCATGGAATACTATGGAGTCATAAAAAGAAACGAGACCATGTTCTTTGCAGGGACATGGATGGAGCAGGAAGTCAGTATCCTCGGCAAAGTAAAGCCAAACGCTGCATGTTCTTACCTACAAGTGGGAGCTGCACACTGAGAACGCATGGACACAGGGAAGGGAACGGCACACTTCGGGGCCTGTCGGGGATTGCGGGTGGAAGAGCATCAGCATAAATAGCTAATGCTTGCTGGGATTCGTACCTGGGTGATGGGCTGACTGGGCAGCAAACCACCATGGCACACGTGTACCTCTGTAACAAAGCTGCAACCTGCACAGGTACCCCAGCACTTAAATTCAAAAAAGGAAGGGAACAGCACAGCACAGAATATTAAAGACAGTACTGCCTAAAACATCACAATTTAGGGTTGTTTTTTTTCCTCTGAAGAGCCAGAAAGGAGATAGAGGAAGAACTGAATACAAGCAACAGGAAATCTGAACAGGACAGCAGAGATGGTCTTAGAGTTGTTCCAAAGCTACTTTTCCTCAAAGCTCTCCTCTACCACATGTAGAGGGCCCCTGAAAAATCATACCACTAAACATACTGCTTTCTTTCAAAACACAGGTCTTCACACTAAATCCCAAATATACTGTCCATGGGAGGAACATCTGACATTCCCCTGCCACTAACATCTTGAAGCACTTCACCTCATGTCTTTCAGTTCTCCAGTCCCCTCACAAGAAGCTGTTAGTATCGTATTTTCATGAAAGAAAGGGCAAGAGAACTCCACACACTGTTCTAAGGCTACCTAGTCACATGTCCTTACATATCAGCAAAAGCTAATTTGTAAAAATAACCTTAGCAGAAAACTCAGTTATGAAGAAAGTATGTACAGGCAGATTAAGGTAGGTCAGGTCTGAAACAAAGTGTTGTACCCTAGACCCATCAGAAGGATAGATTTGTTCATTCGTTAAGGGTCTATTATGTACCAACCAAGCACAGTGCAAGGCACCAGGAAGAGGAAAAACTGTTCCCTGCAGTCATTTTGCTATTATTTCACTGCCCAAGTAAAATAAAAATGTAAAAAACTCCCCATTTCTCTCTAATTTTGAGAAACTTTAGCCTTCCTCTGCCCAAGATTATTTTCCTATTGGCCTTATTTCTTTGTAAGTCACTCTGTCAAAACACAAGTTGCAATAATGCAGGGCAGCATCTAATCTGTCAGATCAATTTAGAAACAAATGAGTCTGCTGGTCTTCCGTGGCCCTGGGAGGTGGGCCGGCCTCCACATACTCTCAGATCAACCACAGGAAGAATAGCTGGGGATTACTGAAGACCAGCTGGGAGGCGTAAAGTAAAATGGATGGCCTTTGAATTCCCCCTCTCCCACTGTCTAACTACAGCCAGCCGCCCTTCCAAAATTAATGCCACAAAGAGACGGATATTCTCTCCTAATGCGGGCCTCAAAGACAAACCAGCAGCTATAGGAAAATGGGAACATGAAGCCTCGACACTCTGTCATGTGAATGTCACAGTATTTGCAATGTCACCGTATTTGCAGGCATTCATATTTGGCACAACCAGAGACAGAATAGAAAAGTACGGTTCCTTCCCACCCGGTCCTCCTCCCATATCCCCCCAAAATAAACTCAATTGTTTTCTGGTTTCTGAATGCCTTCTGCCAATCCAATGTCACCATATTTTAAAACATCAGGGAATCAGCTGCTTTATGTGGGGTAAAATGTGTTGAAGGTGCCTGCATTTCTAAACCATTCGCCAATTAGTTTTTATTAGAAAGAGCCTGTAATAAAGTGCCAGAATCTACCAGAAAGCTATAAAATGCAGGGACTGCGGGGACTAAATGAGAAAATCCATGTGGGCCTTGGAATGACTCGGAGCATATAGGAAGCTCAGCAAATGGTAGCAAGATAATAATTGTTGTCATAGTTCAGTCAACTACGAGACTTACCCACTCAAACAGTCCACACTATTATGTCACGTACCACTAAGAAAAACACTAACAATTAAACTGTCAGTCTGTATATTGTAAAACAGACTCCAATTTCAGATCTCAGAATTGATGAAACACAGCTTCACTACATGTACCTCTGGGTTTCCGGAAGAATGTAAGTCCTAACATACGTAATTAGTGACAAAGATGCTTTGCTTGGCTGGATTTTATCCATGCTTCTGAATCTCCTAGGCCCATCTGTGCAGTTCCTTGAAATCCAGTTGTAGCGAAAGAACCCTGCCTTGCCGGTGCAGCCAGAACCCTCGCTACTCAGTATCTTCATGTTCTTCATCCTCCACCACCCTCAGGAGACGTCTCATCACCCTGAACTGTCTTCAGCAAGAATCCTGTTAGGTAAGAGGAGCCTCAGGATGACTGAGGAGTCGCATCTGGAACTTGCCTCCTCCACAGAGAAGAGCCAAAACTGCAGGACGGAATCACAACTTGAATCGATCCTCTAAGACAGAGCACTGGAATTCAACATAAAAGTGACAGGAGACACCTAAGGCGAAAAAGGCGATGGCAGCAAGGCAGCCTGTTCGGCTGGGACCTGGAGCGGCTCCCCACTGTGGGGAGAGTAAGTGGGAGGTGCCCGGCAGTCCACATTCCCACCATGGACTCCTGCAATCCGAGCTACGTGAGCACCCCTTGGGGTCCTTGCGACCAAGCAAGTGCTGCCTGGAGACCATGCCACGGCACTGCCCCAGGGAGGGAGCTTGTATGTCCTCAGTCCTGGAGCCCCTTTTAGATCCTCCACCACAGCCACTGCTGGCTCCTGGGGCTGCCAGGGCTAAAGCCCAAGCCACTGGCAGTGACCCCGTGGCCCCGGCAGTGAGGCCATCATGCCTTTACAAGTACCCTAGAAAAGGTTAACCCACCTGGAGCCACCACCTGGGACCAAAGCACACACTTCTCAGGACGCCTGGCCCGGTGCCACCAACCTCAGTGCCCAAGCTAGTCATCCAAAGACCCAGGAATTGCCCTGCCCCATCCATCCAGCACTGCTGGCAGCTGAACAGTTCCCCTGCAAGCCTAGGGATGGGCCTACTGGACCTGCCACTAGCACCACATCTGGCATCCACTGCATGTGCCAACTGCAGGGCTAAGGATGGCCTGCCCAGCCCAGCATAGCCAAGACCAACACCAACGCAGGCCCCTTGGCAGCCAGAGGATCTTCCTGCCATTGCTATTGCCATTGCTTGTGCCACACCCATTGCCCAGGGACCCAATGACCCTCCCAGCCACCCAGCCCACCAATGCCACCCCCGGCACCCAAGCAAGCCAACTGGATGCCCAAGAATTTACCTGCCTAGACTCGCTAATGTGGGTGTTAGTGTACATGGCCTTGAGGCCAAGGACAGGCACATTCAGCCCACCACTGCCACTGTGGGGCCCAAGGACTGGTACACCTGGCATCCCTGTCCCCAGCAAAATACAGCTTCCGTTAACAACCACAACACCCAGCGCCACTGAGGAAATTACAGACATCACGATGCTGATATAGCCAAGAAATACAAGAATCACATGGAGACTCCCCTCCTGCATGCACCCGGAGCCAAAGCCAAAGCGTCCAACCCAGGCCGGCCGTGGTGGCTCACACCTGTAACCCCAGCACTTCGGAAGGCTGAGGCAGGTGGATCACTTGAGGTCAGGAGTTCAAGACCAGCCCGACCAACATGGCGAAATCCTGCCTCCACTAAAAGTACAGAAATTGGCCAGGCATGATAGCACACACCTGTAGTCCCAGATAGTTGAGAGGCTGAGGTGGGAGGCAGAGGTTGCAGTGAGCCAAGACTGTGCCCCTGTACTCCACCATGGGCAACAGAGTGAGACCCTGTCTCTGGAAAAAAACCAAAAAACAAAAAACAAAAAAACCCAACCAACCAACCAAACAACAACAAAACGAAAGACACAGTGCCCAACCTGAACGCCACAGACGCATCTTCAGGAAAAGTCCTCCCCTATGAATGCAAATTCTAAAAGCTGGAAGAAGCGTAAGTCACCATCGTAGGAGGAGAAATTTAAAAATAAGACAAATAAATTAAAACTGAATAATAAGTAATTGGAGGAAGCGATTGTTAGACCAGATGTGCAGACATCAGTGTAAGGACACAGGAAAAATGACAAGACAAGGACACACGTCTCCTCCAAAGAAACACATTAATTCTCCAGCAACAGATTCCAAAGAAAAAATTTAAATGTTTTTCTTAATTAAAGAACCCTGACCTAATCCTGTTTGGTCAGGTTAGCCAGAATCCCCCTTACCCCAATGACTCATCCTGGTAATTCTCCATCCACTGACCCCTGCACTGCCCCTTGTACCAATTCCCACTTGCCCACAACATATTTGGAGCACTGAGCCTAATCCTTCTCTCCCAGTGCAAGAGCTGGCTGCAGTGGCCCCTGTACTTACCACAATGGTCCTGAATCGTCTCCCTTACTGTGCTTTAGTTAGTATGACTGAGTACTTTTTCTTTAGCAGTAGGATCTAAGCACAGGACATTTATGTCACCACAGCCACCTCAGGCCCAGAACTTCTGGCCAGCGCCTGTTCTTGGAACCTCACATGCTATACAGATTGGGTTGCTCTGGCCTTCTTTTCGACTCTTAATATTGCCCAGAGGGATTCACCACCACTTTCAGCTTCATAGTTCTTTGCTTTCACCATTCTGAGTCGTCAGAGAATAGACTATCAAAAGTCACTCAAAATACAAAATGTGACTCTGACATTAAGTTACATTGCTTACGCCAAGTCAATGGTCCTGCCAACTGTGACTGGACTCTGGAGGTGACTTCATGCACAGGTGTTCCCAGCATCTTCTTTCCATGCTCAGTTAAGCAGTGCAATTTCCACTGGCACAGGATTTAAACTAGTTATTTTCAAACCAAAATTCACATTTATTTTTCACCTATCACATAGCTCTCTCTCAATAACAAAAACACTTACGCAGATAGTCTGGGTGGGGAGACTGGGGCTGGCTTTCACCATCATTGATCATTAGCCTGACAAGTCTTTGAGCTAGGGACTGAACACTCTGCAATCTTAGCTGGCAATTTGTTACTGAGAGCACTGACTCTCGAGATCGCTGTACATGTAAAGTAACTGATGAAGGATATACAATGACATTTCGAGAAACTATACAAGAACTGAAAAAAACAAGGAGGCACATTGTTTCTGCATCACTCTTATTACCTGCAAACCAGGGGGTGAATAACCTAAAATACTAGCCGAGTCCTTGGTAGCCAACAGCCTGTTGCGTTCCTCGGTTACACGAAGACGTGAGTGTGAATTAACCCTTCGGCGGTTGCCTTACCGTGATGCACATTACCTTCATCTCTCTTTTAAAAATGTTTTTCATGAAATAGGCAATTTCTAACCACTAAAAGTCTGACTGTGCTGCCTGTAATCTGACCTTTGAACTCTCCACGTTTCCTCGGTACTGTTCTTTTCAGTGATCACTGCTCAGTATCACTTTCATCAAGAGGAAACATCTACACTTTCTAATTTGTGAGATTCAAATAGTCACTCTACTCTTCAATATTATAAACAGGAGTCAAGCTCTCCTTTTCTTGAGTTATATACAGATTTAATTAGTTATTTTTAATAAGAAAACAAAATTCCAAATGATCCTTTCTTTCCCTCCAGCTTTATTTTGCACAAATCCTCTCATTTCCCTCCGACATCAAAACACAACATATTCACTAACGGAATCAGGATCTGATAATTACAGCAAACACAACAGAATTTGCATATGTGAGGTTTCCAACTTTGAATTCAAAGACAATGAATAGCAAAATAATTCAAATTAGAATTAATCTGCTGTTTCTGGAAAAGAAAAATGTTAGCAACGACAGGAAAAGAAATGTTGGTTTCAAAGAAAACAAAACAGAAATATCCCTAAATAAAAATTACAACTATGTATCTATTACAGCACGATCAAGCTGGGTGGAAGGGAGATTATTACTGTAAACGCAATTTAACCAGAGCCTTATCAATAACAGACTAAACAGCTGAAAGGTAAGGATTACTTTGGGAAATGAAGCAAAATGAAACACCAGGAAACAAGGCATGAAAAGAAAAGGATTAAGGGAACAAATGAGTTGATGAGAAAAAAGTTACAAAGACCAGGAGGAAAAAGAAATAAGAGAATTACTGATTGTAGCAAAGAAAAAGACTGACAAGCACAGGAAAAAAATGACGTTTTTATAGCTGCTTGATGATAGCTCAGTCCGTTGTCAGCCTAACTCGAATAAATCGGAAAGCCAATCCTCAGAAGCAAATGAATGAAGAGGCCTACAGGGAAAGGCTCCGGGCACTGGTTGACGGGATCACTGTTACCACTGTTCTAATCAAACCAACTTCAGAAGACTGTGATACTGGCTCCCCAAATGCTCCTTTCAGTGACATGCACACTGCTCCTAGTGAGTCTCACATGCTGGGCAAAAGAAAGGCTGAAAGCCAGCCTAATGTGTTATGTAGTGTAATGGAGACAGACCAGGTTTTTACTCAGCTAAAGGCAGATACAGCAGTGGCTACACATTACAGCAGAACTCAGTAGAACGCTTACCAAACTGAGCCTGAACTCCCCAAATGCCCCAAGGTGCACACAGTGTTATGTCTCGGCCAAAGCTTCCAAACTACCCAACAAGGTTTTCTTGTGCAGGGGATGGTGTGTAGATGCTATTTGAAGGCGAAGACCAAATACCTTTAGTTTTCAAGAAATACTAGATTCCAAACCGAAAGGTAATTATCCGACAGAGGAGGTGGCATTTAGAGGCTGAGCAGGAGGCTTTAAGAATCTAAAAAGAATTTGGTTGGCATGTAATCCTGAAATCCCCAAAACACCCCAGAAAGTGATACAAATAAACACCTTTGGGTAAAGTGTTATTTGCTCAAAGAGGAATTCAAGATAGTTAGAGTTCTTCGGTCATAATACGCATCTTCAGTGTGTCTGGAGAAAGAAACACAGCAAGATGAGCTTGTTTTCCTGCAGAGTCTCAGTTCGCCACCTTTACTTCACCACACAGCAGTATGTGAACTCTGGCTACACCAAAAGCTTGAACTAAAAATAGTTTTTTCGGATGTTACTCTAAAAAAAATTAAAAGAAGGTGAGAAAAAACAAATATAAAGTAAACTGGCTTAAAAGTAGGGTTTGGTTTTTAAAAATAAACACAGTAACAACAAAAAGCCCACATGTACTTTCCAAAGTATGTTCCCTGATTACCCCTGCGTCTGTTCTTCAAACACAGGACTTTTCACAACAGAAGCCTAGGTGTCAATGCTGAGTAAGATTAAAATGTGTTCAGTTCATTGTACCTACAAAAACACAACAGAACTTCAGAAAGATTTACAACAGTGTGATTATTACTGACATTTTAAAAAGGATTTTCTGTGTAACTTTGTTTTAGTCTGACAATCCTCTTAACCTGAAGAAGAAAATGTAAGTAATACTTCTAAGAGAAATGCAACTAACCTCAAGTGCAGGCCAGATGCCATCCCTCACACTTTGGTAATCCCAGCACTTTGGGAAACCTAGGTGGACAGATCACCTGAGGTCAGGAATTTGAGACCAGCCTGACCAACATGGAGAAACCCTGCTTCTACTAAAAATACAAAATTAGCTGGGCGCGGTGGCACATGCCTATAATCCCAGCTATTTGGGAGGCTGAGGCAGGAGAATCACTTGAACCTGGGAGGCAAAGTTTGCAGTGAGCCGAGATCGAGCCATTGCACTCCAACCTGGGCAACAAGAGCAAAACTCCGTCTCAAAAACATAAAAGTAAGAAAGAAACTAACATGAAGTGTATCAGGCACTTTTATACATTAACTCACTGCTGTAATTAAATCACAAATAAACGGTCAGTATCCTAAGGGATCAATACTGTGCTTAGGAAAAGTATATTTTTCCTTAGTCCTCATACCATTTGCCCTAGTATAAACACCTGCAGTAGTCAAACACCATGAATCTTTCTCAGACAATGTTTTAAAGATGCTAGTTAAAATGTAGTTGGTATCTCCTTTCCTAAGTCAATATGGCAATTATACAAATCAAAATTGCAGGTCAGGATGAGCCAGAGTAGACAGGAACAGGCCAGGGAAAAAAGGTAAGATAAAGGGAATATAAAGAAAATGTTAGGCCAGATGTGGTGGCTCACACCTGCAATCCTAGCACTTTGGGAGGCCGAGGCGGGCAGATTGCTTGAGCCCAGGAGTTCGAGACCAGCTTGGGCAACATGGTGAAACCCTGTCTCTATTTAAAATGCAAAAACATTAGCCGAGCATGGTGGCACACACCAGCAGTAGCAGCCACTCAGGAAGCTGAGGTGAAAGGATCGCTTGAGACACCAGCAAGCAGAGGCTGCTGTGAGCCAGGACAGCGTGACTGCAGCCACTGTCCGGCCGTGGCAACACAGCAAGACTCTATCACAAACTACGTTTCTAAAAAGTGGTAGTCATTCCAAATGCATTGACTAATCGTCATGTCCCTGCCCCACATTCATCCCTTTCCTTCCATTTCCACTGAAGTTATTGTCTCGTATATTCGTGTTCTCTTACTTGCATCTTTCCAAACCAGTCTCTCTGGTCCCTTTTTCCAGACCATCTTTAAACTGTAATCAGATTTTACAAAAGAGAAATAGAGGATCAACCCAATAGTTACAGAATAAAGACAACTCTCCAGTGTGACATCAAAGGTCCTCCATGATCTCCTCCCGCCCTGCCTTTCCCTGCACGCAACACTCAATACATATTTCAGTTATCCTGCCTCCTCTGCCATTCCTGAGTTGGGTTGTGTGTCCACGTGGTTTGGTATCCTTTTGGTAAATTTTTTTTTGCATCTGAACTCCAGGTCATAGGTTTTATATCTTTATTCATGCTTCCTCTTTTAAAAACACCATTTTCACTATTGATATCGCTTATAATTTTACTCATCCTTTAGGGTCCAGCTTAAATGTCACCTCCTTCAAGAAACTTTCCTACATCCCATTAACTCTTCCTGACACCTCGAGTACCGATAGAATAGTACAACATCCTCTGCTCTCCACTCCATCCCATTCCTTCTCTACTTTCCGGAGGTAATTATCACCCTAATTTTATGTTTTGTACTCCCTGCTTTTGTAATAGTCTCACCCATACGTATGTACAGTACTTTCTGGTTATCCAGTTTCACTTTCTGCAGTTTCAGTTATCTAGAGTTAAACGCAGTCCAAAAATAGTGAGTATGGCACAGTAAGATATGCTGAGAGAGAGAAGAGAGAGATGGACACCACGTTCACTTAACTGTCACTACAGCACACTGCTATAATTGTTCTATTTTAGTATGATTGCTGTTAGTCTATGGTGCCTACATTATAAATTAAACTTTATCATAGGTATGTATCCATAAGAAAAAACAGTATTCAGGAGGTTTGGCACTATCTGTGGTGCCAGGCCCACTCTGGGGGTAGTGGAATGTATCCCCCATAAATAAGGGGGACTAAACAGCATACTTTTGACTTCTTATAGATGGAATCATACTGCATTTATAATTTTGAGATTTGTTTCGGGGTGTTTTTCACTCAACATTATAGTCCTAAGATTCATTTATGTTGATGCATGTTGCTATAGTTCACAGCTGACAGGCCTCTTGATATGTGCTCCAGGAGGCACTTATGAAAAGAATGTCCGTAGTAACAGTGTTTGCAAATGCAAAAATTACAAGTAATCCAATGTTCGTTACTAGGTTATACAATAAATAACAGTATTTTCTACTTTTTTTTTTATTTTTCAGAGATGGGGTCTCATTTTGTCGCCTAAGCTGGTCTCGAACTCTTGGGATCAAGCAATCCTCCTGCCTGGGCCTCCCTAAGTGCTGGGACTATAGGGGTGAGCCACCATATTTTGCCTCATATTTTCTATACTAGCACTTACTAATGTATATGGCACATAGTATATACTCTCTACAATAATTTTTGTTTAACATAAACACATTTGAGAAGAAAACTTATGTCTGATTCATTGTGGCCTCCTCATCCTTAAAGGCCAGTACATGCTCAGTTAAGATCTGAGATACTCGGCCACAAATCCATGTGAAGGCTTTGTGGTTTTGGAGCTTAAGGCTAGCAGGGGACAGCCAGGAGATAATCTGAGCTTACACAAGTGAGGGAACAATACCGGAAGTGTGATGATGTGTGAGGTGCCTCTCCGAGCTCAGCAGGCAGAACCTGATTTTCCATGAGAGCAATTCCATCTGCTTACTTTTGAGTCCTCCAAACCACTGTAGTTCACGAGAATTCCTTTCTTCCCCTGTGACTCATTGTCTCTCCATCCTCAACTAGTTCCCTCTCCCTGTCTCATCTCCCTCCTCCTCTACTCCCCTACACTGGACATGAGCCTGCTATGGTACTCTGGGAAGGACTTAGTGATGGCGGTAAAAATTCGCTTCTCGATTTCCTTCCCTGCCTTCCTATCTCAAGTTCTGACTTCCAGGGAAGTCATCTTCCAGCAACTTCTTCCACTCTGTTCCAACAATGATTTGTCTCTCACTTTGCCATCCTTTGGTTAGATCATTGCATACCCATCTGAAGGCAGTCCGTCTACCCTGCTTGTTGCCTTTTTGGTGTATTTGATGCCAGCAGAACCAAAACCCTGGAAAAGTGGTCACCATCCCAACATGTTACTAAACTATTTCTCATTTTGCTACACTAGAAACTAATCCTCAGGGTAGCACCGCCAGGGAAGACGCAGCGTAAGACAAACTATACCAGATACCAAAACGACACCAAGCTAGTCCTCAGGGTAGCACCGCCAGGGAAGACACAGCCTAAGACAAGCAATACCAGATACCAAAACGACACCAAGCTAGTCCTCAGGGTAGCACCGCCAGGGAAGACACAGCCTAAGACAAACTATACCAGATACCAAAACGACACCAAGCTAGTCGTCAGGGTAGCACCGCCAGGGAAGACACAGCCTAAGACAAACTATACCAGATACCAAAACGACACCAAGCTAGTCCTCAGGGTAGCACCGCCAGGGAAGACACAGCCTAAGACAAACTATACCAGATACCAAAACGACACCAAGCTAGTCCTCAGGGTAGCACCGCCAGGGAAGACACAGCCTAAGACAAACTATACCAGATACCAAAACGACACCAAGCTAGTCCTCAGGGTAGCACAGCCAGGGAAGACACAGCCTAAGACGAGCGATACGAAACCACCAAGAGGCGCGTATTTTTCTGCAGCACTAGCCAATTACTTTCTACAGAACAGATACTGAAAAGGAATTAAATCCGAAAGTAAAGAGATGACTGCTAACTACAGGTAAGTTTTTCCATGAAATTGAGTATTATTCACAGTTCATCTCACTCTGATTTCATTTTATTACAGTTTAGACCTGACTAGCTAAAAAAAGAGAAAGACCATCACTTTGACACACAATAGATGCAAAAATAAAGCTGACATGTCACCCTTTCTTTCATTGCTGTTTTCAATATTCGATGATCTCCCTTTCCCTTTCCCAACACTGACTATCTCCCTTTGTAACATTTTTCTTTCCTTTCTTAGAAAAAAACCTTGGTGGAAATTAAAGTGCAGCCAGTCCTTTCTCCTTAACCTCAACTTTTCTCTCAGCATGCATTTTTCTAATTTGAACTATCATTTCACTACGATAACTCTTTCTTTTCTGAATCTTTCCTAGCATGGCCATATTTCTTCCACCCTCTTGGATTAATGCACTCTCTCTGCTCGGGATATACTGTGTCTGAACTTGAGTAAGCATGTTTGTTTTTTCAAACAGAACGTATCTGTCATGTCAATACTGATGCCTCCGTGTATGTGAACCAAGTCTAACAGCTTCCCTGATCCTTTCTCCACTTCTGTCTCTTCCAAGTATCCTCATCTAACTCGTAGGCTGGTAAAAGCAGGATATGTAGAAAACTAACTCACCTTCCTCATTTTCTCTATGAAGCCTTAAATAAGTAATAAGGGAAACCTTTACTTTGCACTTAATTTCACTCCAAAATGTGGAATTGTGTGGTTAGATTTAAAAAATGGCAGAATTTTTGCAAGAAAATCTTAATTTAATGTTAGAATTCATAGCAGTCAAACCAGGGATGCTGAATGTAATTATTACAGAGGCTTTGAGGGAAAAAAAGGGGAAAGGAAGGTTTTATATCTGCAATGAGCCAGGAACTTCATGAGGTACTTGTATAGACTCTTATTACCACAAAAGTTGGGAGAAGTCACTATCACCCTCATTTCACAAACGAGGCTTCTAAGGCTGAAAGAGACTTAGTAGTGGTGCAGATGTGGAATCCAGGTTTTTCTGACCCTCATGTCCCAAAGTGGGACAACTTAAATCTGAAAGCATCTTAAGAGGAATGAGCTGCGACAGTACAATCATACACAATACAGATGGCTTACCAACCAAGGCCCTTCACACTCTGGCTTCTGCATCCTCTCCTTACCCTCCTCTCATCACTGGCCACAAATCTCCCTCTTCCCAGGCCTGCAGAACACCATTCGCTGTTTTCTAAAACGCTGCACTGATGAACGTCCTTGTACCTTTCCACAGGTTTTTCATTTGTGTAACTGCCCTTTCTCTTGCTTCTTCTATCTCCTACTCCAAAACTTAGCTCAAGGGTTGCCTCCTTCAGGAAGCTCATCTTCCTGATTTAGGTCCTTCTCTATAGCGAAATACATATCCCTACAATATCACTCACCCCACTCAACCGTAATTACTGATTGACTTGTCTGTTTCGTTTACTCCTAGGGTTATTCCTAAAGAGAAGAAATTACATTTTCTTTGACTTGGTATCTCTTTCGTATAGCACAGTGACTGACACACCACAGGTGCTCAAGGCCCCAAATGAAGAACTGAGACAGAAATCAATGGGTAGTATATCTGGGATCACCATCCTTGGGGGAATGGGCTATCTCATAAACCAGTATTTAAGCAGAGGCTAGATAATAACCTTTCAGGAGCATTAAACAACTTTTTGAGATAGTCTCATTCCATCTCCCAGGATGGAATATAGTGGCATGATCTCAGTTCACTGCAACCTCTGCCTCCCAGGTTCAAACGATTCTCATGCCTCAGCCTCCCAAGTAGTTAGGATTATAGGCATTTGCCACCATGCCCAGCTAATTTTTTGTGTTTTTTTTTGGTAGAGACGAAGTTTCACTATGTTGGCCAGGTTGACCCTGAACTCCTGGTCTCAAGTGACCCAACTGCCTCAGCCTCCCAAAGGGCTGGGATTACAGGCTTGAGCCACTATGCCAGGACAAGAACTCAACACTAAGTGAGGAGCAGTGCTAGGAAGCCAAAACATCCATTCTTGCTCTGCTGTTCTATGGCTCCAGACTGCTCCAGATCAAAGTTTTCTGAGAAAGATGAGCCAACATCTCAGAAGACAGTGTGGTACAGTAGTAACACAGGTATCATAGTTAGAAAACCTGGGTTCTAGCTCTGACTTTGTTGTGTGATTTTCAGTAGGCAGTCCCAAAAGTCCTGGGCCATTTTATCCCAGTTTCCCTATTTATAGAACAAAGCGTGAAAGGAGGGCTAGCGGGGGGTGACCGACTAGATGGTCTGTTAAAGGCCTTCCAGGTCTAAGAAAGAAATGGGTCTTATTTTCCCATTGCTCACGGTGTTCTCATGAGACACACCTGAAGGCTCATCTTACACCAGCACCATCTTCCCTTTCTCTAAATAACGTGTAATATCCACAGGGAAAAAAAAATGAGTAAAATCTGTATTTTTTGAGTCTACTGGACAACATAACTTTTTTTTTTTTTCATTTTTGAGACAGGGTCTTGCTCTGTTGCCCAGGCTGTAGCACAGTGGTGCCATCATGGCTAACAGCAGCCTCAACCTCCCAGGCTCAAGTGATCTTCCTACCTCAGCCTCCTGAGTAGCTGAGACTGCAGGTGTATCCCATCATGCCCAGCTAATTTTTTTGCATTTTTTGTAGAGACAGGGCTTCCTCATGTTGCTCTCCAACCCGTAACTCACATGATCCACCAGCCTTGGCCTCCCAAAGTGCTGGGACTACAGGTATGAGCCACCGTGCTCAACCACATAACTTTTTTTTTTGAGACGGAGTTTCGCTCTTGTTACCCAGGCTGGAGTGCAATGGTGCAATCTCGGCTCACCGCAACCTCCGCCCCCTGGGTTCAGGCAATTCTCCTGCCTCAGCCTCCTGAGTAGCTGGGATTACAGGCACGCGCCACCATGCCCAGCTAATTTTTTTTGTAATTTTTAGTAGAGACGGGGTTTCACCATGTTGACCAGGATGGTCTCGATCTGTTGACCTCGTGATCCACCCGCCTCGGCCTCCCAAAGTGCTGGGATTACAGGCGTGAGCCACCGCGCCCGGCCAACCACATAACTTTTTACCTAAAAATATTAATAAAACAAAAGACTGCATGTAAACTCTGAGTCCAAAGGGAAATTGGCATTGACTTAGAAAATTTAATCAGACACTTGGAATTCAGAGTGAGCACGTGCATACTTGCTTTGCTTGAGGTGAAGGTCTGTGATACGGAGTCATTTGTTACTTTATTAAAGATGTTTGAATCCTCCTTATCACATGGTTGATGTCCACAGGGAAAGACTGATTCACATGGCTTTGCCATTATGGGTTCTTTGTCACGAAAGCAGACAATTTAGGTAAAGCAACAACCACCTGTTTTTCTGCCTGAAAACGACCCTATATGAAAACCAACTGACAGGGCTAGTGACAGAAATGAATCAATCTAAAGAATGGGCATAGGTCTGGGTGCAATGGCTCACATCTGTAATCCCAGCACTGAAAACCCCATCTCTACAAAATAAAAGACAGAAACATTAGTCAGGTGTGGTAGTGTGCACCTGTGGTCCCAGCTACTCAGGAGGCTGAGGTGGGAGGATCACTTGAGCCTGGGAAGTGGAGGTTGCAGTGAGCTGAGACCATGCCACTGCACTTCTGCCTGGGTGACAGAAGCCAGACCCTGTCCCTAAATAAATAAATGGCACTAATTAGCTTTATAAATTACTTTAATCCTGAATACATAGAATCATTACACATTTAGAGGTATTACTTAACTTTTTCAAATATATATTTTTCACGGAGGAAGAAAGAATGACCCAGCCATTTTCACACTGGGAATTCATAACTCCCTTGGGACCTATTCCACAGGAAGGCCACAGGTCTCTTGGGAATTATCTGGCTCCTTAAAATAGCAACAATTTTTTTAAAAAGCTAACCTCCTTCTCCCCTAAATCAACTCAATTTCTTGAAATTCTTCCATATGCCTTAAAACTACTGAGGGAAGGCAGTGTTAGATGAGGTTTAAATGTTTGTCGGCATCTGAGAAAGAACTACAGACAGTCACAAAATAAAGATGGTGGTCTACTCTAAATCTCGCTCTCAGGAGCCGCCACAAAGGCACTGCTGCTGTGCCCATCAGGAGAGCCGCACCTGCTCACTCTTCTCATACGAACAGAGCCAGCCCTGATTTCTGGGAATCTAATTTTCAACCACAGGGTTCTCCTACATTTTCCACTTCCTGACATCGGTCTGCTAAGAGAAGATATCTGGGTTGTAAGTTCAATTTCAAGGGCAATGAATCTTTAGAGAATGCAGTTTATCTTGTCAGTACTTTGAATCTAAATTTCCTTCTTACCTTCTCACCCTCAAATATCAGCTTGCATAAGACACAAAGGAAGACACACAGCTGCAAGTGTTCAAGGTGACTAGGAAGGAAAAGCAGACAAGCCACTAATCAGCTCTCCAAACTGGACACCCACACATCAGAATCAAACCTAAGAACCATCCTTCTCTTCTACCTGTTGTTTCCGCAACAGTTTATGTCAGGAATGGAAAATTTAAACACTGCCATAAATTCCATTGTTTTCCCCCACTCCAGCTCTTAAAAATGTCCTAGATGTTACGATGTGTAGCTTAAGACACTGGTTTCCACACAGTGCTCTAAGGACCCTCTGGAGCCAGGGACACACAGGATGTATCAACAGGAGGGGTCTGATGCCTCTGAAACATTTTACTATAATTAACATTTATTATGAGAATAAGAATGTAAGCTCCAGGAAAGCTGGGATTCCTGTTTCCTCACTGCCATAACCCTGTGCTCTTAAGAGGACCCAGAATATAGTAAGCTGCTTGATCGAAGTGTTTTGACTGAATAAACTACATGTTTATTACAGCTGGGAACTGGTTTAGTTGATTTTCACAGCAACCCTATGAGGCATGTACAGTGGTTATACTGTCTTTGCAGATGAGGAAACTGAGGCCCAGAGCACCCTGGCAGCCGGGCTTCCAAGTCCCTGTCTAAACATCGTACCAAACAACACAGCCTCCCACGTGAGCCTGCAGCTTTATTTCATGTTTTACATGAGGTTTCCCACCATTTGACTGAAGAAAGGGTTGATGTTAGCTTGAAAAAAAAAACAAAAAAACCCCAACATTTAAAAAGCACTGACTTTGTGGTGAAATCCAAAGGCTGCAAGGAATGAATCTCACTCCTGCTCTACCTTTACCACCACCCTTGGGACTTTATGCAAGTGGCTTAACTGCTCATTCTTTCAGGTCCCTCACCTCATTTTGTCACTGATCATTCAGGATTACTACATATGAAACGATGAGAGAACCCTGATGCTGTCAGAAACAGAATTTTGCTGATGTTGATCCCAGAACTGTGAAACAAGGGTATGGTTGACATGATCAGTAAACTCCTTCTAAAGTTCAATGCCTCTGTCGTGGAAGAGCTTGCACAGTGCTGTCCACATGGTTATTTTATTTCTAAATGTCCTTTCGAACTAAACAAGCCATATGGTTTTAGATTTGGTAGCCAGACAGCCTGGCTAAGCTCCCATCAACATGTCAGCCTGATGAGGTGGAAGAGAAGGAGAAACAGAAACTTGCATGTGGGTTGTGTCGAACAATAGAGAGAAAAGAGACCAAAAATCCTGTGCCACGGTTTGACCTCAACAACTGCAAAGCCAGTCACCTCTGTGTTTCACTATGTTTCTAGAAACATCCACGGAGGAGAAACCACAGTAGGCCTCAGTATGTGACAACGCTCTTCAAGGGCTTACTTCTGATACGATAATTTAAACGAGCATCAAAAAACAAAAACCAAGTTCAGATCTTGCCAGAAACTGGGATTTGACTTAACTATAAAACAGTCAAGGGGAGTTTATCAGGTTAAGACATGAAGCCTTTCTCTATAAGCTCTGGTAAGACTAGAAGCCACAGGGCTGCCATGCAGTCACGGCTGCTGGCCTTGTGTCCAGAAAAAAATAAAAAAGCTCAAAGCCCTGCTTTTCAAACAGGATGAGACTTCCGGTTTCCGGTCTGGTATGCAAGAAGCTCAGGAGTCACCATTCCACCCTAACAAGTACAAAGCTCAACAGACTATCCATCGCTCTTCTTACATATTTGAGGTGCTAGATATGTTAATTAGCTTAATTATTCCCCATTGTATTAAAAATTCACAATACCACTCTGTGTCTTATAAATATACACAACTATAATTTGTCAACATACAATGTTAAAACACACAAAAAAAATTCTTAGATCTGCCAAAGAAGTAACGTGACAGGGCAGGCAAGCTGCTGCCCCCAAGACCAGACAGAGCAGGGCATGCAGGGAACTGCAACCCACTCCAACAGTCACCTCCATGGAAACCACCCTGACTTCCAGGGAGGTCTCAGAACCCAGGTAGAGAGAGGAAGCCAGGAATTCTCAGAGAAACACAAATCTATACTGTGTTTTGCACAAACTCAGAAGACAAATTGTGTAGACTAGAATGATCCCAGATGTTCTTGGTTATGTTGGGTTAATTAGGCTTAAGAAAACTGGGAAGATGGGTGGAAGAAGTGAGTGACGCTAGTCTGGGTACTGGTCAGTACCCGGTAGAAACCTCACTTGTACTTGACATATTGCTGGAGGTCTAGAATGAACAACTCTGAGTTTAAAACTAGAGGCGCCCATCATGCGGAGGAGGGAAGAAGACGCTTTTTTGTTTCCTTCCAGGAGCGCTAGCAGGGCCTCACAGTGAGGGCCACAGAAAAATCCCATTATGCTTCCAGCAGAAAAACGAGGAAAGGAACCGTTTTGAAAAAACATCAGATCAGCACCATTGGAAAAGCAAAAACTAAAAATTAAAAAAAGAAAAAACAGCAGAGAATAATGTTCTTAACAAGGTTTGCCCTCTGCAGAGAAACTAACCAGACCCTAACTTGCTGGGCTTTAGCAGAGCCTGACCTACCTGGTGAAGGAAAATACCCAACTACAGCCCACTCTAGTCATCCTGCCCCAGCACAGAAGAAGAAAAGCGAAACTGAGAAGCACTGGGTGAAGTTCACACACAGTCCAGGGGCACGGGCTTCCTAAAAGACTAAAACCTGCTTGTAGGGCTACGGAACAATTCCATTCTCTCCGAGTTAGTCCACTCTGCACTGCTCTAAAAATGTAACAAATGCCGGATAATTTTAAAAGAAAAGAGATTTGTTTGGCTCATGGTTCTGCAAGCCATACATGAAACATAGCGTGGGCGTCTGCTTCTGATGAGGGCCTCAGGGAGTTGACAATAATGGCAGAAGGCAAAGAGAAGCCAGAATGTCACATGGTGACAGAGGGAGCAAGAAAAGGGAAGGGGTGCCAGACTCTTAACAACCAGCTCTTAAGTGAACTTACAAAATGAGAACTGGCTCATCACCAAGGGGAGGGCACCAAGCCATGCATGAGGGATCCAACCCCATGACCCGAAAACCTCCCACCATGCCCCCACCTCCAACACTGGGGGTCATATTTCAACATGAGATTTGGAAGGGACAAAACATCCAAACAGTATCACTCCCCAACACATGACCACTATCCCCATCACTAAAGACCCATTCACCACAGTTCTTTTTACCCATGACATCACGACATCACGACATCCACCTTTCAGCAAAAACTTACCAGACACGCTGAAAGGCAAAAAACACAGTTTGAAGAGACTGAACAGGCGTCAGAATCAGAGTCGGATATGACAGAAATATTGGAATTATTCAACAAGAGAAATTTTTTAAATGATTAATAAGCTAAAGGCTGCAATGGAAAAAGTACACGACATGAGACAGACAGACAAATGCAGGCAGGTGAAAATTCCAAGAAATAGTAAAAAAGAAAAGCTAGAGACCAAAAACATTACAATAGACTTGAACACTAATTTCAACAAACTTATCAGTAGACTGAACAAAACTAAGGAAAAATCTCTCAGCTTGAGGATATGACAACAGAAACTTCTGAAATGAAAAAGCAAAGAGAACAAAGATTGAAAAAAACAAAACAAAATAGCCAAGAACTGCAGAACAACAATGAAAGGTATAACATACATATAAGAGGAAGACTAGAAAGAGAATGAGGAGGGAAAGAAACAGAAGAAATATTAATATTCAAAACAACAATGACTGAGAATTTCCCCAAATTAAGGTCAAACACCAAACCACAGATCCAGGAAGCTCAGAGAACACTAAGCGGATGCCAGGAAAACCACCTCTGGGCATATCACATTTACGATTAAGAAAATCAAAGATAAAAAAAATAAAATCAAAGATAAAGAAAAAAATCCTTAAAAAAAAAAAAAAAAACCCCGGGGAGGAGGAAAAAAACCCACACACACTTAAGCGGAGGTAAAAGACAAACTTTTGTTTTCTTAATCAAGCACACAGTATCTTTTTCAAAATAATAGCAACAATTTACTCAAGTATGCATGTATATATGTGCTTATGTATCAGTGAATGAATGACAGCAATGATTCTAAAGATGGGAAGCAAGAACTGGGAATATTTTCTTATTATAAGATATATGCACTACTGATAAAGCGGTTTAATGTTATTTGAAATTGGACTTGGATTAGTTGTAAGTGTAATTGCAAACTCTATGGCAACTATTTTAAAAGCAAAAAGAAGTATAATACGCTATGAAGAGAGAAAATAGCATCATATAAAATGCAGTTTTATTCATAATTTCCAAAATTTGGAAGCAACCAAGATGTCCTTCAGTAGGTGAACAGGCAAACTGTGGTACATCTAGACAATTATAATTCATCACTAAACAGAAATTAATTACCAAGCCATGAAAGGACATGGTGGAACCTTAAATGCATATTACTAAGTGTAAGAAGCCAATCTGAAAAACCTTACACTGTAACTGTATGACATTATGGAAAAGGGGAAAGTGTGCAGACAGTAAGAAGATCTATGGTGGCCAGGGATTAGAGGGGAGGGAGAGATGAACAGGTGGAACACGAAAGACTGTCGGGGCAGTGAAGCTAGTCTGTATGATACTATTAGGTGAATACACATCATTCTACACTTGTGCAAACTCACAGAACATACACCACCAAGGGTGAACCCTAAACTATGGAGTCTGGGTGATAACGACGTGTCAATATACGTTCATAAACGTTAGCAACAGTACCAATCTGATTTAGGAAACTGACAATGGTGGGAGACATAGGTGGGGTGGGCAGTGACCAAGGGTTATGTGGGAAATCTCTATGCTCAATTTTGCTCTGAACATAGAACTGCTCTCAAATAAAAACTTTATTAATTTTTTAAAGGACTTTTACACAATTAAGCCTTTGACAAATATTTTCCTTCTTCATCACAATTATTTCTCTACATTTTGCGATTTTCTTTGTAAATTTATTTATTTTAGAGACAGGGTCTCAGTCTGTTGCCCAGGCCGATGTGCAGTGGTGCTATCATAGCCAGCTGTAACCTTGAACTCCTAGGCTCAAGCAATGCTCCTACCTCAGGCTCCTCAGCAGCTAGAAGAAGTGCAGACGCCTGCCACTATGTCTGGCTCATGTTTCCGTTTCTTTGTAGAGATGGGGCCTCACTATGTTTCCCAGGCTGGTCTTGAATTCCTGGCCTCAAGAAATCTTCCCACCTTGGCCTCACAAGGGGCTGGGATTACAGGCACACCTCACTATGCCTGACCTAATTTTGCTATTTTCTAGAACATAATATGCACACATTAAATATTAGAAGAAATATTAATATTCAAAACAACAATGACTGAGAATTTCCCCAAATTGTTGTTTTTGCTGTGAAAAACAACAGCAAAAAGAAAAATAAATCAACAAATTTCTCCAATTATGACTAAAATCATGGACAATTTCCTTCTAATCTTTTTTACAGGCTGATTTTTAAAAATATTATTTTAATTAATGGAGAATATAAACCTGAGTGCTAAAAATCTGGCCCTTGGGAAGACAGGCTTTCAGATAATCTAAAGTCCTTATTCTACTCCCAACCTCTGCTACACCTGGTTTTTTGGGCCTCTCTCCAGAAACCCTAACTCTGAGATAAAGGAGCACATTCAAGGTTGTAGGGAGTAGAGGGGAGGATCTCATGCAGCTTTCAAACACTCCTTTTCTTTTAAGGTCCCATATGAACCTATCACTCTTCAGGACCCCAATTCATTAATTTCTGAGCCTTTCCAATGTTCTGCAGGAAATATGCTTGCTCCTCATCAATATCCCCCACTGTAGGTGCTTAGATCTCACCTAGCTCCCCGCCCCCGGTAATTCAGTCATCAGAACTCCAATTGCTTTTTGTTTTCATTGGGGATCAATATTGTAACTACTTTCAGTTCCATCAAAAGTAGATTTTGTTTTTCCATTCCTCATTCTCCTTGCCATTCTACGTGACGGATGATTTCTGAGAGAAGAAAGAGGCAGAAGAGCTCTCTATTCCATCACAATTCTTATTCGCATATGGTACTGTACTACCACATTGTCTTTATTAATATGGCTTTAGAATGTATTTCACTGTCTGGCAGGAACATGGCCATTTCAAATTTGACTGAATGTTTCTGAAAAAATCTTTTCTATTTGTCTTTAAAGTTATGGGGAAGTTACCAGATAAGCTGGAAAGAAGTTCAGTATCCCAAACACCAATTTTCTTATGTAGATCTTATCATCAACTCAGACAGCACCAGGCACATACTGGTCAGTACCTGTTGCCTGACTGTGAACAAGCCGTCTGGGAAAAGTCGGATGCACAGGGGCGTTTATGCCAGTGGGGAGTTGTCCCTGAAAAGCTGTCAAGCTGTGAACTTGCTTCAGCCTGAGAGGCAAGAAAGACTGGCTGGCCCGTGGTCACTTCTGGTGTCTCTACCTAGCAGCTTCCGGTCCACTTGGTTCGACTGGAAGGTTCATGAATGGGCTGCTTCCTGGAGCCCTCAGACCATAGGGCAGACGTAACCCAAGAACTGCTTCTTAATTAAAGTAACAGAGACAAAAACCTACGCAGAGGGATAACAGCAGAGGATTACATGCAAATAATTCCATTTGCGACTGACTTACCCAAATAAAGTAAGAGCAGAAAACAGCTTTCGGTGGAATGGTTAACTTAAGGCAGCAGGCAGGAGAGTGGCATGAGCTAGTCTTTTCATGTTTCCGTCGCTTACTGATCACTTCCGGTGAATATTTAACTTTTGAGCATCTACTTTGGGGCTGGAGGATGTTCCCCGACTTCCCCAAACTTAACGTCCTTGACCAGTAAACCATAGGATTGATCCACAACCCCAGGAAATAGCTGTGGCAGTTACTGTTCCCCGAACCAAATACATGAAAAGCCAGATTTCTCTACTCCCTGACAGCTTATATAGATGATGCGACTTTTCCCTCCATTTATCGCTACTGTTTCCATTTACACACTGCTGTCAGACTATCAGACCCAGCTCTGAGCGCTTCAATCCTCACCCCAAAAATGGCCCGTCTGCTCACCAGCCCCTTGCTGAGGCTTTCCACGGAGACCCTTGGTTCTCCTCAGATGAATCTCCTCTCGGTTTCCTGACTAAGCTGCAACCTTCTCACCTCAGGGCCTTTGCCTACGGGCTGTGGCTTCCACATCAAATGACCTTGACCAGACTACTGGAATGACCATTCTCCTTCAAGGCCCAAGAGCCTCCTATTTTAAAAACAACAATGGTTAGAACTTTTCATTTCAACAAAATGATGCAGAATTCACATTACATTGAAAAAGGCAGGTGGTGAAGGAAATTCAGTCGAATAAATTTTAACAATGCATCTCATATAAACCACTATGAGGTAAATACAAGGAACAGACTTTAAAGTCAGATACACGTGGATTTAGCTACCTGGTCTGGCATCTTGTAATCTTGTGACTCTGGGCAAGTTATTCAACCCTTCTGGAACTGAGTTTTCTCCTCTATAAAATGGACACGATGATACCTGTCTCGCAAGTATAGATGGCAGATACAAAACACGCACTTCCCATATTCCATTTAGTAACTCCATGCTGCCCTCGTCTTTCCCACATTGTAAACTTTCTCTTCTCAGGTCTATGTCTTTCTCCTGTGCTATTCACCAGCGTAGGCTTAGTTCCAAGTGCTGGTGGAAGATGTCTCCATACACCATTAAGGAGGCAATGCTCCCTCCTCCTGTCAGTGATAACATTCTGCATCACAGGGCTATGCGACCTCCAGTCTTCAGAGGTTACTACATCCTGTGAAGGCAACCTCAAAAGAGCATGTAATTCTGATGTTCTTAGTTGATGATGTGTCACTCTGGTAACGCTATTTAAATGGGTCTCTATTTTCTCAAAACGTGAGTACTCTTTGTTAAGCTGGAAGGGGAGGCAGAAGAAAATAACTTTGCTAGATTTCTTATTTAAATTGAGAGCCTTGGATCAATTAAAATAAAAACAGGTTCGCTGTGAGAATTAACCACAATAGTTAAGCAATGACTATTCAGAGGACAGAAGATAAAAAACATGGCCACTAACAATGCTGACCCTGTTCTGCCAGAGCCTACAGTCCACATGCCTTTGAAGCCTTTGCCAAGGTTTTTCTCTACCGGAGGGGTAAAAAACCACTAAGCCCAGCCTGGCTTGTCTGAGTCAGCTGAGTCTCACAGCCAGGGTATTTGTCTGACCCTGTTTTCAGGGCTGAATTTACCATCCTGTTGTAAATCAGTCAGCACAAACCCAGAAACATATCCTTTCATTTTGTGTACTTAAGAGCACACAATTCTTCAAAGAGCAAAGAGGTTTGAGGAAATCCAATCTAACCAAAGGGGAGAAAGGCCAGGAATACAGATTCCTCTACTCAAGATAAATGGAATCTATCAAATGTGCACGCAAATCCCTCAATACGTAACAACAGCGTTCCTTCGTGTTGTTTTGAAATTCAGACTGCATTAAGAAAAGAGCAAGGTGTCTTGCTTTTTGTCACACCACTAAGTCTCCACTCCGTCAGAATGCAATTAGCATTAACGGGAGATTTTATTACCCCTCTAAGAGTGTGCAAAAACCATGTGTCTCTAAAAAGTATTATTTTTGTTGACATTTATCATAAAGACTATTAAAACATATAAAATGTCAATGTTGGCTTTCTTCACAGAATTAGGAAAAACTAACTTAAATTTCATAGGGAACCTGAAAGAGACCATGTAGCCAAGACAATCCTAAGCAAAAAGATCAACGCTGGAGGCATCACGCTACCTAACTTCAGACTATACCATAAGGCTACAGTAACCAAAGCAGCATAGTACTGGTACCAAAACAGATATGTAAACCAATGGAACTCTTTTACACTGTTGGTGGGAGTGTAAATTAGTTCAACCATTGTGGAAGACAGTGTGGTAATTCTTCAAGGATCTACAACCAGAAATACCAATTGGACCCAACAACTCCATCACTGGGTATACACCAGAGGATGATAAGTCATTCTTCTATAAAGACACACACACACGTTTACTGTGGAACTGTCCACAACAGCAAAGGCTTGGAACCAATGCAAATGCCCATCAATGATAGCCTGGATGAAGAAAATGTGGCACACATATACCATGCAATACTATGCAGCCATAAAAAAGGATGAGCTCATGTCCTTTGCAGGGACATGGATGAAGCTGGAAACCATCAATCTCAGCAAACTGAAACAAGAACAAAAACAAACAAACACTGTGTGTTCTCACTCGTAGGTAGGAGTTGAACAATGAACACATGGACACAGGGAGGGGAAAATCACACACTGGGACCTGTCAGGGGGTGGGGTGCTAGGGGAGGGATAGCATTAGGAGAAATGCTAATGTAAATGATGGGCTGATGGGTGCAGCAAACCACCACTGCACGTGCACCTACAGCAACAAGCCTGCACATTCTGCATTGTCCCAGAAATTAAAGTATTAAAAAAAGAGTCAATGTTTCATTTGAAGAGCTCATTGCACCCAAACTGGCTATTGTACAATTTTAGTTTATCTGATCTATTAACAGATAGATACTGTCTCTAGTCCGATTAGAATGCATTATTTTTCCTGAGGGAAAGCCAAGCTTAGGTTGTCGTTCTCTCTGAAACACCCCCACTAACTGGGATGTTCCTTGAAGCCAGCAGGGACTCTACTTTTTATCTCTAAATCTCCAGAGCCTACTTTGGTGCCTGGTACAGAGCAGTCACTCGATGCATGGTTGTTGGGTTTATTTTTTTCTTAAATAATAGTTTTCATTTAGCCACATGCCGCTCTGTGGTAGACCCTTTGCTTACACCATCACCAACACTTATAACAACTCTGTGAAGGAGGTTAACTAACCCTGCCTTACAGATGAGGAATCTCAGATTTAACAAGATTAAGAAAGGTGTCCACAGCTATATACCTGCTAAGTGACTCTAAGTGATTCAAACGGCAAAGCCCGGTCGAAGCGGGGTCTGAAGCAGACACAGTTACCTGTAATCGCTGCTGATAGTGCAATGTCTCAGGCACCGCTGACCCCTCACTCTAACTGTACCAAGTGGGAAGGGGGCATGAGCGGAATGTATTCTGACCACAGACCACGCCCTAGAATTTAAGTCCCCAGACCCAGGCGCAGACTGTTTTCATTGTTCTCACTCCTGTCTCCTAAAAGCAGCAGGCAAGAACACCAGGTTTTGAATCACTAGAATTACACTGTATTTTCACTCTGATACCAAGTCATGAGACACCTTAGCTGGCTTAGCAAAGTCTGGTGATGGAAGACCTGCTCCCGAAGCTATAAGCAAGTTAACGTATGTGAGTTTCCTCTGTAAACTCCAAACGGCTCAATGACAACAACAGTGTTCAGTGGTCTCATGGTGGTGAAAAGAGCACAGCTTTTTGAATCAGAGACAACAGGATTAGAGTCTGCACCTCCGCCTTACAACCTGATCATCTAGGGCAAGCTGAGTTAACCTCTCAAAGTTCAAATTCATCATCTGCAAGGTGTGCAGAACAATGCCCACACGGCAGGATGTGGTGAGGACTGCTAGGTGTTCACCAACATCTGTTCTCCTTTGCTCCCAGGGCCTCAACTACATTTCCAGGTCCCTGCCCCAGCCGTAAAACCAGGCATGGCTACAGGGCTAAGTTCTCCCCAGTGGAATGGAAGTGAAAGCACTGGAATTTAATAGGACTAAGTTCTGCCCCTAACTTATTCCTTAGATGGGAAGATTCATAACCACCTAATCAAACCCAATACTCAAGCCAGACACATGAGAGAGATTTTAAAACCTTCCCCTTTCTCTCTAATCCATGTCATCCAGTCTATCAGTCATGACAATTCTGACCCCAGAATGTATCTTGAATCTATTTCATTCTTCCCATCTCCTCTGTCAGCCTCCTTCATCCTCCTAGTTAAAGCCATCGTCTACAACTTGTTACTGTGACATTCTTCAGCGCATCTCAGGCTCAACCCCTCGAATCCATCCTCTATATAGTTCTCTATACAGAATCAGAATCATCCTTTGGCAAACATGAAGGATGCAGTCACACCCACATTTCAGACATTTCAATGGTTTTCCACTGCTTCGGAATGAAATTAAAACTTCTTCAAATGGCCTGTGAAGGCTCTGCTTGATCCAGCCTCTACCTAACAGCCATCCCCGCTCTTCTAGCCTTGCTCCCTCATGGCATGGCTTAAAACTCCACCACTGGAAGAAGCCCATCCTTGAGCACAAAATTCAAAGTAGGGGCTGGGCCCAGTGGCTCACACCTGTACTACCAGCACTTTGGGAGGCTGAGGCGGGTGGGTCACTTGAGGCCAGGAGCTTGAGACCAGCCGGGGCAACATGGTGAAACCTCATCTCTATAAGAATACAAAAATTAGCCAGTTGTGGTGGTACGTGCCTGTAATCCCAGATACTCAGGAGGCTGAGGCAGGAGAATTGCCTGAACCGGGAAGTGGAGGTTGCGGCGAGCTGAGATCACAGCACTGCGCTCCAGCCTGGACAACAGAGACACTGTCTCAGAAACAAAACAGAACACCCCAAACTTAGATTCTCCCTTGCATGAGAACCTTATTTGCCTCCACTTACCACCGTTTGTAGTAATTCCTCTGTTTCCTTCCTGACCTGTTATTAACACCTGTGAAGATAAGCCCCAGGCAGGGAACATACTACTTTTATAGTGCACTCAGCTGGCAAGCACGCCTCACTTTCTGTGTTCACAGCGTACCTGTGAGGCAGATATTAATACTATTCCCACTATACAGATAAAGAAGATGTGAGGCCTATGGAGAGTAGGCCCCTCCCTCCGTCAGGCCACAGAGCCAGGTGCAGTCCCAAGCAGTCTCACCCCAGCGTCCTGGCTCCTGTCACCCATCGTTTAACATCGCTACATGCCAGCACACCTGGCTCTTCGTCGGAGCTCAGTGAACACTGGCAGAAAGAATCATGAAGTAAACTCTCCCAAGTTTGAACATCCAGAGACACCTGGTGCCCATCTAGGTGCTCTCACCCAGTCCTGGTTCTACTATTGATGCCAGGATGCATCTTCTGTCCCTTACTAAGTAAGTTCCTCTAGGGCAAGAAGCATGATTTTCCTCTCTTGACACCTGACAGCAGGCATTCAAAAAAGTTTTCCTGGTGTGTGTGAACATTTAAAAATCATCAGAAATTAACCACAATTGCAATAAACTGAAATTCAATTGCGAGTTCCCATAAAAAGTAAGTGCAAAAGTCACCATTGATCATTTCGGTCATTTACAGAGCTGAGCTGGACCCAGAGGTACTCTGTTTCCAGAGTTAAAGAGCTGTTTTATAGACTGTATCTTTCTACTTAATGAGTGGGTAGAAATCATCTTTATTAGAAAAAAATAAGTGAGGGAGGGCAGGACGCAGAGCTATTTGAGGGAGGGCAGGAGGCAGAGAACGCAATTTCAAAGCTCTTTCCCCGTTTGTCCTAAATCCTCCAGAGCAGGCGGTCCGCGCCAAGTCCAGCGTTTCAGAGCTTGGCTAGCGCATGACAGGCCTTCGTGATGAACGAAGTGGCCTCATGCAAGACTTGCTTCTCGTCAGCAACGCTACCTGTGCTGCTCTTTCCCCCTTACTTCCCCAACTCTGCTCCCATTTCTCAGTTCTCCCATTTCCCCTTGTTCTTTCCAGCGCTGCTAGGCCAAATTATGGGGCTCAATACTGAGAAGTCCTTTCCACCTTACTGATAATTTCTCTCTTGGAAAACACCTGGGAAAGAGACCAAAAAATCAAGACAGTACAGCATAACACGAGGTATCCTCCATGCTCACCAGGCATGCATTTATAAGAGCACATGACTGCTACAATACTTTAGAGAGCCCTTTTATGGAACGTGGCTCTCTGTTCCATGAGTGGGTGGAAATAATATTTAGTGAAAAGCATTGTCTCAGCTTTTTAATAAAAGAAACCTAGATAGGAGATTAGTCACTCAAGCTCTCTCTCTCTTATCCCCATCACCACACAGAAATATCTATAAGAAAGGAGCAGTTGACTCAAATACCCAAGGAGGGCAATGGCCACAGAAATTTGTGAATCTCTTCCAGGGTAAAAAAAAAAACCGGGATGGGCCAGGAGTGAACCAGGAAGTTCTATCCTCTCTAAAGGTATCTGTTATGGGGTGAATTATGTTCTCTCCAAAATGATTGTGTTGAAGTCCTAACCCCTAGTACCCTACAATGTGACGTTATTTGGAAATAAGGTCACTGTAGATGGAATGAGTTAGGGAGAGATCACAGGAGAGAGTAAGGAGGCCTCCAGTTCAGCACGACCGGCATCCTGTAAGAAGGCGGTCAAGTGAAGACAGACACGAGGATTCCACGTGAAGACGGGGGCAGAGACTGGGTGACGCAGCTACAAGCAGGAACACCAAGGACCGCCAGCGGCCACCAGGAGCTGTGGGAGAGGAATGGAACAGATTCTGCCTCAGAAAGAACTCGGCCTGCTGACATGCCCTGATTTTAGATCTTTAGCCTCCAGAATTGTGAGAACAGTGTGCTGTTTTAAGCCACTCTGTTTGTGGTATGTTACTACGGCAGTTTTAAAACTAACACAGAATCACAACTCAGACCTACAAAAAATGCAAGATGACCAAACCCAGCCCCCGGCAGCCAGATTGCCTCTAATTCAAATGCTCCTATTCAGTGGGTAGTCACATTTCTGCAAAAACAAAAATGCTGTTACAAAACTTTTTCTGGCTAAAAAGTGCATTCTCCTAGATGTCACACATTTGCATACACATTTACACAGAGCAGAATGATCTTGCAGATCCCAGGGTTTGGGGTGAAGCCTCTGCAGTCAGACACCAGCCTGCAGGAGATCACAGGCTAGCCCTGCCACTTGCAAGCTGTGGGGCTTTAGGACCTCCATGCCTCAGTCCCCCCCACCTGTAAGTGGGACTAATAAACTCGGCCCCACAGATGAGTCTGCGTGGCATACTGGGAAGCCTGCTCAATTACAGCAAACGGGGAACTCGCAGTCCAAGCAGTGTGGTCTCTATCACAGGCCGCAGCACTTCATTTTATTTGATTGCTCATTATTTTTCATTTGCTTTCCTGTGAACTCATCTAGGACAAGGTCTAGGCCTTGGTCACTGCTTTCCTTGCGCATGTGTGACAGGCAGTCAGACAGCCCTCAGGAATGAAGGCAGGAACGTACTTCAATTTAACTCCTGTGACTGTGAGATCCCTGAGGGCAGGACCCGGGTCTTCCATCAACCCCAGAGCCCAGCACCAGGCGAGTGGCCACACAAGGGGCGGTGGAAGTCGCTGTTTTGGAAGGACGTCTGTAGATACTGCTCAACTCCACCACAGCTAGGATGGGAGCAGGAATTACATGCTTCATTCCAATTTCAAGGTCAGAGTTCGTCTGTCTCCTTTCTGCTTATCACACACATGACATGTAGAACAAAGGAGGGTGATACTTCCTCACTGAGGATTTTGGGGAAACTATTAAACCCAAGGTGGAAAAAATAATTCAAGAACGTGCCAAGTGCAGCTGCCAATAATTCTGCAACAGGCGGCAAATGCCGAGAAACGCACGTATTCCCTATGGCTGCCGATGCTGCCTGGAGAGCTTTGCAGTCTGGGAAAGAAATCCCTAGTCCAGACTGTACGATACGGATTCCGTCCCACTGCATTGGCGTTGTCTAGACTCGTGGTCAACAAACTGCAGTCCGTGGTACCTCAGCCACCTGTTTCTGTAAATGAAGCTTTGTTGGTACCCGTCCCTACCTTTCCAGTTACGTATCGCCTATGGCTGCTTTTGTGTTACAAGCAGAGTAAAGTAGTTCTAAGAAAGACTGTATAGCCCAGAAAGCCTAAATCACTATCTGATCCTTTATAGAAAATTCTGTTGATCCCTAACTTGGAGCATCCCACTGTGATTACACTAAAAATTAGGCTTGAAGGGGACAGAAACCTTGTTTACCTGGCTCAGACCTATCTAGATGACCAGCCTGGTTTAGAATAGGCGCCCAATAAATCTACATAAAGAATGATCACAAGGCCAAATGCTGAGATTTTATGACAGGTAGTGCCAACAGTGCTAGACACTGAGCTGGACCAGTGTCCTGAAGCTCTGCCCTTTTTGAGAGGATGAGGCTGTGCCACTGCTGGATGTCCCTTGACTAACTAGCTACCTGAGAACCCTCTGGGAGCACTGGGCTGGACAGCAGCCAGGACACCAGCATTGTAAGAGTCCAATAGCACTGAGCTGTCAGGACACATTAAACCTATCTAAGAAGAACCTTTCAAAATCCTTATTCTGTGTATATACATTTACTTTAGAAATGTTTTAAGGGAATACACACTTGCAAAGCAGTTTAAATTTAAAGGTTCTCTTATAGAGCTGAACCCAAACCAGCTGTCAGACACCAAATATTTATAAATACAAATGCTCAAGGTACTGAGCGAAAAGAGAGATTTTTAGATCTAAAAAAAAAAGTCCAATCTACCCTGCCATAACAAAAGGAAAGAGGGAAACAGAAAAGCCAGGCGTTTCTGAGAACGGTCCTTTAGGGTTAATACTAAAAGCATGTGGAAGTTCTGGCTCCAATAAAGTTGTTTATGCTTAGACTGAAGGAAGAAGGGTCCTTTAACTCGGGAAATGATTACACAGAGCTTGCTGCATAAGGAAAGAATTCCACACTATTTCTCTTTTTCTGTTTTGTCCTCTCAAAGAACTGCTGCTTCCACGCGTCGCGTCTTCAAGCCAGGCATGGGCAGGAGAGTCTCCCAGCCCTCCCCTCACCTGGCTCTGACCCGTGATCACGGGAACCTCGAGCATGTGGTGTCTTCTTTTTGGTGGGTTTGCAGAACTGTAGCTCTTTATATAATCCAGGGATATTCTCCCTTTACATTTTTTGGATACTACTGAATTCCATATTTAAAGAGGCAGAAGTTTTAATAACAGTTATAATCACATTTCAATTTTTTTTAAGACAGGATCTTGTTCTGTCACCCAGGATGGAGTGCAGTAGCACAATGATAGCTTGCAGCCTCCACCTCCTGGGCTTAACTGATCCTCCTGCCTCAGCCTCTGGAATAACTAGGACCAGAGGCACGCACCACTGCAGCTGGCTAATTTGCTAATTTTTTGTAGAGACAGGGTCTCAGTATGTTGCCCAGGCTGGTCTCAAACTCCTGGGCTCAAACGATTGTCCTACCTGGGCTTTCCAAAGTGCTGGGATTACAGATGTCAGTCACTACATTTGGCCCATATTTATATTTAAATAGAAGTAATATTCTATAGTTTCCATTTCTGATCAAATGGGAAGCAATCCAAATGTCAGTCTGAGAGCTGATCTGATGTAACAGTAAAGGCTCATTTATAGGTTAAATGCTTCCACCAAAGAAATCCTAAAATAACATTTTCTAATTCAGTTGTTACTAATCCCCTTCTAAAACCACTTGATATGTATTTAATTCACATCCCAATAATAAAATCAAGGTACTACA
The DNA here is from genome assembly GCF_049354715.1 of Callithrix jacchus. NCBI lineage: Eukaryota > Metazoa > Chordata > Mammalia > Primates > Cebidae > Callithrix > Callithrix jacchus. Next base: position 40,227,786 of record NC_133520.1, on the reverse strand, counting down.
GAAACACTACATATTCCACTAAACTCTTTGTATAATATTAACACAATCTATTTACACTACAAAATATCAAAAATTCAGACAAGGATTGACTCGTTGGATTTGCCCTGAGGACTGTTATATCCACTTAAATAGGGAAGTAGGATTTCCTGATTTGTTTTGTAGCCACACCTTTGGAGACACGGTCAAACATTCTTTACATGGGAAATATTGGAAAGTGGTTCAAACTTAAAGGTTCCCTTATACAGCTGAACCCAAACCAGCCGTCAGAAACCAAACATTTACAAACGCAAATGCTCAAGGTACTGAGTGAAATGAAAAAAGGCTTTTAGATTTAAAAAGTCCTATCCACCCTGCCATAACGGCGGGATGGGTTTAAGGAGCTGGGCTCTGCCTGATGGTAGGTGACTTGCACGTGGCCTTTCCTCCCGAGCTACCTGCTGACAACCCCCGACGCCGAAGGGCTCGCAGGACAAGATGTCCCGTCTCCTTTGCCTTACTTTCTGGCAGCTTTCGGGACCATTTTCAGTTATAACCTTTCATACTCTTTCACCCCGGGGGGTTGTGTTCCTACATTAGAATATAAATGCATTTTCACCAAAAAAAGAAAATTAATGACTAGTTACAGCAAATTCACTATTTCCCCCCAAAACTAGACACATCAAAATGGTGCTTCTTTGTCCAAATTCTTCACCATATTGAAATCATGAAATGAAACGACAACCAGCTTTTATGACCGGCTAAGGAACGTATTTGATGAGATCAAAAGCCCAGAGCATGGCCCGCTGGGACCATAACCAGATGCCCACAGCAGATTTTCAAATCGTTTGACTTTTCTTCTTAAAATCTACGTAATGCTTTTCTCTTGTTCATTTCAAAGTTCCTGTGTGGGCGTGTTAATAAAACCTAGCATCTGTAAATTTCTCATACTGGTTTGACGAATCCTTGGTCAAACATTCTCCTTTACTCCGGCTCTAAATGATGTGATCTCAGCAATCCCCTGAAAGCATCCGACAGTTAAGACAGATATTTTAAAGCCCCATAGAAACCACAAACAAAAGGTCCCCAAACACCTAAAGACTGAGTCTCCCAACACACGCTGTGATGGAATCGCTTCCGTTCTAAGGAAATCAGTGGCAAGTACAACAGTTAGCTCTTGCTGAGAAAGGGCCAGGAGAAAGTAGAATGAGGGAGAGAAGAAATGTACGTTTCAGCTTAAAGCTAATCATATTCTAGGTCAATTAGAATGCAACATTTCCAAAACCTTAAATGTGTATTTCATTTGAATAAACTCAATCAACTCTACTCTCTTTTTTTTTTTTTTTTGAGACAGAGTTTTGTTCTTGTTGCCCAGGCTGGAGTGCAGTGGCACGGTCTCGGCTCACTGCAACCTCCGCCTCCCGAGTTCAAGCAACTCTCCTGCCTCAGCCTCTTGAGTGGCTGTGATTTCAGGAACCCACCACCACGTCTGGCTAATTTTTATATTTTTAGTAAAGACAGCGTTTCACCATGTTGGCCAGGCTGGTCTCAAACTCCTGACCTCAGGTGATCCGTCGCCTCAGCCTCCCAAAGTGCTGAGATTACAGGCATGCGCCATTGCACCCGGCCCAACCCTACTCGTCTCAGGATTCAGTGGCCAAAACTGCTTCCTAGTTCAAAAAGGAAATTATGTCATCAGGAGCAAATTCCATCAAGTTCACAACCATGCACCACAAATCTATTTGTGCCTGTTCCCTCCTGCACAAGGTGTGTGCACTCACCTGGGCCCCGGATCATCTAGGAGAGTTCTCCAGCTTGAGTATACATGAGAATCACCTGGGAGGCTCATTAAAATACAGGCTGCTGAGCCTCAAACCCAGAGTTTGTAACCGAGTAACCTGAAGTGAGGACAATTTACTTTTCTAACCATTTCCAGGTGATGTTTATACAACCAATCCCAGAGCAGACTCTAAGAACAACTAATCAAAGGCCAGTAATATTATCCTCTCCTCATCCCAGATTTTTTAGCCTCTCCCTTCATATTTCTCCTTTCCTTAAGCATATAAACATGTTCAAATTTGTCATCTTAAACAAAAATCTCCCTGATCCCATTGGGAATGTGTGCAGTGTCTCTTTCCCTCTGTACTCAGGGAGATTCGTAACGATGTTCTCCATACCCGCCTTCCAGCCCACTTCTTGCTCTGTACTCTATTCCTCTATTCGCCGTCTCCATTCTGCTGAATCTGCCCATCTCACATGAACTTAAGCTTCCCGGCTAACAGATACCTCTTTAGTGCCTGTTTTACTCTGCTGTGTCTAGCACTGCTCACCTGCCCAAACAGGACTCCCTATCCTGGATCCCCACCGCCTCCCTTTCAGTCTCCTTTCCTGGAGTGTCTGCTTTCCCAACCCCCGTCAGTGTTGGTGAACCCTTGGATTTTATAATATCTCCCTATCCTGGATCCCCACCACCTCCCTTTCAGTCTCCTTTCCTGGAGTGTCTGCTTTCCCAACCCCGTCAGTGTTGCTGGTCCCTTGGGACCTGTCCTTGGCTCTCGTCCTCTCAACTCCATACATTTTGCCTGAGATTTCTCATCCATGCCTTCCACCTATAATCTGTATCCTAAATGGCTCTCAAACCTAGACTTCTAAGTTTCAACTATATATAATGACCAGCAATTGGACAATTCTGTTTGTCCAACAGGCATCTCAAAGTTATCAATGCTTGTAAGTGAACTCATTCATTTCCACCTCGTTCCTGTTCCTCCTTTTATTTCTTACTTAACAAAATGGCTCCTCCAACTACTCAGTCATGCAAACCACCTGTATGTCCTTAAGGGAAAACATATCCTCATGTCTCAAGCACAGTCATATCCCAAGTCCCATCTAATCCAGCTCCTAACTGTATCTCAAATCTGTTCCTTTGTTCCCATCTCCGTGACTGCTGCTCCAATTTAGGTCAATGTCATCTCATCTGGAACAATGTAATGTCCACCGTTCAGGCCTATTAGGTTCTCTACTTCCAATCTCTACACTGATACCGTAATCTCTCAGTCTCACAGGATAACCCTTTCTGCAGAACTCTTCCGTGGCTCCCTGTGGCCACTGAAATGCAGCTGCCACTCTTCTGCATGGCATTCAGCTTTTGATACTTGGTTCTTCTCTTTCTTAACCCCATTTCTAGTCACCTCCTCCTATTTTAAGCTCTAATACCAAAAACTACTTAATGATATTTTTGAACGTGGCATGCTCTCTGACAACAGAAAACTTCTACATATTTTATTTTCCTACTTGGAAAATTATTATTAAAGTCCCTGCACCCGCATGCTCTTTCCAAAACCTTCTCCGATTTTCTTGAATTTGGACTCCATTCTGCCTCATTCCACTTGAAACCTGCCTCCATTAAAGCAATTATCTGTCTCCAAGCCTAACTCTACACCATTCAAAGTTAAGTCATTGAATCCCCCGTGCTGCGAATACCTGATTCAAAACAGGAGCCCTACTAGAAAGTATTTTTATATACGTGTATCAGTGATTCTGAACAAGGAAACACACTCCCCTGGCAGTATAATAAGGGAGTCTACCAAACATTTTAGGGTTATTTTTAGTGTTTAATTCTGCTTCTACAAAATTTGAGATGCTCAACCTCAAATATTTATGTCATCTCAACTGTAACATGTTTAATTTCTCATTTCCTTCATTTCTTCAAGGAATTGGGGGCGAACACGCTGAAATTCAGTTTGGGGATGTTAGGAATCTGGTCAAAGATTTTCTGGAGAAATATTCTCATTACAACAGTGTTTTTTTATCTTGTCATCAGAAGAATGAAGGGAGCCGAGGGAAGCTGATACGGGGAGTTTTACATTTTCTGTACCTCAGTTTGTTTGCTGCCATTTTAATACAAGACTCCCAAATACAGTTTTGCGATATGCACCTGTGCTGTTATTCCTGCAGCTGGTCTAGGCCTTACAGATTACCTGCACAGCCCCCTAGTGAGCCCAACTGCTCTGATACTATTATGATACCATAAACAAAATTATGTAAAATTTTCAGGCCAGTAGTAAATGCCTCAGTTAGCTGACTGGAACATTTTCATGGTCTTCAGTGAAGGTTTTACTGCCCTGAAAAGCCCACCCTGTACATTATCAAAGAACAGAAAGTTTTCACATCTCCACTCTCGGCTGTTCCAGTATAAAGGTGACCCACCCACACCCACATGCAAGGCTGGCAAGAACGGGTCATCATGGAAGAGAATATGTCACTGCACTGAAACAGGCTGTATCCGACCTTCATCAGGCTTCCGGTGGTTAAAGTCGGGCCTTACAAATATTTTAAAGAAAACTGGTACAGGCAGATACTCCAAATGGACATGTGTTTGAGAATCAAGAGACAAACATCAATAGAACTTGATGAACGTGTTTGGGTTCTATGTAAATGTCGGCGTACACGTTGTGGGGCCACTTGGTTCCCTGCTGGAGAGCAGACCTCATTTTAAATGAGTCATCACTTGCAGATGAACAGGAAAACGCTGACAGATCCACACAAGATAAAATGGATCACAGCCGTCTTGGAAACAACACACTTTTATGATGAAACCATCTCATTTTCATGCCTCCAAACACAGCTCAGGCCTGAAACCGAATTGAAGAACGTACAGAAGTTCTTGAAGAATCCACATGTTCCTGTAATCATCCACTGATCAATTTCCCAAGAGAAAAGAACTTAAACAAGGATGGGAAATTCCAAGATGTTTACTATCCAGAGAATATCTGCATCAAGAGAGACTTCACACCCAGACCAGAGGGAGAAACTGCCTTACTGTTCACTGATGTAGTCAGATGCCTAGAATTTTGTGCTAGCATCTACCCAACACACACCATTACTGCTTTAGAGATAAATTAGAAAACACCAAAAATTAGAGGTAAAAAAGATCTAGAAAACAAGTAATTGGAAAGGACGAAGGAAGCCAGAGCCGGGGAAATTTAACCGTGATTACTAACAGGTGTTATCCATTGAAACTTTTCTGTGTTCTTCAGGCTTCAGGCTAAGAACTTCATGTTTTCTTATTTCTCACATTTGAAATTCCAGCTTTACAAATATGAAAACTAAGGCTTAGAAATATTAAGAGATTTACCCAAAACATATGACTCATAAACAGTGGAGATGGAATCTGAACACAATCTTTCTGCGTCCAAAGTCCCAGCACTTAAGCACCACACTCGAGCCTGGAGCAAAGGCTCACGGGTAACCCCAGTCTTAAATATGAGGGTCTGTAATATGGAAGACAGAAGAGATTGGTTGTATTCTGAATTAGGAGTTCTCCAAACCTGTTTGTTCTAGAGAATCATCTCTAAAACTTATAAACAAAAAATCACAGTTTCTAATGTCCTACTCATAGATTCTGCTTCAGCTGATCCAGCACAGAGGCCAAAAAATTGTATTTGTATAATGCTCTGCTGGGTTTGAGAATCACTGCTCTACCTCAGAACGAGAGTAAGTGTAGAAGAATTACTATGAGGCAGGTTTGGCTTACATTATGAAAACAGACAAACCAAACCAAACAAAATACACCCTGCCACCCACACACCAGTCCTAACCATCAGAGCTACACAACCTCCCCACCCCCCGCCCAGTCCTAACCAACACAGCTTCACAACCTGCCCCCCACCACCCAGTCCTAACCAACACAGCTTCACAACCCGCCCCCCACCACCCAGTCCTAACCAACAGAGCGACACAACCCGCCCCCCACCACCCAGTCCTAACCAACAACTTCACAACCCGCCCCCCACCACCCAGTCCTAACCAACAGCTTCACAACCCGCCCCCCACCACCCAGTCCTAACCAACACAGCTTCACAACCCGCCCCCCACCACCCAGTCCTAACACAGCTTCACAACCCGCCCCCCACCACCCAGTCCTAACACAGCTTCACAACCCGCCCCCCACCACCCAGTCCTAACACAGCTTCACAACCCGCCCCCCACCACCCACTCCTAACCAACAGCTTCACAACCCGCCCCCCACCACCCAGTCCTAACCAACACAGCTTCACAACCCGCCCCCCACCACCCAGTCCTAACACAGCTTCACAACCCGCCCCCGACCACCCACTCCTAACCAACAGCTTCACAACCCGCCCCCCACCACCCAGTCCTAACCAACAGAGCGACACAACCCGCCCCCCACCACCCAGTGCTAACCAACAGAGCGACACAACACAACCTCCCCAACCCACCCCGGCCTAGTCCTAACCACAGAGCTACACCCTCCCCACTCCCTCCCGGTTCTAACGAACAGAGCTGCCCAAACGTAGTTGCAGCTACCTCATAAGGCACCATGATATAATGGAAAGAACTCAATTTCTGAAAATAGAGGTTCCCGTTTCCTGCTCTGGTTCAGGCATTCTCATGTGTGTAGCCTTGGTCAGGTTATTTTCTCTGAGTCTCAGTTTGCTCAACTGGAAATTACTAGAGAACACTTACCTTGAAGAACTGTTGTTAAGAGTTAGACAATTAGGTAAAATACACAGAACCGTGGCTGACGTGGCAGGGGTTCATAAGCAAAGGGCACCTGCCCACCTGAAACGGAAGTGCCCATGGAGCTGCTGTAGCAAACCTCTGTGAGGGGACGGTGTGGGCTCCTCTGCTGCACCCCTTCCTTTTATTCCCACTGTCGTCCCACCCACTAAAGTGGCCACATCTGATTGGCTAAGTCCAGGTTTTAGCAATGGGCTCTGATTGACCTAATCCAATCAGCCCACACCTGGCCCCCTTGCCACAGTGATAGGCAATAACCAGAGCCCAGGCCCACCAGCAGATGGTGTTCCTCTGGCAGAGACTGGCTTGGGAGGAAGCTGGGTACGTGTCCAAAATTGGGCCAATCGGAGTGAACTCAAAGACTTTTGTTCAACAGTAGGAGGAAAGAGAGGGTCTTCTCTTCCAGACAGTGTGATATGACAGCCGGAGAGCTGACAGCAGCCATACTGCTACCAAGAGCCTTTATCAAACGACTTCTGAAGCCTGAGCTAACTACGTATTTTTGAGATCTGTGAACCAATAAATTCCCCTTATCAGATTATGTAAGCCACTCTGAGGTGGTTTTTCTGTGACCAAGGCTTGAACAACATGTAACTTATCCGGAATCCCCCGATGGGAGTAGTGAGATAGAACCACTTAGATCATTTCTAGCTTCATGAGTTCATGACTTCTCAGACTTTGTATGATTAATACCGGTCTTCACATGTACAACACTTCTGATGACCAGTTTCTTCAGCCTGGAGCATCCTGTCCCCTTCCTCTTCCTAAGAAATCCTGCTTGCCTTTTAGGGCCCAACTTCACTTGTTCCACTGCCGCAAGATCTTTGAAGAGGAAACAGTTCACCATCTCCCTGTGCACTCCCCTGGCACTTCACTGTTTCCTCTCTCACCTCCATTTCACTGTGTGTTTTTCTCACTCCTGTCCTCATCTACATTTAGGCTGTGTGCACCTAAAGACATGGTCCCTATCCCTAGGCATGACTTGCTAACAGGCCGACTGTGCAGCAGAGTAGCACAAATCCAGCTTATTGCACATGTCCAATGCCTAGCATGGGGCCAGGCCTGAAGCAGGCTTGCAGTAAACAACCGCTAACTCATTAAATGCCACACCAGTGGTCAGCTACAGCAAAGGCTTTGGCCTTAGCCTTCTAGGTTCCTTGCACCTTGAAGGAATTAAAGAGTAATGCAGGCCCCATCTTGCTCTGCTGATTTCCAGTGACAAGGGGGTTTTCCCCTCCCACAGAGGGTTACAGGCCAATTTAGGTATGGTAGGGTTTTTGGGGCTGGAGGTGGTTTAGAGTTTTTTCCAACCTTATTAAACTTACTAAGAGCTTACCATCTATTAATTAAATTACATTTTCCATAATGAAAGTAGAGAACTCAAATCCTATAGATGACCTGATCTTGATATAATAATTCAATTTTAAAAAATATTACACACAAAAAATATCTATTCTGTGACCTTTAACACCACACAACTGTAAATTTAATATCATCCTATGTTACCTGAGGTAGTTGGAAGGTGTTTCTTCTACGTTTGTTGTATTTAACCTTTTCTTTTTAAATTTTATTATTTATTTATTTTTGAGACAGGGCCTCCGTCTGTGGCCCAAACTGGAGTGCAGTGGTGTGATCATGGCTCACTGCAACCTCGACCTCCTCCGGGCTGCAGTGGTCCTCCCACCTCATTCTCCCAAGTAGCTGGGACCACAGGCGTGCACCACCACACCTGGATACCTGTTTTTTTTTTTTTTTTTTGTAAAGACAGGGTCTCGCTATGTTGCCCAGGTTAGCCTTAAACTCCTGGGCTCAAGCAATCCTCCCGCCTTGGCCTCCCAAAGTGCTGGCTTACAGGCAAGAGCCACCAGTCCCAGAAAGCTTTTTCTTTAAGTGAGAAAAATGGTGAGAGAGAACTGTCTCCTCCTACTTCCATTTGGTCATCCAGCTATCTAGACCTTGAATAACACTTCTGGATCTGAGTGGTTTCAGTGGCTGCAACTAGAAAGGAAGCACACACAATAAACTAGGAGTAGATTTGTTATTCACAGTCCAACACTTGATTACCGCCTCAAAAACCAGGATACTTCCTGCAACCCTAAGTCCTCATTGACAGGAATCATCTTGGTCTGAAGGAAGGGAGTGGCCTCCAGAAGCAGGAAAAGGCAAGGAGGCAGATTCTCCCCAGAGCGTCCCGAAGGAGCCAGCCCTGCCCAGAGTCTTGCTTTAGTCCAGTGGGACTCACGGCGGGCTTCTGACCTCCAGACCTGTAAGATACCACCTGTGTGGTTTTTAAAACTCCTGCGTTTGTGGTGATTTGTTAGACAGAAACAGAAAACGAGTGTGCTGCTTTCCTGTGCCAGTGACGACTCACTTGTGTCCAGAACAGCCCGTTTCCAAACAGTGGTCCTGTGTAAAAGAAACTGTCAGCTTCTCAGACATGAAGCATAAGAAGTCAGAGTCATAAGTTGAAGTCGATCAGAAAAAAGGAAATACTAAAATTTACCAGAGATCCAAATGAGAAAAATTCAGATAACTACTCATATATGAGTATCAAACATTCCTCTTGTATTCACAAAACAGACCTGAATAAATACATGCTTTACCTAAAATGAGATTTCTTTTCTCTATGTGGATAAAATGCCCTTATCCATGAATTTAACACATAATTTACAGAGCCTCTCCCACTTGCCAGGCACTGGGAAGAATCCTGAGGGCTTCCTACCTTCAAGATGCTTGCCATCCATCTGAGCCAGGGCAAGTGCAGAAAAAACTTTTTCACGTTAGTTCATTAATGCTAAAATAGGAACTAGAATAGAGCCACAGCTTAAAAGTCATGTTGTCATAGACAGAGATACAGGCAGAGAACTAAGCCATGGCATTTGTTACCTGTTTCTGAGCAGCTTAAAGCAACCAGATAAACTACTTCACACAGTTCCGAGGGTCCGGAATCTAGCAGTGTCTTAGCTGGATGGTTCTGCCTCAGGGTGTTTCATGAGGGTCTCTGTCAGCCAGAGCCAGAGACAGCTCAAAGATGGACAGAGGCCGAGGCATCTACGCTTACTCATGAGGTTACTGGTGAACCTCGGTCACCCCCTGCGGTTTGCCAGTGGCCTGGGTTACTTGCCAGGAGGGCTTCTCCACAGAGCTGCTACAAGAAGGCAGGTGGCTTCTCCCCAAGTAAGTAGCCTGAGAGAGAGATTATGACCAAAACAGAAGCCAATGTGAAGCTCAGAAGTGACCTGCCGTCATTCCCGTCATGTGCTGTCAGTCACACACACCAACGGGAGACAATGCGGGAGGGGAATACTGAAGGATGTGAGGATCAGGAAGCAGGAATCGCTGGGCCTCATGTGGAAGCCTCACTCCACACTGTGTTCTTCCAAACATTTCAGCAAGGAGAACCATGCAGTAAACCACACACAGTTCCAGAATGGCGCTCCTGAGGCCTGGAGGAGTCATGGATCAGCTACTCTACAATCCAGCAAGGCCTCGGCTTCCATAGCTGCAAATGACAAGGGAGCCCAACTCTGAACAACGCTGGGTGGCCCAGGGCTACGGCTTCTGCACTCAACGTTTATTGGGTGCTCATCATGTGCCAGACACTGCTTGAAGCGTCACCCCCTTAACTCATTTACTTCTCATTACGACCCTCTAAGGTGGTTACAACTGTCATTGCTGCATGAGAGCTGAAAAGATGAAAGCAAAGTGTGTTCATCCATTTGCCAAAGGTTCACCATTAGTAACAGGCAGTCAGGATTTGAACCTAGGTGATTTGGCATCTAAATCCACATTATAAGCCACTGTCCTCTCTAACAGAGGGTATGGAAATGATGCAGTAAGTAAACTACTTATAAAGTCATCAGCAATACTAAACTTTAAAAGCAGCAGCCATGTTTAAAATTTGGTTAAAAATAGACAGGAGCCAAGCGTGGTGGTGCTCACCTGTAACTGCAGCTACTAGAGAGGCTGACGTGGAAGGACCACTTGAGTCCATGAGTTCAAGGCCAGGCTGGGCACCAGAGCAAGATCTTGTCTCAAAACAAAATTATATATATAAATATGATTCCATTTACCTGAGGGATCCATTTACCTGAGGGATCCATTTACCTGAGGGATCCATTTACCTGAGGGATCAAATGTATAGAGATAGAAGGAGGGATGCCAGGGCTGAGGGAATAAGGAATGGGGAGTTATTATTTGATGGGTATAGAATTTTAGCTGGAGATATTGAAAAGTTCTGGGGGTGGATGGTGTGATGGTTTCACAGCAATATGAATGTATTTAATATCACTGAACTATACACCTAAATGATTCAAATTGTCAGTTTTATGTTACGTATATTTTACCACCATTAAAAATAGACATTAAACTACAATATCTGATATTCCATCCAGGAGCTTACTGAAAAGGACAAATCCCACATAGCTAATAGCTTTAGAGGCTTAGAAATTAATTTAGTTCTAAGGCATATAAAGGAATCCAAAAGAACTTGTCTTTCCTGGCTGGTCCATCATCTTTCACTCAACTTCTTTTCATTACAAAAAAAAACAAAACAAAACAAAATAAAAGTCACACGAGTTTCCTTTACTCTTATCTCTCCCAGGTCACATAAGTAGCACTTTGAAGTGGAGACTAGTCCATTCCTAAACCCAGGAAAATCCGCCCACACAAGGTGCTTCCCAGCATAAACGTTAGGAACTACTCTACAATTCTCATTATTTCTACCCTTCTGGTGATGTGCCCTGTGTGTTTCAAGAGTCAGAGATCAGCCCAACAAAATGAAAGCAAAGGCATCAGCTGAGAGGGGCATGGGACTTTAGGTAAAGGGACACATGATGAGTGGGCCCTGCCATCAGGTTCTGCTGTCCATGTGCTGAATGGTTAGAGGCTGTGAGAGTTACTCTCCCTAGAGGTCTGCGCTGTGGATTTATGTCCTTGTCCTGCCCTCATCTTCTGAAATAATATTTTCTCCCGATGCATCAAGGAGACAGGGACTCCAAGCATTTTCCTCACCACCCTGGTCATCTCCCACATTTAGGAGGAAAGTTATACCTCCGTGAGGCCTTTGCCTGCCTCATTTCAGGTGGCGGGGGCAGGGGGTGTAGTGTTGAAATGAAACTGTATACCCTTAGAAAGAACGTATGTTTAATTCACACTCACGTCCCACTTTTTATCCATCCATAGGCAGATCACCGCACTAAGTACTATGACGTGAGACTGAGAAAGAAACTTTAAAGAAGCCACAAAAAGGATACAGGTAAAATCTAACCTTTGGCCGGGCGTGGTGGTTCACACCTGTAATCGCCGCACTTTGGGAAGCAGAGGTGGGGGATCACGAGGTCAAAAGATCGAGATCATCCTGGCCAACATGGTGAAACTCAGTCCCTACTAAAAATACAAAAATTAGCTGGGGTTGGTGGTGGGTGCCTGTGATCCCAGCTACTCAGGAGTCTGAGGCAGGAGAATCACTTGAACCCAGGAGGCGGAGGTTGCAGTGAGCCAAGATCACGCCACTGCACTCCAGCCTGGCAACAGAGCGAGACTCTGTCTCAAAAAAAAAAAAAAAGTCTAATCTTCAAACAAATTATCAAGATACATGAATAAATAAAAACATCACTTATGAATTATTAAGACACATGAATAAAACACCACTTATGTCCTCTAAACAAATCGTCATGCTTGCTAAGGCTACATATCACAGGTGGCTTCATAAACTTCAGGACAACCTGAGAAGAGGCCCCGTGCTGCACAGAAGTCAATGAGCTGGACTAGAAACGACTAGGTCGAAACCCTGAATTTCCCATGAATTCATTTACTGTTTATTATGACTTCCACCCGTCTGACAAGTACTTAGCCTAAGTCTGTTTCTACACCTGAGAAATGCAGAACAGTAACACATGCCTGAGGCTGCTATGAGGATTCAACAGGTAGTTTATGCCAACATGTTTGGTAAATATTTACAGATGATACGATTATGAACATTAGGGCTGGATGATATTTCAAGATATAAATTTGTGTTCTTCCCTTTGCATTGCCTCTTTTTCTCTCACAGATCAGACTCTGCTCCGTGCCTCAGGGGAGGCATGTGGCAGTACAGAAAGCAGAAACCGTCTGCAAAATATGGGCTGCAACAGAGGGTGGGGGACAGAATACGGACTGAAGGTCTGACAGAGCAGGGGCCTAGGCCCCACGTCTAAGCAGCGCCACCACCCAGAAGCGCAAATTCCCCAGGAGGAGGATTTGGATAGACAAGGACTCACGCAACTCCTGAGTCCTGTGTGTGGTAAGGGTGCCTCAGAGAGCCACAGGGCCTGCAGGCGGGGTAGGCTGCGAGAGCCATGCCCCTAACAGCTTGCTTCTGGGGATGAGCCCAGAACCCTGAGAGGAGATTATGTTTTCCACCAAGCCAGTGGAAAGAGAACCGGAGCCAGAAATCAGGCAGATTTATATGAAAAAAAAAAAAAGGAAATGTTATTTTTGGCACATTAGAGTTTGGGGACTGAGTTTTATACCCATTACAATACTTAACTTCCCAACACCTAAAATCTTTCTGGCAGTTAACAATGAATGCCCAATGTTAGAAATGTTTCTCATTTTACTTTATAAATGCATATATAAAAGGCACCGCCTCCTACTAAAAAGAGCACACACATTGTGCTGCTCTAATGAAGGAGCGCCGGCAGGGTATAAATTCTGACATGCTAGGCACATGGAGGATGCGAAATAAAAAGCTTTTGGCCGATGGGTGACAAAGTGTCCAGAGCGGCTCACACCTTCCTGGGACTCTTGCAGTCAACGGCACACACCTGCCAACCGGTGGGCTGGGATTAGGGGTACAGCCTGCTGTGATCAGTGGATCTTTTCTCCATGCAATGCTAACGGGTTTCTATAGAACAGAATTCATGATACAGGTGTTATTATAAACACTGTCATCTAACCACTGGAAAACTGAACAGATACATACTCATTAGGCCAGGACCTTACCTATCAAGTTACCGAATGCATTCCCAGAGCCTAGGAGAGTACTAGGCACAGAGTAAAAATGACAGAAGACACACGACCTCTACCTTCACCTATGAAATACAAAGCAGAGCTCTAACTCCAACGAATAAAGCCAAGCCCAGTATTTAAAAGCCCAAAACAAATCAAGTGCAACACACTGAATAAGAGCTAGCTAGCTTTCCAGTGTCTTCATCCACACTAGCGACACCTGCAGCAACACAGGCAGTCAAAGCCCACGGGAGAGGAAGACCGCGGAGGGAGAGGGGCTTATTACCAGCCCCAGGTTGGTGCTTCCTCTAGCTCCTCCTCTTCTTTAGCAAGACGCCTCTGTTCTTTCCATGAAGAAGTCTGCCCCGGAACATGACCTACATCCCAGCTAAGCTCTGATTTATGAATTGGCACGGAGATGACATAGCTGTGCGCACACTGCGGTGCCGGTGTCCGGCGAACGTGCATAAGGTGCGTTCTTTCCGTAGGTGCCTCGCAGTGGCTCTGCTCTTAGGGCTTCCCAGCTCAGTTCAGGCCATGGATTTTAATTAATGAAATCAAACACCAGCCCTACAAAATGGGACACTTAACGAATTTATTTAATGATGCCAAATATGGGGAACTTCTTTAAGTAGAGAAGCGAAGGGAACAGGAGGAAAAGATCAATTTGTTGAAAGACATTCAAAGCAACTGAGTCACCTGGGTGTTAATCTAAGACAATGGGGATGCCACCTGGAAAACCAGCCTCTGTGAACTCAGGAGTTCGAGCCTCTTTCTTTCCACTGGAATTCCCTGAGCTTCCACTGAGCTGCTACTTTCAGCATGCTCGCTGCTTCGAGGTGGAAGACACCCTTTCTCCTCAAGAAGCTTTCCACAGACATTATTAAGAAAAGCTAACTTTTGGCTAACTTTTGGCTAGCAATGCACTTTCACCCCACATGATTTCATTTCATCTGAGCTGTGAATCAGCAGCGGCAGGGATTGCCTGCCCTGAGGAAAACCAAGGTGTGGGCTGGCTGAGGGTGGGCAGGAGGCAGCGCTGTGCAGGGAAGAACATTCTCCAGGCCAGTCCACTATGCAATATAGCACACAGGAGCAAGGTCTGCACCCACCAGCATGATTCCCCACCCTCCCCCAGAACCTCAGCACTTCCACCACCGCCAGGGAAATAAGACATAACTCACAGCAGCTGAGAGCACTTCAGGACAAAGGGGGCAGCACAAAGGCAAGAGGTGAGGATGGTCAGGGTGTGAGCAGAACTGCTGGGAGGAAGACCAGCCATTGCCAAGTGTGTCTTCAAGCCCTGAGCTTCCCTGAAGAGATAACAGCTTTCTCTGGCAGATGCTTAAACAAGAGGTCATGCATAGGCACTATTCTGGCAATGCCCAGACAAACCAACCTGTTTCTGATCCCATTGAGAAGTCTGACAAGAAAACAGTCTGTAGACAAGGAAATTCAATGCATGGCATTCCTCCAGGGAAAATGTTGTGCTGGACCAGGGCCAGGGCTGCCAACACCTGTGAGCAGATGAATTCCAAAAGGTACAGTCACAGGCTGGCTCCTCTGGGACTTGGCTCACAGTGTTTCATCAGAAGAAATAAAGATAAGAAAGTATCTTCCTGCTGACAGCTCCTACTTAGGTGCATCCCACTCACCTCTTACCCACCCTTGGGGAGGGAGTGGAAATCATTAACCCTGAGTAAAAAGTACAATTAAACTTCCTTTTCTGAGCTCCCAGAGTTTTCTGGAACCTGAGAGCTCCTACAGAGACATGATTCTTGCCGAATAAATGATTCTAAGTCAGTGACCTGCCTAGGAACTCATGTCTGAAATACAGTGTGATTTTCAATGTTTATTGTAAATTTTCCTCCTTTTGTTTACTAGCCAATATTTCCATATGGCAACCACATGTCCATCCCATTAGGAGGGCTGTTACAAAAGAAATGCAAAGGAAGTATCGGTGAAGATGCAGAGAAACGGGAATCCTCGTGCACTGCTGATGCGAAACCCTGCAGCTGCTGCGGACAGCAGTCTGGATGTGCCTGAGAAAGCTGAGCTACCGTATGACCTGGCAATTCTGCTTCTAGGTATATGCCCAAAGGAACTGGAAGCAGTGACTTAACAGATATTTGCACACCAATGTTCATAAAATACTGTTCAATTTCCAAAAAGGGGAAACAACCCAAGGGTCCATCATCAGATGAAGAGATAAAACGTGGGGTATACATGAAATGTTCTTTTGCCATAAAAAGGAAAGGAATTCTAATAATGCTATGGCGTGGATGAACCTTGAAGATATTATGTTAAGTGAAAGAAGCCAGGCACAAAAGGACAAACACTTTGTGATTCCACTGACATGACATACCTAGAGAAGTCAAACTCACAGAGACACAAGACAGATTGGTGGAGTCGAGGGTGGAGGTGAAAGGAGAGTGGATGGGCATCGCTTAATGGGGTAGAAATTTCTTTGAGGTGATGAGAAACAGATATGGTGACACCTGCATAACATTGTGAATGTGATTAATTTCACTGAATTATATACTTAGAGATTATTCAGATCATAAACTTTACATTAAATATATTTTACCACCAAAAAAAACCCCACAAAACCAACCAAACATGAAATCAAAATACAAAGGTGCAAACAAGGTGGATATTTAAAAAAAAAAGAGCTTAAGAAATAAAAGGAGAAGACTGCAAAAAGCACACTGAGTAACAGCATTAGCAACGCTGCTGTATTACCTACATGTATACAGCATGTACTCTGTGCCAGGAATTGTTTCAGGCACTACACATACGACAGCTTGTATAACCTCCATGGGAACCTCTTCATGTAGGTTTTATTATTATCCTCATTTTTAAGTTACTAATTCTGAAACACAGAAAGGTTAAGTATCTCACCCAAGATCACACAGCAAGACAGTGGCAAAGCCTAGATTTAAATCTAGAAAGCCTAGACTCAGATCCTAGACTTAGTTTTTAAACAACTAAGATGGTTGCCAGTATAAAAGACATAAGAGTGTGTCAAAAAAAAAAGGAGGTCAAGGACAGGGATGTATAAACAATTATATGCTCCCTGAAACGAGAGAGAGAGAGAGAGAGAGAGAGAGAGAGAGAGAGAGAGAGAGAGAGGAGAGAGAGGAGAGAGAGAAAGACTAATGAAACCAACACACAGCAGTCTTATTTCGAAAGTCAAATACTAATTGCTGAATGAATAGTACAGGGTCCTGCTGAACGTCCACGCTCACCCAAGTCTCTTCCAGAAAACAATAGAGCAGAAAGCATGGAACTTGAGCTTAGAAAACCTGGCTTTAAATCCTGGTGCAGTGACTTATTTTGCTTCCTTCTTCATTTAGAAAGTATGGAACGATCATGCTAGGCACCAGGGAATGTGCTGGCTAGTCCACTTCATGTTTTGAATTCTAGCTCCTCTTTTATAAAATCGGAATAACATACCTACCTCACAAGGTTGTTAAGAAAGCTAAATGAGATAGGCTAGGACCGTTCTTGACTCCGAGGTGACACTCAGTAAGAGCTGACTGAAGATATTTCCTCTTGCCTAATTTCTCGGAATAAAAATTCATGAAGATGATAAGATATATAAATCATGCGGCTTGTGTTCTGAATGAAGGCATTGTGACTGCCAGGCTGTAGACAAATAGACACAGCTACTCGGCTCCTTGCACCCCACCCTCTTTCTTACCCTTAAGCTGGCGAGATGATGACACATGGCAGGACACTGATAAGTGCAGGTTTCTTCTGTTCTTCCCAGAAGGGGTGGGAAGAGACAACAGAAAGGAGAAAAGGAGAGGAGAAAAAAAGGAACACGGAAGAAAAAGAAAAAGCCAGAATGTGAAGGTGGAGCGAAGACACTACTTTTCTCCCCTCTCTCCCAGTGGGGTAGAAAGGGCTGTGGTCTGTAGGGAGCTCACATCTTCCATCTCTCTAGAATGTCCCACAGCGTCAACCATGCCCTTCAACCACAAATGACACAACGTTCTCCAGACTCTAAAAGGCCTCCTGGACAACAGAGGACGTCTTTCTGTCTCCCCCACCACACACGGAGTTCAATGACGACCTTTTATCCTGCATCACGGCTGGAACCGTCATTCAGGAGTTTCCTTTCTAGGGTGTTCACCAACCAAGGTAACAGTTACTAAAATTCAAGGCCTACAAGCCTTACACTCATCACTGGTTATTCACCGAGTTCAGCGAATAATCTGTAAGATTCTGAAAGACAGAGAACTTACCTAACAGAACCTAGTGTTGCTGAGTACTTGCTAAATCCACACCTTGACTTACACACAGTGCGTGGAAACAAAAGATCCCATTTCTGTATTCCGCAGAGATCAGAGGTCTAGCTAACCTGGAGACTGCTTTATTTCGTCTGAGGAAGGTTTTACTTAATTTCTGAAGTTCTGTGATGGTAAGAAAAAGCCCACCAATAAACAGCCTATTTATACCACTTCACTCGAGTCTTAGGACATAAGGTCAGTGTCCTGCCCCTCTGACGAGGAGGGAAAGAAGACTGATACGAATCGTGCTCCTACGGTCAGCAGACAGAACCAACCATATTTAGAATCACATCAGGCTAGTTCCAAATGCTGCCTTCTCGCCTATTCATCCGAAGTTCACTGTAATTCATTAGTGTGAATTCAGTGACATCTTGGAGAGTGTTGCTTCTGACTAGTGAGAAAGTTTTATGTCAAGAGAAGGTGAGTTGCTCCAGAAGAAAAATACTCCAGGCAAGTCCAAGCACGTCTGCCTACCCACCGGCGTGATTCCATCAGCACCTCCTCCTCTTGCCAACCCATCTTCAGTTTTATAGGCTGCAGATGTTTTTGAAAGTTTCTCCTTGCTCTAGGTACCACAGGAGAGACAGTGTCTTGCTTCATCCTGGAAACCAAGGGATATGTGGAATTCGTCACGTTTTGGGAGATGGGCCGTTTTTACATCAGCCACCCTTGCCAAGATCTAAGAAGCATGACTGTTTCCCATCATGTGATCGCTGGCTTTGCAAGCTGTGGTTTGAAGATGGAAACAATAATAATCTCATACATAAATGACTAATTTATGGGGAAGACAGAAAATATTTTAAATGTTTTCCATGATCCTCTTTTTGAAGTACAAATGATAGTCAAACAGGGGTCATTTCCCTGACTGATAATTTTCAAAATTGCAGACTCTACAATAAATAACATTCACAGATGGTTCCTTTCTTTGGATATCAACACTCTTCCTCTTGGGAGCTGGCAGCTACTCAGAAGACAGCATTAAACTGCCCAGAAAGATCTGGGATCCTCTAGATCTCTGTTTCCTTTGTTCAAAATAAAAGACTTCGACAGATTCTCTGGCCACCCTCCTCCAGGTCTGGTTCTGGGCAATCCCCGAGATCACAGGTACTCTGTACACCTTCTGCGTTGCCACTGTTATTGCAGAGTCCCTATCTTCCTTATGACTGCATTTACTAGAACCAAACCCATCATTTTTCAGACATCACCAAAATTCACTGTAGAAACAAGCAGCTGGCCATGAGTCCACTGAGAAGACCGTGCCAGCTGTGAGTTAAAACTCCAGTCTCACGTGCAGGATGACCACCTCCGTTAAAGCACTTCCCAACCTCCCATTGCTTGGCCTCATTGCATGCTCACATGGGAACATCTCAGTTCACCACCGCACAACGTGTGTTCTCCCCTCAGCAAAGAGAAAAGAAAGATGAAGCATAAGGGCCGGAAAAGAAAGGTTCCAGGCAGGAGGACTGGTGGGCAGGCAAGAGATGTGACCGAAGAGGTAGAGGGAAAGACAGTAAAGGGTCAAAGAAATGCCAAGTGAAGAACTGAACCCAGAACCAGAAATGTTTCAAAAAAAAAAAAAAAAAAAAGGCTATTATTCTATGGGGCTCGATGCACACTTCATTAGGCCTCGGAGAATCCCAACAGAAAGTTCTCATCTACTTCTCAAAATCCCTGGTAGGGGTATCAGGTACATCTGTGCTACCACAGCGCCATCTAGTGGAGTGGTGGGACTTACCATGACCTACCTAAACTGTTAGCACTAATTCCACATTGCAGCTACTCCAGGCAATAAACACAGGTGACAGAACATACTATTGAGGAAGACGCACAACTGAAGTTCACAAACTTCTATGTTCTACGGGTTATCTCCTCTCAGTCCACACACTGACAGATTCCCTCCCCATTCCATTTTCATTTCTTCCCACTCCATTTTCAACAGCTGAGCTATTAACATTTTCAGTAAGAAATCTACTGCCTTTAGATGTACCTTTTTCAGCAATATAAAACTATTTACTTATTGTTCTAATAATATCTATTTTGAGCATCTCTTCAATTACGCATAGATCAATGACATGAAGCATTAAATTTATAATATGTAATATAAATATCTCACACATCTGGTTATTAAACGCTAATATTTATTTTTGTTGTCTTTCCTTCTCCACAGTTCTCCCATGTAATTCTCTTAAGAACAAATATAACAGTGTAAATCTCAGTGATTTATTACACAAGTGATTCTGCTAGGGATATGAGGACCCACAACGTGGGCTCCACCAATGTCACTCTGTTATATAAGCTCAGGTTTGGGTTCTGGGAAGCCAGAACTCAAAGCAAAACCACATGCTTTGGCTTAGATCTCGACTGGAATTCAGGCAATACCACTTACTAAGTGACCGTGGACTTAATTTCTCAAGCCTGTCTCCCACCTGTAAAGGGGGAATAATCCCACTGACCTCACTCATAGGATTGCTGTGAGGATTAAGTGAAAACAGGTATGCAAAATGGCCAGAGCAGTGCTAACATTTAGAAGGTGCTCAGTATATATTAATTATTTTTCTGCTGCCCAATCCCAAAGAGGTCTACCAGGGAAATAATAATCCTCATTTTTAGTCAAGCTACCAAAACAAGACTCCTCATTTCTGATTTTATAAAAATGCAAAAAAGAGAGAGAAGAAAAGCCTTCCAAGATTCTGATACCACTCACCCCAGTGTTCACTTGAAAGTCAACCAATAAATAAGCACTAGGGTGAAGATGGAATTCTGCCAGCCACAGTACGTGGAAGAGTTCATAACACACTTGACTTTAATTCATGTGCACTATAATCCTGTGGGTTAAAGGGCCATAAAAGTTGTCCTGGTTTTTCTTATACTTCAAAGGAAGCAATTTAATGGCCATGAATTACAGTCTCCCGATTACACTGTAACTATGAGACACGACTGTTCTGGTATGATTTCCAGCCTGGCTCCTTCACCAAAGGAACTTCAAGGTAAGAATTTAAACAAAATAACCTTTCCAGGCTTTCATCCAGCTTCTTCATGCAAGAGACTATCTCGGAGAGCTCTGAGAACATGCGTGCCTACAAAGGCTTTTGCGGGGTTGAGGCCTGAAAGAGGGTGGTCAGCAGAGTCGTGTTGGGGTGAAGCAGCCCACAAAATGGAGAGCACTGTTCCCTGGGGAGGCCTATATGCTACAGATTCTATGGGAAATTAAAGAACAGGGGATAATACTTTTTTTTTCTTTTTGAGACAGGGTCTCACTCTGTCACCCAGGTTGGAGAGCAGTGGTGAGATCATGGTTCACTACAGCCTCGATACCCTTGAGCTCAGGTGATCCTCCCACCACAACCTCTGGAGCAGCTGAGACTACAGGCATGCACCACCATGCTGGGCTAATTTTTTGGTTTTTTTTTTCTAGAGACAGAGTTTCTTCATGTTGCCCAGGCTGGTCTCAAACTCCTGGGCTCCGGCCATCTGCCCATCTCTGCCTCCCAAACTGCTGATACTGTAGGCATGAGCCACTGTGCCTGGCCTAATTTTTAAATTTTAAGAGGGAAAAGTTACACTAAAAATGTTGGTTAAAAGAAAACCCTCACAGATGTGGGCTCTGCCTGTCTTACCATCATTGCTTCCAGACACAGCAAGCCTAAAACATTCCCATTGCCCTGTGACTCAGGAGACAAGTGTAAATCTTTCTCACAGTGGCAGAGCAAATGCTTACGGCTGGGAGGCAACCACATATGGTGGAGCCAACACTGTACTTGGAACCAGATTTGGTTTTCAATCTTGGTTTCTCAATTAACTAGCTCTCTGACCTTGGGCAACTTCCCTGAGCACTGGTTTGCTCATCTAAAACGGGGATGGTCGCCTTTCCCTAAGGATGACATTACATTAGACATTGTGAGGATAAGTACATCCAAACGTCCTTGGTACGTCCTGTCCCTCATCTCAGCTGGAATAAAGCAGGACCCCGGCAACACGTCCAGTTTTCTGCAAAGTCATACGGCCACAGATTAAGCACGTAACATGGCACCCTTGCAATGACAGCATAAAAGCAAAACCTAAGTATTTGCTCATGCAGAATCGTCTCACAAACAGAGAATCCTACGAAAACGGCAAAGGGGATAAAGAAAGAAAGCAGGGGAAGCCAGGTTCTTCCACCTCCAGTCAGTGGCCATTCACAGGCTTCACTGCATTTAGGGCCCGTCAGAACCAGCACACAGGTGCAGCCTTCGTTAGAGGCCAGAACGCACTGGACTCTAACCTTTAATATCTCTTGATATTTAAAGATGTTCGTCTTCAGCTGACCTCCACAGAGAGCTGGCCTCTATATAAGATGTGGACTCTGAGAACCTACTTGTTCCCAAGCTCTGTGAATGGGTTTTATATACTCCAAAGACAGCTAGACATTGAAAGTGGGAGAGAAAACAGGATCTTGACTGTACATTTGGAAATCAATTTACTACACCATCTTAGGGTTGAAAAGTTAAAGACGGTGATATGACGTTTCTGTTAAAGCACAGCCAGGTCCCGACTGCGGAAAGAAATCTAACCCATAGGTACTGGCTCCCCAGAAGTAAATTTCAAAGTCGTGAAAGTAAAAATCGACTATGTAGGAAGAGCACGCTTTGCTATCCTACCTTATAACTGACGAGTGAGTGTGTGTGCTGGGCAGGGTGTTCAAGAGGCTGGGGCAGGACAGGGAGGTCAGGTGGGAGGAACAGCTCTGGGATGTTCAGGCTGGACCCACCTAGGTTCCTCTTCCTACTGAAGGGCAACGGGGGCGTGCTCCCGTTTCCCAGATGGAACTCCTGGGTGATGATGTGAGAAGCCCTTACCACACATCTGTCTTTCCCCGCATATTTAGAAAGCGTGGGGGAAAACTGGAGAGTGATAAGCCCCTGTATAATTCTGACTGAAAAAAATCTCAAAAGATTTTTTTACTAAAAATAAATGGAAATCAGCTACAGCCTTCTCATGTGTAAGTAAAGAGACAATTCAAAAGCCATCAAGTGCCAAATACTGACCTGTCTCACATAACAAAACTGCCCTTTCAGCCCACTGAGAACAGAGGGAGGACACATAGCAGGGAGGTGCGCTCACCCTGAGGGGGCCCTCCTGGCAGACCCCCGAGTTACCTTAACGGCACTTAACGTAGTCATGAACACATCACCTCAGGGCTACTGAAGACTCCATGAGGAACAGGAAAAACCAGCCGGGAACCTCTAAACATAAAAGACAATCAGCACTACGCAATCTAAGAGCAGACACACCAGAGCTTGAGGAGAAGCGTGGGAAGGGGCTGGGCTGCTCATTCTGGATCATTCCTCCCTTCCTTCCTGTTTCATGGTTGTGTTCTGACGTCCTGCCAAGAGGGGCTTCCTCTCCTGGGTGAGAGTGAAGGCTAAGGCCCAAAGCTGAGGACAGAAAGTGATCAACTCTGCACATTCTAAAGAGGCTGTTGCAGAAGGTGCCACAGCTGGGGCCTGAAACCGTCCTCCACAGATCATCAGGCAATACTCTACCGTCAGTCCCACAGCACCAAAACTTGTCCTTCCCAATCTGTAGAAGAAAGCAAGACTCTGAAGCATGTGAGTTTGTCTTTGGTCATGTGGGAGGTTTATATTCAAGAGGAAAACTGATTCCCTGGAGGATGGGATGAGGTGCTTTCTCTTCCCAGAAGGGAACGAGCCGGGTGCCTATGCGAAAGTGAGTCTGCTGTCAGCTCCCTGGTCAATGATCTACTTCAGAGCCAACTTCCTGATCTTGACTCAATCAATGAGATTCATTCATCTGCACCTTGGGCTTCATGTAGGGGGAGAGAAGCAGGAGTCAGGAGAATCAAATGAGATGAAGAAAAGGCAGAAGGAGGCCACACACAGTGGCTCACATCTAATCCAAGCACTTTGGGAAGTCTAGGTGGGAGGATCACTTGAGTCCAGGAGTTTGAGACCAGCCTGGGCAACATAGTGAAACCCCATTCTACCAAAAATACAAAAAGAAAAAAAAAATTAGCCAGGCATGGTGGCATATGCCTGTAGTCCCAGCTACTGGGGGGCTGAGGTGGGAGGATCCTGTGAGCCTGAAAGGTTGAGGCTGCAATAAGCCGTGATACTGCACCCCAGCACAAAAGAGACCCAGACCCTGACACACACACCCACCAGCACCACCCCCGCCCCTGCTGTGCTAAAAAAGGCAGAAGGGCATGACGGAAAACATATTGTGGCGCAATTTGTACTGAGAAGTGGGAAACAAGATTAGATGCATTAGAAAAGAACCAAACTGAAATACTTAGAAATTACAGTAATCAGTCAGTTAACAATCTATTCCCCATTGATATAAGACTGTGATTTTTACATCAAAAAAAAAAGTGATTAAGTCACAGTTCATACCACAGGAGCTTACAACTAAGTGATACCACAGAAAGACTATGTCCCAGGATGATGGCCATCTGGAGGAGGTGCTAATGGTATCACAAGCTATGTGACAAAAATAAGGTCCCTTCATTTCGCTCAGCGTCTTCTTCCCTGCAAATAGGGCAAGAATGGAAGGTTGAAATAGTCAGAGGCCCCAGACTTCAATGAGTAACCATGACCTGTGCATAGTATTCCGAAAGGCCTTAGAGAAGCAGTGCCCTCATCCACACACGCTCAGAGCCTGTGTTGGAAAAGCATCAGTCACCACTTGCCTATGGTGTCCAAGGGCTCGTTAGACATCCCATAACTCTACATAAATAAGAAATAAAGGTGGGCCTCTCTGAAAGCGGAACTCCTCTCAGCTCAGGACAGGCTTAGCCTGAGTTTCTGGGAGGGAAGCTGCCCTCTGGCCTTCCCCCGGCTCAGCCCATTAACATTTCTGTCCTTAGTCTGCTGGGATCCTGGAGGGTGTAAGCGCTGTGAGAATGCCAAGACTATTTTTAAAATTTTGAAAAATAACTACTAGAGGCTCTGGCAGCAGCAGTGCTTGGGGAGTTTTCCCTTCCTTTCTCAGCAACCCTGGGAGGGAGCTGTGGAATGAGGAGCCGCAACTCAGAGAAACAAAGCAGCAGTGTTTGCACACAAAGCCTGGCGCTGGCAGTTTTCTAGGTTTCGTTTTTTCATGCTGCCAAAGTCATTTGTTTTGAAAATAAGAGCCTCTCCTCTGCCCTCAGCATCCCTGTTGAGACACTAAACCACAGGATTAATTCTGTTTAGGCCTGCAGAGTAGGGCAAATCCTCTGAGACACCTCAGCACCTTCTCCAGGTGAGACACTAGAGTTCAGGGATGGAGAAACAGGCTCTGGAGTCAGAGAGACTCGAGGTCCAGTGCCAGCCATACCGCTTGCCAGCAGTGTTACCTTGGCCAAGTCACTCAGCTTCAGTTTTCTCCCCTTAGCTGCAAAATAAGAAAAACAGGGCTGCTATGGAATGCCTGGCCCACAGTCAACACTTCATACATCATAACTGTATAAAACAGTGGTGGCAAAACTGGCAAAAAAAAAAATCTACAGGTGTGTATCGTTGGGCCACAATTAATGTGAAACCAGCTCAAAGTACTTTAATGTAGCATCCTTCAGGGTGCTCGCAATGCTTCAGACCAGAGGAGCTAAGTTATCAATACAGGTTGGAATTCATGTAATTCCATATACTATACTAACATTCAAAGTATAGGTAATTTGTCTAGGTTGTTTTTGACACAAAATAGCCTTAAGCTAGAGGACGTCACCTACTCTTCTTTAAAGTGCCCCTTCTATTTCTAGGACGAGTCTACAATCCTAACTTTAATGCATTCTCGTCTAAACTAAGAGTTTTCACATTTTTTGAAGTCACAGAGATATTTATGAATATATACATGTAACTGGAACTTGATTACTCTGTAACATATATGCATGTATACACACACGTGTACATTAAAGGGTGACAAAGCACAAGATAACACTGGTTTGTGTATATATAATACAGGGGAAATAATGTTAGATTCCAAGTTAGATCACCTACTTCCAATACTGAAGATGGCCAGAGCCTTAAGTTAAGTCTCTCTAATCAGGTCTTAGTATTCTCATGATTTAAAGAAGGAGAAAGACATTAAAATGCTTTCAAAGACCGGACGCAGTGGCTCAAGCCTGTGATCCCAGCACTTTGGGAGGCCGAGGCGGGTGGATCACGAGGTCAAGAGATCGAGACCATCCTGGTCAACATGGTGAAACCCCGTCTCTACTAAAAATTACAAAAAATTAGCTGGGCACGGTGGCGCGTGCCTATAATCCCAGCTACTCAGGAGGCTGAGGCAGGAGAATTGCCTGAACCCAGGGGGCAGAGGTTGCAGTGAGCCGAGATCGCGCCATTGCACTCCAGCCTGGGTAACAAGAGCAAAACTCCGTCTCAAAAAAAAAATAATAAATAAATAAAAATAAATAAAATGCTTTCAAAATTATTGTCGTGACCCCAGGCAGAATGTACAGGTTGGAAGAATGAAGTGGAAGAAGCTTCTGGAGTATGACGCTGTCTCATGTAAGATTGTGTCTATTATAAAGTTTGTTATAAAGCTCTGTTAGTATCATCCCCAATAACAAAAACTTAAAACAACAAAAGCAACAACCACCACCATAACAATATTTTTGGCCAGGAGCAGTGGTTCACGCCTGTAATTCCAGCACTTTGGGAGGCTGAGGCAGGTGGATCATTTGAAGTCAGGGGTTTGAGACCAGCCTGGGTAACATGGTGAAATCCATCTCTACTAAAAATACAAAAATTAGCAGGGTGTGTTGGCACATGGCTGTAATCCCAGCTACTAGGGAGGCGGAGGCAGAAGAATCGTTTGAACCCAGAGGGCAGAGGTTGCAGTGAGCTGGGATCACTCCAACCTGGATGACAGAGTGAGACTCCTTCTTAAAAAAAAAAAAAAAAAAGGCCAGGCATGGTGGCTCATAACTGCAATCTCAGAACTTTGTGAGGCCAAGGTGGGCGGATCACAAGGTCAAGAGATTGAGACCATCCTGGCCAACATGGTGAAACCCTGTCTCTACTAAAAATACAAAGATTAGCTGGGCATGGTAGCTCATGCCTGTAGTCGCAGCTACTTGGGAGGCTGAGACAAAAGAATTGCTTGAGCCCTGGGCGGTAGGGGGGAGACTACAGTGAGCCGAGATCGTGCCACTGCACTCCAGCCTGGCAACAGGCAGAATGAGACTCTATCTCAAAAAAAAAAAAAAAAAAAAACAGTGGAAATTGTGTTTGTGAATGTCATGAGCAGTTTCTTTCCTTTTTCTAGTTCTCTGTTGAGAAACAATACAGAATCGTGTATCATATGTT
The DNA here is from genome assembly GCF_049354715.1 of Callithrix jacchus. Taxonomy (NCBI): domain Eukaryota; kingdom Metazoa; phylum Chordata; class Mammalia; order Primates; family Cebidae; genus Callithrix; species Callithrix jacchus. Next base: position 40,200,698 of record NC_133520.1, on the reverse strand, counting down.
CTGTCTATTAGGGGCAACAATTAAATCACAGCAGATAAAAAAAAAGGGTTTTTAAAAAGTAGCGCCTGCTCTTGTTTTCTCCTCCCTTCATCAGTTCACTACCAGACCTCACGCCAGAGATGAAGCCTCTCCGCGCAGAGAAAGACCTAAGGCTCTAGCATGATGTACCCACCGATAAGAGTTGACCAACATGTATCCAGAGCCCAGTGATGCCAGGATGCCTAAACAGAATTTAAGAAACTCCCTCTCTCTTTCCTTCATTTCCTACTACTTTGGTTTACTTAAAAATGAGCGTTTGCATGAAAATGTGAGCACACTTGTAGCAAGCAGTTAACTGAGTTATCTTTGCTTGTGCATCAAATGAATGGTGTGATGGAGAAAATCCAAATAGGAAAGAGGAAACGGGGAAATGCTGATTTCCCATCCTGAAATATTTCTTAGATTCGAAAGCAGACTCATCCAACCGTAAGGTGTAGAGGTCGCAAATAACGGTTCCATGATGTAGCTGTAGAAGGCATTAGATATTAACTTCGGCGTGGTCTCCACGGCCACCTGTGTCATCTATTTATATATTATGTGCTGAACATCAAAACTATTAGACTAAAGAAGGCTAAGGAAAGGGGCGTTTCTGCAAGAAAAGCTGTGTTTATCCTGGTTTGACAGTCTCCTAAGAAAACTTTGGAGACTTTCTTTCATAGGAAGGATATATAAGATGCTTCGAGAATTACAAGGCTGGAAGACAGCTCAAGAAGTCATCTTGTCAACACGTGGTCCAGGAAGAGCAATGTCTAGTACATTTGGACTAGAAATCTACATCTTAAATAGTTATTACAAATTTTGAGATCTAATGGAGTATTAGCAAGATACGTTTCAAATACATCAACAAAATGATAGGCAGAGGAACCTCAAAAATTTTCTGATCTGAATCCCCATTTCATAGATGGAGAAATCAAGGCCCTAAGAGCTGCAGGACTTACCAAGGTTGAAGAACTTACTCCTCAAACACCTCTTCCTCCTCTCTGGGACTTTATATTATTTCATTTTCTTTTACTATTCTGCCTGAGCTTTGATTTTCTTGAATTTTAAATACCAATATAGAAATCATCAGCTGGTGTCAATCCTCAGTAAAACAACTTCAAGTTTACAAGTAATGGTTTAACATGGTCAGAGAGGGAACACTATAGGTTTGGTCTATGTTCCTGTAAAAATTTAGAAAAAGGATGCAAGGAGGAGGTGGAATTTAAAGACCACCTAGGTCACTGTCTATGCTGAGAGTGGGAATTCCTGCTCACAAAGGTCCCAGTGCGAGCTGCGTCTTAGCTGCCTTCTGACCCAGCCATCTAGTTTTCAACAGAGTTCATTAACTCTGTTAAAACCACTAAATTATGACAGTAATTCATGTAGAAGAATAGCATAACCAGTTAACATGGGTGGGGAGCACTGGTTCTAGCAATTAAAGTGGATTGATAACTCACTGAAATCTGCATGATCACACACAAATTCCTTATCTTGCTAAGTTTACACTTGTTCCACTACACAAACTGAATACCAGCTCTTAATACTCTCAATAGCTATCCTTTCCTCACTGCAGAAGAACTAAGCTTTTCAGCTGACACCCAAATGAAACTGGCATTGGCTACCAGCACCATTACCCACTAACCCTGGCTACCAATTGCTCGCTCGATGACTGAACATAAGTCACGGACACTAGTCCCAAGTACTTTCCTGGCTTTTCAAATGACAGACTTGTCATTAGCATAAGCAAGATAAATTCCTTTTTTTGTCTTCTTGAGGGAAAAACTACACAAAATAGAAAGATTAGGCTCCATTATATTAAGTGTTGAAAACCACACACAATGACAATAAAGACCTAAGTATGTTTTCGATAAATTATTTTTCCCTTGTTTCATACTGTGAAACCCCACACTGGATAGAATGTTTTATAGAAAACATACTGGGTTATGTGAATACATAAGGAGTTAGAGTTTCCATGTGAGGAGAGAGAAGTGTACTTTTAGCATTTGCCCCTCACTGGTGCAACAGAACTTGTAGCAATTCTCTGGTTTAAACAACAGGTGGCAGTGTCATTTCTACATTTTCCCTGGCAAGAAACCTTTGCAGTTTGTGATTCCACCTTCCAGGAGGCATTAACAGTTTTGTAGTCGCCTCTATCAATACCGTGTGCGTATGTTCCTATGTAGTAAATGCAAATACATGCAGGAAAACAGAGATTTGTGTACATGCAGTTTTACCAATTGCCACTCTCCCCACCCCTATGCCCCTCCCCACATGATAATCTATGTGGCAGGCATCGTTTCCCTTAAGGAAACTCCGCGGCGGGGAAAAGGCAGAAGGAAATAGATTCCATCACATATGTTCTGATCTTCAATTACCGTATACATGTCTACCACCCACCCATTCCTGCCACACAGATAAGAGAATGGATACATTACAAGGTCCTGGGGCACACCTTGGGCAAATGATTGAGAAAGCTAAGTTCTTAATTCATATCAAGAAAAAACACTCTACTGTTTTTTGGCAGGCACTATTTTCACTCTTCTGCTATAAAAGAGCATGCTTAATATTTGAAAGGAACCAACAGAAACAGGAATTACATTTCCACAAGGAAAACACAGAATTCAGCAGCATTTCTCAAATGTGCCGAGAAGAAAATACTACATTTCATAGGGTTTTTGTGTGTGCTTTAAATATGAGAAAACCGCCATGTCAAGAATCCCTCATTCAATACCTACGCTGATTGTTTTTATTCACATTATTTTATTATTATTGTTTTTTTTGAGATGGAGTCTCACTCGAATGCCCAGGGAGTGCAGTGGTGCAATCTCAGCTCTGCGTCCCGGGTTCAAGCAATTCCCCTGCTTTAGCCTCCTGGGTAACTGGGACAACAGGCATGCACCACCACGCCTGGCTAATGTTTTGCATTTTAGTAGAAACGGGGTTTCACCATGTTGGCCAGGATGGTCTCAATCTCCTGACCTCGTGATCCACTCGCCTTGGCCTCCTGAAGTGCTGGGATTACAGGTATGAGCCACTGCGCCCGGCTCTATTTTTTTATGATTTTTGAGACAAAATCTCACTCTGTCGCCTAGGCTGGAGTGCAGTAGTGCGATCTTGGTTCGCTGCAACCTGCACCTCCCAGGTTCAAGCGACTCTCCTGCCTCAGCCTTCCAAGTATCTAGAAATACAGGCACGTGCCATCATGCCCAGCTAATTTTTGTATTTTTAGGAGACAAGATTTCACCATGTTGTCCAGGCTGGTGTCAAATTCCTGACCTCAAGTGATCCGCCCATGTCGGCCTCCCAACGTTCTGGGATTGCAGGCTTTAGCCACTGAGCCTGGCGGCATAATTTTGTTATGTAGTAGCAGGTTCTATGTGATTTCTAACCTATAATTTAACAGTCATTGGTTTGATATGTTACATTTATTTAATTTTGAATCTGTGAAGTTTTTCTTAGAGCAATTTGACAATGAAAATCTTGTCAATGCAGCAGGGATCAGATCAAACTGACTGATGGGCAAACCGCCAACCCTGATGGGACATGCCAGCTATCAGACCAGATAACGCTGCATTCATGCTTTCTGTAGGAAGCAGAGTTTCATGAAATAGCATGAACAAGTTGTCAAGTGCAGCCCACATGATTCCTTGGTGACCAGATAACACTGCATTCATGCTTTCTGTAGGAAGCGGAGTTTCATGAAATAGCATGAACTGTGAACCGAGAGTCAAGGACTTAACCCAGACTTTAGTACAAAGCAGGGTGGTTAACCATAGTCACATTACTCATCTCCTTAGTTTTCCACAATATGGTAAATGACACAATCTTTTGCAAAGCTATTGTGGATCATTTTAAAGGATTATTTATTCATAGCAGGTGTCTAATAAGAGCTACTTTTACACTTTTGGACTTACAGATAACTACTTCTAATTTCCCATTGAAGCTACAAAATCCAGTGTTGGGGATCCTAAACCAAAACCCTAAAATATGGCACTTTGACATGAGGAACTTGAGGCCCCCAGGTCTCTCTGACCTTCTCCTCTACCCACTGCCTCTCCATCTTTTCTCTCTCCCAAAGCAGACGATGAAGTTGTTCACTGGGTTCCCTCATCTGCCCAGACTCGCAGACCTGCCAAAGAAGAAACACCATTACCTCTCGTTCTTTCCCTGAGTTTTCAGTAACTGACCTCATATCGCAGGAACAAGACTGAAACCTGTCAACACACCTGAACAGACTCATCTGCTTTGTGGGTCCCGCAGATAGTCCCAAGCCACTGGATGTTCTTCCAGCCCACTGAATTCCCTAAAAACCAGTTACCACCCCGTTAAAATCATCCACACTTCCCACCTCCCTTTCCCCTAAGAAGAAGGGTATAGACACCTGTCTCCCAGGGTGTGGCAGGGTCATCACTGTGACTCTCCCTCATGCACATTCATAAATGTGTATGCTTTTTAATGACAAAATTTTCAGCAAACCTTCAGAGGAAAAAGGCGACATTTTCCCTTGGCCACCCCGGTAGCCACAGTACTGAGAGCTAAAGATAACAGAAGACCCCCTATCCAAGAAGCTGAGGAAATTTCCTCTAAGTACAGCATTACTCACTGAATGCTCCACTGTCTATCAACCATACGGCATTTTAAAAAAACATTTAGCTGAGGTTAAATACGTATAACATGAAGTTTACCCTTTTTTAGTACACAGTTTGGTGGCTACAAAGTACATTTATATTGTTGTACAACCATCACAACCATCCATCTCCAGAACGTTCTTCATTGTCTAAACCTGAAAATCTACTCATCAACAATAACCCTTCATCCCCTACCCTTCCCCCTGAGACCCTGGGACCCACCATCTGTCTCTATGAATTTCACAACACTAGGTACCTAACAGAGGTGCAATCACCCATTTGCCCTTTTGTAACTGACTTATTTCACTTAATATGTCTTCAAGGCCCACTGATGTTATAGCATGTCTCAAAATTTCCTTTTTAAGGCTGAATTCCATCTTCTATGTGTCACGCATTTTGTATATCCGTACATCTGTCGACAGACATGCAGGCTGCTCCCACCAAATGTGTACAATTACCTGTTTAGTAACTGCTTCCAATTTTGGGGGGTATATACTTAGAAAGAGAACTGCTGGATCATCTAATAATTTTATTTCTAACGTCCTAAGGAACTTGAGGGCTGAGGCGGAGGCCCAAGCAATCATCCTTGCTAACTGGAATCCTGGAGTCCTGAGCTGGTCATGGCTAGGCTGATCCCATTAGCAGCGGACACAGACCAGAAACAGAAAAGCACTAACATGAGGTCTATACAGAATTAGCATGAGCCGGATGCTGTGGCTCATGTCTGTAGTCCCAGCTACCTGGGAGGCTAAGATGGGAGGATTGCTTGAGCCCAGGAGTTCAAGGCCAGCCTGGAAAACACAGTGAAACCCCATCTCTTTAAAAAAAAAATAGTATAGTTAAAGGAAAATGAAACATCATGCTAAAGAAGCAGAACGGGAGAGGCACAGTGGCTCACACCTGTAATCCCAGCACTTTGGGAGGCCAAGGCGGACGGATCATCTGAGGTCAGGAGTTTGAGACCTGGTCAACATGGTGAAACCTGGTTCTTCTAAAAATACAAAAATTAGCTGGGTGTGGTGGTGGGTGCCTGTAGTCCCAGCTACTCAGGAGGCTGAGGCAGGAGAATTGCTTAAACCCTGCCTCAGCCTCCTGAGTAGGCAGAGGTTTCAGTAAGCCAAGATTGTGCCACTGCACTCCAGTCTGGGTGACAGTCAGGTCAATATGAACGCACAAATTCCTGGACTCAAAAGAAAAGAAAAGAAACAGAACAACAGCATACTTGTGAAAATGTGAAAATCAACACAGCAAACACAAGAAATCCTGCCCTCAGTAAGACAATAGAAGGCAGAACCGCTGTGGAAGAGGGGCAAGGATGGGCTGAGATGAAGGCAGAATGAGGGAGCATGGGGAGTCAACTAAATTCAAAAAAAAAAAAAAGCAAGCAAGGAAACTGGAATTACGTTAATGGCAATAAATAGATATTGGAAGGAAAGAAGAGAAAAACAGTTCAGCCAATGTGTGGCCATTCAGAACCATCCTGCCTTAGAGGTCTAACACTAAGAACGATGGGAGAAGGGGCTTCCAGTCTTTTTTCTATGATTTTTTTTTTTACCTAGTTAAGGACCCATTTCGCACGTACAGTTATTAATGTAACTTTTCTGCTTAATATAAGTGTCTTTCCAAAGTTTTTTGCTGACTGAGGACAGAATAACAAATGTCAGTCAGAACATGACCACTTTTAAGGCTTCTGATACATTTGTTGCGAAGAGTATCTGCGAGGTATGGGGCTACCAGCACTGCCACCATTTTTATTTTTATTTTGAAAGAATCTTAAACTTAGAGAACAGTTGCAAAAATAGAATACAACAACTTATTTTTTCTTAGCTATTTGAGAGTTAGTTGCCAACACAATGGCCCATCACCTCCAAACTGTGGACTTCTTACATACAGTGACACTGTCTACACCTACGAACGAAGTTCCCACTGATGCATGACTACCATCCAATCCTTCCACCACCATCGTGTTTCATAGTAAACGGTTCCAGTTCAGAATCAAGGCTTCTGTTTGCTTAACTTTCATGAGCTTGACACTTCTGAAGATTAAAGACCAGTTATTCTGTTGTACGATGTGACTCAATTAGGGTTTACTTGATGTTTCTTCATGAATAGATTCAGGTTATGCATCTTTGGCAGGAATATCATAGTACTGATGCTGTGTTCTTCTCATATCCTATCAGGTGGTACATAACTTCAGTCAGTCTTCTTACTGATGCTTTTAATTTTGATCACTTGGTTAAGGTGTTATCTGCCAGATTTCTCCACTGTGAAGTTTCTCATTTTCCCTTTGTAATTTGTAAGAATTTGGGAGTGGGGAGAGTTACTCTGAGACTATGTTCACACGCTTAGGACTTAAGCATCAAACTTAAGACTTTTTTTTTTGAGACAGAGTTTCGCTCTTTTACCCAGGCTGGAGTACAATGGCGCGATCTCGGCTCACCGCAACCTCCGCCTCCTGGGTTCAGGCAATTCTCCTGCCTCAGCCTCCTGAGTAGCTGGGATTACAGGCACGCGCCACCATGCCCAGCTAATTTTTTGTATCTTTAGTAGAGACGGGGTTTCACCATGTTGACCAGGATGGTCTCGATCTCTTGACCTCATGATCCACCCGCCTCGGCCTCCGAAAGTGCTGGGATTACAGGCGTGAGCCACCGCGCCCGGCCTCAAACTTAAGACTTTAAGCACTGATTTATTCAGGTCAATATGAACTCACAAATTCCTGTGTTATTCAGTGAGTTATAACCTATTACTATCATTATTTTGATGCTCGAATTGCCACACATTTGGCTAGCAGAGGCCTCTTCAAGCTGACTCATATGTCCTTTTGCTATCTCCTCGTCTTTGAGCATTTCTTTACTTCATGAAACAAGAAGATACCCCAGGCTCCTCTTCTACTCTTCTTTGTTCCAGCCCTGGAATCAGTCATTCTTCCAAAGGGCACTTTTAAGTAGAGAACAGTATTTAGAAAGCACAGTCTAGGACTAGGTGTGCACTAGGTGTTACTCTTCCCAGGCTCTCTCAGTGGACAGAACTAGGAAACAGATGTCTATGGAACACACTTACACAAAGGTTTGCGTAACTATGTTTATTTGTACACAGCCTTTTCTCTCTGTTGAATACCCAGAGTTCACACCAGTATCTCTAATGAACAGAGTTTTATTCCTTTTTCTCCCCTTTCCAAAACAACGAGCCATGTCTCTGTTGCCCTCTCCTGTCCAGCTCCAAGATCTTGTTATCTTCTTTGGTTCTTCACTTACTTTTTCTTAATGGAAATTGTATTTTGTTGATTTGGAAAGCCTGAATCCCTTGCTACTTTTCTATTTCCGCTGAGCCCTACTTTTTCTGAGCTTTTTGCATTCCTGAATTTTTCTATTATTCTCTACTCCAGTGATTCTTAATCAGGGGTGATTTTGCTCCTCCCCCTGCAAAGTCTGGCAGTGATTGGCGACATTTGTGATTCTGAGGACTGGGGTATGACTAACACCTAGTAGGTGGAGGCCTCAGATACTGCTACACACACAATGCACAAGGCAGTCCCCACAATGAAAGGTTATCCAGCCCAAAACATCAATTGTGCCAAACCCTGCTCTAGAGTCTTTAAACTGCCTGATAGCTCTTCTTTTGATTTATTCCAAAACAAGATATTAGAAAAGAAAGGCTGAAAGAGAAATATTTTTAATGTAGGCAATGACATTCTCTAAATCCTAGGTCTGAGTTACAAATACTGGCCATAGGAACCTTTTAGAATTCCAAAGCATTGCCAAAAAGACCAACCAAAAAAACCCTATCTTTTTTATTTCCACTGAAAATTATCTTAGCTGTGTTCTTGACATAAAGAGACTCACCTGAACCATCAAGTTCTAAATGTGTGTTTGTTATGTTGTCAAGAATTCATATCTAGATTATCTAAGGTGCATCTGTACTATCTTAAATGCCAATGAAAGAAAAATGCAATTAATCATTAAATTTTTTCAAATCCTATCAGGCCAGTACCAAGGTACTAAATATAAATAAATAAATAAATATATATATATATATATACACACACACACACACACATACATACACATATAAAATATATATTTTAAAAAATAAAGAACAGTATTAAAAATAGAATTGTTGCTTTCTTGGAATTCAGGCCTTTGAAAGAAAATACATATATAGCAGCAGGACATGAAGCAATTTAACAAGATATGTAAGATAGATTAGAAAGAGGAGATTTAAAAGCATTTTTCTCTTCACAAACACAATATACATCTTCTTGGTTATAGACTTGTTACTGACCTGCCAGAAGAGCTTACTATCATTTTCACAAATACTCGATTCTTAGAAGCAAGAGATTTCACAGCCTCCTCTACCCAATCGAAGCAGAGTCTTACGGTGTCCATCTGATCATAACCCTAAGCTAGTAACGGAACTGCCATCTACTTCCTGTCGCCATTGCACAAGAGCACTGCACCCTGCTGAATCCAGTAAGACTTATCTGGAGGCTAACAGCCAAGCGAAACCTACACTGACTTCCTTTTCTTCAGCACAATACCTTTTTAAAAGTTGCTAACTAAAACAGTATTCTCCACACCTGTAATTTTCCATGAGAAATTGCTAAAAACATTCAGGAGGCTTCTTGCAGTCTTGATTTCCTAATGAACTAAGGGAACTTACATAATGAAGAGAATTCTTCTGACCACTTAGATTTCAAAAGCCTACAAAGTCTGTAAATTCTGTTTCCTTTCCAGCAAACACCAAACCTAACTTGGTATTCAAAACCTAGACATCTCCATTTCAAACGCCTTAGTTCCGGTCCTGACTCATTATAAGAAAGGAGCCTGTTAGAATAGCAAAATAATTATTATGAAATCGTAACAGTAATGACAACAGTAGCTCACACCTACTGAACTGAGCACTTATTCTGTGCCAGATACTATTGCAAATGCTCTACTGGTGTAAGCTCACATAATTCTATGACAGGCTAGTAGATACTCATCATTATCAGTCTCATTTTATAGAGAACAAAACTGAAGCCCAGGAGTGTGAATAATTTTTTCTAGATTAGAACCAGAATTGAAATCAGAAAGCCTGATTGTAAAACTCATGGTCTTACCCACATTTCTGCCTCTCTGATTTCCAACCTCTCATTAACGTGACTGAATCTGAAATTCATCATTCATTACAGCATTAAACCTACAGCTTTTCTTAAGGCCCATCTGCATGAGTATGTACTGGGAGGGTGTTTACACAGGTTTGTCTAGGTAAACAGAACACTGTATTGTAAAAATAGATACTGAAGAGAATATCATTTGATTTGTAAAGGTAATGGTTAATTATCCTCAACACCAATAGCAGAAACATAGGACAACTGCAAGGTAGTCACCAATTTATGGGAGAAAAAGAAAACATTAAGTATCTCTCTCATTCTCTGATAGAAGCTCCTTTCTTCACCTTAGGTGAAGATCAAGAGCTCCTGTTCTACTGCCCTTGCTGCTACCGAACAGCAAAGTTCAGGGAAGACAGAGGAGCTTTGAAGCCTTGTGACATGGGTGCAGAATTCTACGTCTTTTTGTTTCAGTACAATATGTAACTCTACCTAGAGAGGGGCTTCATCTTCCTGTGGAACAGATGGTACATTCTGATTCCTGATCACCTACACACACAGAACTGTCTGTGGTCACGTGATGGGAGGTGATGAAGTGGCCTAACGGGAGGCCCAGTGTCGGTGGACTTGGGTTCACACAACCACAGAAATACTTGCCTGCCCAGCTAGCCACCTAGTCTAGAGTACAGACTGCTCCTATAGATTTGTGGAAAGAAAGGTCCAGGAAATGCTTCTTAGAAGGTAGAATATTTATTTATTCATCATTATATTATTGATCTGCCTCCACCCACCCTGATGTAATTACCACTCCATTGATGAAATGCTCTCTCAATTCAATTCTATTGCTTTCTCAGGCAAATAGAAAATACAGGCAAAAAGTTTACACATCACGTTTTTTGTTTGCATATTTTTATTTTTCAGCAAATCAAAACCCATTCAAATGGAAAATGGAAAGATGGAAAAATGAAACTGTGCATTTGGATGTGATGTTGAGCACAGGGTATCAGCACCTCACTTTGTGAGTGCTCTGTGGCTTCGACATTCTGTCTGTGACCTCTTGGAAGGTTTGACAGCTGAGGAGCACAGCACTTAAAATTGTTACCTAATCAGGGTTTCCTCACCTAGGTTTTAAGGGACACTCATAGCTGGAAACATGAACATCTGCAGCAACTAAGTGTAAGCACTGCTGAGCGTAGCCACAGACTGCGGGCCCTTTGTGAAATAAATAGAAGTGTAGTCAAATGACAAGAGAATTGAAATTCATGATCATTATCAAGAGGATGCATTGCTGTACTTAAGACATCAGTCCCCTGACAGATAGGCTGTCACCTCTGCACAAGTCAGTATCGGCAAAAATTGTTTTCAAAATCGGGTTTGTTCTCAAACACTAAAATGTACATATCACAGAGAAATACTTTCTCAAGCATCTGTATACAAAGATATTCATTACAAAAATACTGGTTACGGTAGAAAAGGAGAGGTCAGTGTCTATCAACAGGAGATCGAGTATGAGAATCACAGTGCACAGTGAAGGAGTTAAAAACATGGGTTCTGCCGCCACGCAGCCTTGGTTTCAATCCTGACTTTGCCACATACTAACAGTGTGGCCTGGGGCAACTTACGTAAACTCTATAAATCTTGGTTTACTCATCTGTATATAGAATTTAGTAAAACACGTGACACATAAGAGCTCAATAATTGTCAGCAATTATTACACTGCATTATTATTACGCTATGTATATGGACATTAAGAAAAGATAGAGCTGTACCTACTAAGAGTAGAAAGAGGACCCGAGTCATTGCTGAGTAAGAAAATGTTACCAGCAAATTACAGTGGGTATAACTAATATAACTCTGCACACGCACGTATGTGTGTGGGCACACATGGAACATATTCTGCAATACACACCAAACTGTTACAAGAAATCCCCGTGAAATATTAGGAGTGGCTAGGGAGCAGAAGGCTTTCACTTCTGCACTTTCCACAGTGCCAGGGTCACAACAGTAAATAGCAAAAATAACCTTAACTCTAGCTTTTCTTACCTAAATTTTAATTCTGTGAAGAATTCTCTATTTCCCTTTTTTCATATCAGGATAGTAGAATGCAATTTAGAAAGAGTGAGATCACTTGTTAGAATGTACAATTTTTAAGCTTCAATAAAGGATACTGCTAAACTTCTCTAGCAACATATTCTCTAGACTTCCCACCCAGTTGTGCCTCTCCATTAGGACACAGGCAGGTTTCTGTTCCTCTCCAAGTCACTGTGTAATTGTCCTGGCTTCAGTATCCATGGTGAATGAGAACAGCTAAAAGACACGAGTGCTGGGAACTAAAGTAGCATCTACTTAAAAAGCAAACTCTTGCTAATCAGCGAGAAGCGTCTCAACAAATGATATGCTGAGGGCGCTGATGGAGAGCTGTGCTGAAATGGCTGCCTGTGCGTAACTCTGGTCCTTTAAGATGAGCAATTAGAAAACAAAGATTAGATAATAGAGCTAGCTCTAGCAGATGAATCAAATGTGTCTTGTTACTAGATTACAGAATTCAAAGATATGACAGAGAATCTTACATGTCTGAAAATGACCAAGTGAAGATGCTTGAATCATTCCCCGCCTCCCCCCACACATTTTCACTAGAAGAGAGTTGTTCTCTCCCATTTTCCAAAATCATTACTATTTTAGGCTTGTCAAGAAAAAAAAAAGGATGCTGCTGAGAATCAATTGTTTCACTCTGGGAGTTATATTCACTAGCAAAAGAAAGCCATGGCTTTCAACTTTAAGACAAAGACAGTGACATACAGCAAAGAGATGGCACCTTGGGAGCTACAGGGCCTGAGTTCAAATCCTGAGTTTCCAGTTTCTAGCTATTTATCTTTGGTGGATCACTTACCCTCAGAACCCACTACATAGGACATTACAAAAGCAGAGTGTGTGTGTGTGTGTGTGTGTGTGTGTGTGTGTGTGTGTGTCGCTGAAAGTGTGGGTATATGAATGTGTGTATGTGACTGTGTGAGTGTGTGTGTGTATGTCACTGAAAGTGTGCGTGTATGTGACTGTGTGAGTGTGGGGGGGGAGTGTGTGTGTGTGTGTGTGTGTGTGTTTGTGTGTGTATGTCGCTGAAAGTGTGTATGTGTTTGTGTATGTGACTGTGTGGGTGTGTGTGGGTGAGGGGAGTGTGTGTGTGTGTGTGTGTTGCTGAAAATATTATCTGGTACTTAGTACATGCCTAGTAGTTGTTAGCTACTATTTCAGAGAGACTTCTGTAGATGGCAAATACTGACCATCTGTCTAATACCAAATCACACTTTTCAGAGAAATATTTTCTTAAATCCTAAAATTTGTATGGAACTACACAAGACCCTGAATAGCCAAAGCAATAATGGGCGAAAAGAACAAAGCTGGAAGTATCACACTGCCTGACTTCAAAATATGCTACAAAGCTATAGTAACCACAATGACATGGTACCAGTATAAAAACAAACACACAGACCATTAGTGCAGAATAAAGAACCTAGAAACAAATTAACATATTACAGCCAACCAATTGTAAAATGTGTCAAGAAAATACACTGTTCAATAAATGCTGTTGGGAAGATTCCATATCCAAAGCAGAAGAATGAAAGGAGACCATTGCCACTATATACAAAAATAAACTCAAAATGAATTAAAGATTTGAACCGAAGACCCAAAACTATAAAACGAGTAGAAGAAAACTCCTCAGGACATTAGCCTAGGCAAATATGTTATGGCTAAGATTTCAAAAGCACAGCTAACACAAATAGACAAATGGCAGTATTTAAACTAAAAGGCTTCTTCGTACAGCAAACAATGCAGAGACTGAAGAGACAAGATGTAGAAGAAAATAGCTGCTAATCATGTGTTCAGCAAGGAATTAATATCCTTTACAAGAACTTCTTAATATAATTAAGAATATCCAATTAAAAAGCAGGCAAAGGATATGAATAAAAATGTCTCAAAAGAAAATACACAAGTGGCCAGCAAACATATGAAAAAAATGTTCAACATATGAGGAACACCACTCTACTTTCAGGCATGAAGTATTAATGGGTAAAGGAAAACGCAGTATATAGACACCATGGAATACTATTCAGCCATAGAAAAGAATGGAATCCTGTCATTTGCAGCAACAGGTGTGAGCCTGAAGGACATTCTGTTAAGTGAAATATATCAAGTACAGAAAAACTAGTATCACATGTTCTGGCTATTATGTGGAAGCAAGAAAGATTTTCTGTGTGTGCTCATCAAAGCAGAACTTGTGGGTATTGAAGGCCGGGAAGTGGAGGAATGGGAGGGCGGCTGTTCGATGGATACAAGATTACAGTTACACAGACAGAAATGAGTTTATGTTCTGCAGCAGTGTATGGTGAATACGATGAACTGTATTATATTTTTCAAAAAGTTAGAGGAAATAATTTTTTAATGTTCCCAACACAAATGAAACACTTTTGAGGTGATGGATATAGTAATCACCCTGATTTGATCACTACACATTATATACACATATCAAAACATCACTCCGCATCCCATAAATATGCACAATTATTATGCATCAACTAAAAACGAAAGAAAAAAAAAGAGTTCCACCATTGCCGCACCTGTCACACAGAAGATCACAAATACATACCTGCATACAAATGATGTTTTTTACTATGTGTCATTGACGTCAGAGCCCTAAGAAGCCTTATTAATCATCTTGACTACAGTTTTCAAACTTTTTTCTGCAGGGAAACACTTACATCACACAATGGAATCTCCCAATAACAGTGACCTCATGAAAGCAGGGCTAGACCTGTGTATGTGTTCAGTGGGGTGCATGAGCATGCCTGTGCTTGTAGGGAGAGGACAGGGCTGCTTCCCTAAAACATTGCTTGAAAAATCACTGATACATTATAATATGGAATCACCTGCCAGGTAGGGAACGTGCTTATACATAAAATGAGGGCTGCAGACTAGACCTTTTATCTATATGTTTCTAGCAATGTTTCATGATGCTATTACATAGGGTTTTCATAGGAAATCATATAAAGAAAGGACCATTGATATGATAATCATTATAATAAATCATACTAAATGATCTTGGCAGCAAACCAGTTGTCAAGTGAAGAGGAATTATGGGCTTATTCAGACCAATTTCTGGAATCTTATTTATATATTAATTATACATTAAATATTGAGACCAGAAAGCAAGTAAGTGTAAACTGGCAAAATCCATTATTACAATAGAAGTAACATTGATCCCCGGAAATAAGAATTATGTCAGATGAAAAAGAAGTTATGCAACAGCTGATTTCAAAGGTTTTACTGCTATGAAGATACAATTAGGTTGGTTTCCTTCTAGCTTTACTGCATCTGCAACGACTAAATTGAAATCAGCCATTTTAGCTCAGAAACAATATTTAGGCTGTAGAAAGCAGAGTGATAAGTACCCTGCCTTTGTCTAAATTTCTGAAACAGAAGGGACATTTCTTGTAGCAGCATAAATCACACAGACTCTAAAGTTATGTTGAAAAGACCCTTACATCCTTGCAGCTATGTGCAATTTTGGGGCTGTAATTTCCTCAAACTGCTTAACAAAACCTTCTTCTTTTTATCAAAAAAAGAATAAACAAAATACCAATAACTCCATAAAAGACATACAAGTAACATCATTTTACTTTCAGGCATGAAGTATTAATAATTAACTACTGGTCAGGCACATTGAGTTAGCACTCCTTCCCACAGGACATCTTCCTGTCAAAATGTCACCCAGAAATAACCCTTTAGACTACAGGAAGGGGCTGCAATTCCCCACAGTGCATCTATTAACCATAAGCGGCATCAGAGTTCCGGTAACTGTCATGATCAGACCACCCAACACGGAAATCTCTCACTCTCCCCTCCTCCACTCACATATTTGCCACTAACACACCCGTAACTGACAGTATCTGCATTTCTGAGGATTGCCATCCTGAGCTGCCTGCCCTAACACTGAAGGCCTTCCGGGCTGAGGGAGAGATGGCCACCAAACAGAAGGGGACAGAGAGCTCACATCTGCGTCCTGGACCTGCCCTTGATTCAATGGGCCCCTCAACCGTTCATCAAAGAGGGGATCATAAGGCTCAATTCCTCTACATTCAAATGCTAGAAATCCTAATTTCATCATATCTACCATAAATGTTGGTGTGTTCTGCATTCATATTTGCTTTCTGCTCTTTTGAGGAAAAAAATCATATACAATAGTATGACTATGAAATCACCTTCTCATTTTTAGTGATTCAAGGTCAGGGGACAACGGAACCCTCAGGTTTCCATTCTCAACACTGTGACATGTAAAAGGTCATGCACTCCAACCAAGTCCTGACTGGAAAAGATGACGATTTGGAGAGTTCAGGTGGACATGGGTTCAGGTACTAGCTCCACTACCTGACTAGCTACGTACTTTTGGGCATGTGAACTAGCTACTCTGGGCTTTAATTTCCTCAAATGTATATAATATACGTAAGAATGATAATCATGTATCCTTTAGGATGGCTGCAAATTACATGCTAAACATGCTAACTATACTTACAACCAAGCAATCTGTATTCCTGAGCATTTATCCCAAAGACAAGAAAAACGCATGTTCCCATAAAACCTGTTCGTAAATGTTTACAGCCACTGTGTTTATAACAACAAAAACCGGGAAGCAACACGGATGTCCTTCAAAGGGTGAAAGGTTAGACTGCAGTCCATTCAGATCATGGAATATACTTGGCAATAAAAAGTAAACTAACTAGGGATAAAGGCAACCGCCTGGATAAATCTCCAGTTATGATAACTGAAAAAAATCTCAGAAGGTTACACACCGCATTTTCTATTTCTATAACTTTCTTGAAATGGCAAAAGTATAGAAATGGAGTATAGATTAGTGACTATGCAGGATAGAGAGAGGTTGGGATGTAAGGAAAGTGAGTGTGTCTATAAAAGGGCAACATAAGGACTTCTTGTGGTGATGGCAATGCCCTGTTTCTGGACCATATCAAAAGGTCAGTGTTCTGACTGGGTGCGGTGGCTCCCAGCTCTTTTTATTTTTTTTTTTTTGAGACAGTCTGGCTCTGTCGCCAGGCTGGAGTGCAGTGACACAATCTCGGCTCACTGCAATCTCTGCCTCCCGGGTTCAAGCAATTCTCCTGCCTCAGCCTCCCAAGTAGCTGGGACTACAGGTGCGTGCCACCATGCCCAGCTCATTTTTGTATTTTTTTTTTTTTTAGTACAGGTGGGGTTTCACCATGTTGGCCAGGATGGTCTCGATCTCTTGACCTCGTGATCCACCTGCCTCGGCCTCCCAACGTGCTGGGATTACAGGCATGAGCCACCGCACCGGGCCAATCCCAACACTTTGAGAGGCGAAAGAAAGATCACTTGAGGTCAGTAGTTCAAGACCAGCCTGGCAAACAATGGCAAAATCCTGTCTCTACTAAAAATACAAAAATTAGCTGGGTGTGGTAGCACATACCTGTAGTCTCAGCTACTCAGGAGGCTGAGGGAGAACTGCTTGAACCTAGGAGATGGAGGTTGCAGTAAGCTGAGATCGCGGTATTGAACTCCAGCCTGGGCAACAGAGCAAGACTCTGCCTCGAAAAAATTAATTACAAAATAAATTTTAAAAAGTTTTTTAAATGCCAGGGTTCTGGTTGTGATAGTTTCACAGTTTTGCAAGATGTTGCCACCTGAAGAAGCTAGATAAAGGTTATAAAGTTCTCTCTGTATTATACCTTACAACTGCATATAAATCTATAATTATCTCAAAAACAAAAGGTTTACTTAAATTAAAAATAATCATTTCACAATATCATTGCCAAGATTAAATATATGGAATTGAACAATAATTTTAAAATTATTATATACATGAAAAATTGCCTAGCACAGACATTTCTTGGCAATAACAGCAGCTCATTAAATGTTCATTTCTTTCCTCTAAGTTGCACATAAACAGAATGTGTCTTAGATTTTTATTTGTGGATCAAATGAAAACACAGCTCCATGAAAAGGGTCTGATTATAATAAACACACTTTTTGGTACATTTAGTCTTTTTTTCCCCTAAGAATCTGAACTTTGTGGAAGTATTATTTCACACGAAATAACATTTATCCACATTCCTAAAGCAAAACTGCACAACTCAGATACCAACTAACTTCTTCCAACAAAATTGTGCCTAGCAGAGCAGGTTGTAGGGGATGATGATCCAACTGCTTAAGAGTCACAGTCAAAAGAGATGAATCAAGGCCAAAAATTAATTGACATGCTCTTTTATAGACAAAGAAGAAAGAAAAGGAAAAGAATAAAGCCTGGTTTCACGTGCTCAAGGGTTCACACCTAGTTAAGACAAGAAAAGTCTCATATGTGAAGACTCAGGGAACAAGTGGAGAAAAGACCGTCAGTGCAAAAAATCTGCAGAAGAGGGGGAGGGGAGCATGGCTGGAGGCAAATGAGGGAAGCGGGGGTGCTGGCTCCGCACAGCACTGTCAAACTGTGAAGAACTGTTGGCAGACGCATGACCGTGGCCTTCTGAAGGACTGGGGCAATCCTTAGCACTCTGCCGATGCTACGGTGCGGTTTTCCCAGAGGTCTCTATCCCCTGCTGCCGGATCCTTGCTGCACAAATTCTGTTGTATGAAGCTCCTGGTTACTTTATAAGTGAGGGAAGAGAAAATACAGACACAGACACCTCCCTCCCCCAGTAAAGGCACACAGTATGAAGCATCATAGTGTTCTGGACTCAAAAATAAAATTAGGAGCAAAATCTGTGGCAGAGCAAACACCGTCCCAGCCTCCCATCCCCACCCTACCCTTCCAGAGCACTGCCTCAGGATACATAATTACCTGGGTGGCCCTGTTTAAACTCAGTTCTAAGTTAAGGCCCGAAAGGATCCACACAGTGTCCAAATCTTTTTCATGCCAAAATTAATTTAGTAAACATATCTTTGTTTCAGCAATCAAAACCTGGCAATTTGCTGTATCAAATCCCCATTCCACAGCCACGTACTAGAAGAACGTATGCTTTCAGAATGGCGTTTATGATATAAATGCCATCTTGTTACAAGCCTACAGCCTTACAGAGTGTTCCCTGTAAGCTGCTGTTTCTGAGCGGAAGTAAATGAAAAGGAAGGAGGGTCACAGTCCCACAGCACAGTTCCTAGGATGACTGCTGTGCCACTCACTGACTCCAACAGCAGGATGGGACTGTCACTTCACGAGGTGAGCTACTGGCAGACAGATGGAACCGAATCACAGTAATTGGAACCTCTTGTCACAGGATAGCAGCATTTCAATTTCTCTGTGGATGCCTGTGTGCTACACACGGTATCTGGCAGGTGTAAGAATCTCATCGCTGATTGCCTATATTCCCAATCTACTTTCTTTGCCTATTTTTGTGCTGCAAAGCAATTATGGCTGAAAATCAGTTTGCAACATGCGCTCATCCATATTCAATTCTTTATACTTCAGGCAAATCTTGCCCAGAAAAAAAAAAAATAATAAAAGAGACAGACTTATAAATCCAGATTTGTTCCTGTATTTTGATCCTCTGAATGTCCAAATGTTTACTTGTTGATAATCCACAGTTTTCTCCACATCCAAGTAAATATTCAAAAGACGCTTCTCTGAGCACCTGAAGCACGTATCTGTCTTAAAGGAAAAGGAGGGATGACACATCTTCAAAAGTTTCAATAGATCAAACCCACAGATGGAGCAGCCGCGATTAGCTGAAAGCGCAAATGACAGAGCATTTAAAAAATACGTCGCATTATTGACTTTAAGTACGTTGATGAAAAAAAAGTAAGAAACAGTACCTGGGACTTACACTGACAGGCCAAAGTTAAAACTGGGGTGAAGAGGAGATAGGGCTTCCTCACTGAAGCTGTTAGACTTAACCATTTCACACTGCATTTGCCAAGCAGCTTTTCAGATCCTATTTTCTGATCATTGAAAGCCGCAAGCAAAGACTAGAATTTTGAGATTATTTTCAGATGAAAGCTGCTTTACTAGCCCATAAAATGACTTAAACTTATTTTAATCAGTATTCAAAAGATACAACAAGATGACCACCACCCCATAAACCCCTGGCAGTCTCCATCCCCAGAGGCATGAATTTTATCATTTCTTGGGATTTAATTTTATATATATACAAGAAAATGTTTTATATATTCCTTTTCTTCATTTTTTTTACACAAATAACCATATGCTACACACCCTATTTTATTTTCTATGTGCTCTTTTTTTCATTATCATCATTTAGTTGTGAAAGCCGAAACGGAGATAAATTCTCTGTACTCCTAATGACATAACTTAGTGTTGATTTCATATGAGGACATAAAGAGTTTCCTCATTCTTTTTGATGGCTTCACAGTATTCCCTTGAATGGATGTACCATAATTTATATAACCAGTTCCCTACAGATAGACATTTACGTTATCTCCATTCTATTCCTTATTCCTACAAATAAGGTTGCAATAAATGATCTTACACATAGATAATTTCACGTATTAGCTAAAATATCTGTGGGATAAATTCCTATAAAGGTAATGCTGAATCAAGGGATATATGCATTTATAATTTTGAAAGGTACTGCCTTCATACATACGTATCTGTATCTCTATAGTACCTGTTTCCCTATACCCTTGCCAATACAAGGTGTTAACATTCTGCTGTTTGCCAATCTGATAGGTTAAAAACATTTCAGTATCGTATTCATTTGCACTGCTCTTGTTATGAATGAACTGAGGAGCTTTACATCTGTGTCCTTGGAAGCTGACCCCTGAGGACAGCATCACCTGGACTCCCTCCTCTGATAACTTCTGGGAGGCACTACCAGGAGATTAGAAGGTGGAGGAGAGAGAGCTTTCCCATTTCCATACTGCTTCAAGGACGTATTTCTCACAGTGGCTACATTCCTCCACAATCACAGCCTTCTTTGGATGGTCCGTCTTTCCTGCTCTGGCAACGCCATTGTCTCTCTTTGTAGCTGCCTTCAGTCCCAGGGATAGTACGAGCTTCCTGCTCCTGCAAGTCTCCAAGGGCCCCCCCATTCCTTGTTTGTCCCCTGAATCCTGCCCTCACCTCTGTAAGTTGCCCCATTTGGGGAGGAAAAGCACTTGGGAGAAATCTGTTTGCTACTGCTTTGTTTTCCTGAGACACTGACAAACATCTCTCTGGCCTATTTTTCTACTGGTTTGTTGGTCTTTTCATGTTGATTCGTAGTTGTAGCAGCTCATTATTCATCAGAGCAAGTGTTGGCAAACTTTTCCGTGAAGTGCCAGATAGTAAATGTTGTTGGTTTTGTGGACCATAAGGTCCCTGTTGCAGCTATTCAATTCTGCCACCACAGGGTGAAAGCAGCCACAAGCAATATGCAAACATGAGTGTGGCTGTGTTCTAATAAAACTTGATTCATAAAACAGGCAGCGGGCCAGATATGGGCCTTGGGCTGGAGTTGCCAACCCCGGCATTAGGGAAATTATCTTTCCTCTGAGATACAAGCTGCAACTATTTTCCTTCCAGATTCATTTTTTACTTGTCTTACAGTGATTGTGCCATGCAGAGATTTTAAAATCTCTTATTTTACATAGTGGAATGTATCTGTAATTTATGGCTTCTACTTTTTCATGTCAGAGGGAAAACAAAGAGTTCGTAAAACACAAGAAACTCAAAGAAAAAAGAGTGTACCTTGTGCTTCCACCAAGTCTTCTTAATGAGATAACTACTCATCCTTCTAAGACAGAATTATCAAAAACTCTTTCTTAAAAAACAAACGGAAACTTTCAATGGAAGGCTGAGACAAAATGGAGCAAGCATCCTGGTGGAAGCCAGGAAGTACCTACGCAAAGGGTGCCTTGGGGACCTCTCAGGCCACAGAATTCTAGACGCTACAAAACAGTTCTCTATACAAATATGAATACTATCAAGAGAAAATTAGAGAAGTGTTTTCTAGGTGACAGCCATATAAAAATCCCACGAATTGTCAATCCTATCAGGCTTTGCCTGGCTCCAACATCTTTCCTACATCAGGGACATGATGGCATCTGTTAGAGTTTTTATAATTAGGGGGTGTCTCAGGATTTCCATTTCATACCCATACTTCTGTTCCTGTATGTCTGTGCTCCAGGCTCTAAAGACTCTTAGCCTTAGTTGGTAACGAATTTAGTTTTTGCATTCTATAAATTAAAAACAAATATCTTTATGGAAATTTTGTAAGTAGCAAGCAGGGAAGTAAAATATTGCCAATTTAAATACATGTTATTTGCATAAACTAGGCAAGATTTTTAGGAAAAAGAAAACACTGTGGAAGGGTAGGGAAAAGAACAAACAAATAAACAAAACTTGGCCCTTCACGTCTCTAGCAGAGTTTAATATTTTTAAAGTCACAACTGTCTTCTTACTTTTCTCCTACTATGGAGAGGCAGACACAGTTACAAGTGAAGGAACAAAACACAGACTTTGGAAATCCTGAGGGTTCAGCATGGATTTGCATCCTAAAAAACACAGACAGCAATGTGTAATCAAAATTTGAAACCTCTCTTGCTGAATTACAAAAAATAATCCTGGAAATTGTACTTGGCTGCTCTGTCCTGACCAAAACAAATGTATTCCTATTTATAGGCCGTCATCCCATACACGTGCATGTTCAGATGTGTATTTTATTTATATGTTCATCCAGATGTAAACACAGGCATATACAGATACGCACTCACCACACTTCATTGCACTGTCCACAACATGCATATTAGAAAATGTGCAGTTACTGAAACCAACATATAAAACCAAAGTGGCAAAGGCTTTGGGGAATAAGAAAGACATCTTAGCAAGAAGCCTAACATCTCTGAATGCTCTGCAGCAGCCTTGGAAGTGTGAGACTGCTGTATTCCTCAAGCTGATCCTACACACTGAGATTCCACGTCTTCATTTACAGGAATTGATTCAATACATTCTAAGCACCAATATGTAAGACTTAAATCTTGTGGGATTAAAAGAGTAGGTTAGGAGGAACTGGCAACAGTTTAGTTGAGCCACAAGATGACAAATATCAGTCACATGGTAGTAAGGAGAGGAGAACCAGCAAGAGAAAAGCTGCAGAGGAGTTTTCTCGATTGATCAGGTCATGCTGTAATGGAGGCAAGGTCGCAGGTTCACTCCTCTCTTTGCCAATTACCTTTAATGTATTTCAAAGACACAGACCAGGCCCAACAGTTCTCAATGCCTTGCCACTAGATCAAGAGGGATGTGAGAAGAAGGGTGGCTGAGCCCAAATTTATTTCAAGTACTAGAAAAGTAATTCACCATTGATTAGTACCATGGTCTTAGTGTAAGTTACAGTTAATGTCCACATGATATGTAATGAAACAGAATTAAGACATTTCTCCGGGGTAGTATTAAACTATACTTATTCAGTCAATCTTACAGGACCCTGTAATGATAGAGAAAGAGCATTCATTTTCAAACAGCTGGATTCTAACACGTGGTTTACAATTCACGTTGGGCTCTTCTGGATGTTTCCTGTGTTACATATACAATCAGGATATTAATCACAACAAAGATTAAAATGGAGGAGGATTTATTTAGCTCCAGAGGGGTTAAATAAATAGAAAACTGATCAGGATTAAAGTTTCCACCCCACCATCACAGCTTATTCGTAAATTAAATACTTGTGCTTTACCACCACAAATGCAAGAAGTGCTGCCGCTTATCTTTTTTCTTATGAAAACACGACCGTGGGCTCAGAATGGTGCTGACCCAATGTCTCACCTCCCTCAGAAGAAATATCCCAATGAAGCTGATGCTGCCGTCTGAACACTGCTTTCTTGTGGGAAATTGCCAAATTAACCCAAAATGTAGCCACCAAACAGAAACAATTTAAGTTGAGCCGCATGGGGATAAATCCTTCTAGGTGTCAAAGTCCTCAGCTGGGGCTTAGAGTAAACCAGTAGTTACCGGCTCTGTTCCCCAGAACCTCCCCAGGTCCAACAGGCTTGGGTGGGAGGTAACTAAGGAAGCAGACAGAGCCAGGCCCCTGGGCTCCCCCTCTCCTTACACAAACAAACATCTACCTACCCTTACAAAATGACTAATGGAGCTCCTGCATCTCCTTTCATTTGAAAAGATGCTGAGGTGTTAAAATATTCTGAAAACTTGGTATGGCACAGTGGCTCACGCCTATAATCCCAGCACTTTGGGATGCTTAGTTGTGCAGACTGCCTGAGGTCAGAAGTTCAAGACCAGCCTAGCCAACATGGTGAAACCTCATCTCTACTAAAAATACAAAAAAATTAGCCAGCATTGTAGCATGCATCTGTAATTCCAGTACTCGACAGGCTGAGGCAGGGGAATTGCTTGAACCAGGGAGGCAGAGGTTGCAGTGAGCTGAGATCGCACCACTGCACTGCAGCCTGGGCGACAAAGCAAGACTCCATCTCAAATAATAAATAAATAAAATTCTATAAACTCCTGTAGTCATTAGTTCATCAGTTCTTACAGAGCTCTAGAATTTTGTGGTCTACACTTCACTGATTGTAACATATCTTAATATCTGCTGCTTAGAAATCTGTTTGAAAATCATGTAAAATATCTCACAAATAGCAAATAACTGGAAGATAGGTGATTGGGTTAAAACCTCTCTGATACATATAAATTCTCCAAGAACCATTTGGTAGAAAAAAGACAATATAGTCACACACTGCATAATGATGTTTCAATCAAGGATGGAACACACAAACAATGGTTGTCCCGTAAGATTATAATATCGTATTTCTGCTGTTCCTTTTCTGTTTAGATACACAGACATTCAACCTTGTGTTAAAACTGCCTACAGAATCCAGTACAGTAACATGCTGTTCAGGTTTGTAGCCTAGGAGCAAGAGGAGATACTTCATAGCCTAGGTGTACAGTAGGCTGTACCTTCTAGGTTTGTCTAGGTACACTCTGTGATGTCTGCACAATTAAGAAATTCCCTGAAGATGCATTTCTCAGAACACATTCCCATCCTTAAGCAAAACATGCTGTGGGGATGAAAATCCCCAGAACAGTAGCTACATTTCACAAAGTGAAATGATTTGATGTTTCTCACTCTATCCTCAGTGTGGACTTCAAAATAAAAACAATACTAATCATTGAAAGACAAAATTCTACATATGCTGAAATTTACATACCAGCATTCTGAAGTTTCTAATAGTAAATTTCTTACTAGCTTGTCCCAAGGTAAACTTTTTTTTGTGAAAGGGAAGTCTGTGTGTGTGTGTGTGTGTGTGCGTGCATGCCTGGGCATATAACCCAGTGTCACCAGGGCCCGATGTATGCACACAATAAGCCCTGTGTCTGTCTAGTGGGTAAGTTCAGCAATGTTTATATATAGAGTAAGTAATGCTAAAGGCAGAGAGAGTAAAACATCCACAGTCAGACTAATCAAATAAACTGGGTATATCAGTAAAATCATGACTTCTGGTTCTGTAAGAGAATTAGAAGGGGGATAAGCTCTCTTTTAACGGATTCATGGAGTTATACCTAGAGCTCAATCTAGATGGTATGACTAAATACAAATGCTTTAATCAAAATTTGTATTCCTAGATGAAACTACCAATACAAATTGCTAGTTGCATATTTCCTGGGCCCTTATGAGATACTCTGAAACACTTTTTCTACACTCTCCACCACAAAATTGGTTTTACTGCATTCATTTCATAGTTGAGAAAATGATGGATTCAAAAAGATTAACCAATTTGTTCAAGGTCTTATGACTGATATGTCACATTTTGAGGATGGGACCCCAAGTCCATTTGATTTGAATGCCCGTAATCTTCTAACTGCAGAAAGCTTCATGTTATCTGTGTGTTCTAGAATGCACAGCTAGGAAGAAAAGCTAATATTTCCCTCTAAACTCTATATAGATCATCATTTGAATTTGTAACACTCTCCAGTGGTAACTAATATTTGTAAGATGTTTCTCTGGATTCAAAGATATAAACTAAATGTTTTAAGAATGGAGAAAAACTATGATTAGAAACAAATTAATATGACAAGAAAAAAGCTCTGGAGGAAAATCCATGGGAATGTATCAGAATATAACTGTAATTCATGAACCGCATACTCAGGATTTCTAAAAATCCCTAATTGCAAATTAGGCAATGAGGAGCACGGCGCCCTCAGCAGGTTTACCCTCCAAACCACACAGCATGCAGTGGTGAGAGTTTGCCCTTTGTGAATATGCTCAATTATCCATCTACATTTAAGGATTTAACATGATTATGATGATGATTATTTTTGAGATGAAATCTCACTCTGTCGCCGAGGCTGGAGTGCAGGGGCACGATCTCAGTTCACTGCAACTTCCGCCTCCCAGGGTTCAAGCCATTCTCCTGCTTCAGTCTCCTGAGTAGCTGGGTCGACAGGCATGCACCACCATGCCCAGCATATTTTTGCATTTTTAGTAGAGAGGGGGTTTCACCATGTTGGGCAGGATGATCTCAATCTCTCGAACTTGTGATCCTCACGCCTTGGCCTCCCAAAGTTCTGGGATTACAGACGTGGGTCACCACACCCAGCCTAGGATTTAGCATTATTAATGAATCGATTCGAACGCAGGAACCCAGTATGATGTCTTAAATTCAAAATATTTCTCCCCTGTCACCGAAGAGGAAATTAAAGCTGTGTTCATCAATCATTCACTTATACTGTTTCCTTTGTATAGAACCACTTTCCATCCTTTCTGGTAAGTTACCTCCTTCTTAATTTTCCTTTTTTTTTTTTGAGACAGAGTTTCGCTCTTGTTACCCAGGCTGGAGTGCCATGGCGCAATCTCGGCTCACTGCAACCTCCGCCTCCTGGGTTCAGGCAATTCTCCTGCCTCAGCCTCCTGAGTAGCTGGGATTACAGGCACGCGCCACCATGCCCAGCTAATTTTTTGTATTTTTAGTAGAGACGGGGTTTCACCATGTTGACCAGGATGGTCTTGATCTCGACCTCATGATCCACCCGCCTCGGCCTCCCAAAGTGCTGGGATTACAGGTGTGAGCCACCCCACCCGGCCCCTCCTTCTTAATTTTCAAGACTAAGCCTACCATAAGCTTCAAACCCTTCCTGAACCCATTCTAGCATGGCTGCCCTGTTTTGTCTTCCCCCCCATCCCCAAAAACCCTATATTTACCTTTAACAAAGGCTTGACCACACACTCTGCTATCTTTTTTACTGGAGATTAATTTTTTTACTAATTTCTTTGAGGCTATCTCCAGTGGGCTCTGAACAGTGCCTACTCTTAGTAAATACTTAAATATACTCTTAGGGATAAATGAAAAATCAAATGGTCCGAACGGCCTAACACAATTTCCAGAACACATTCAGAAATTTTTTGGCCTCTTTTTTTTGGCCACTGTCACTAGTTCTTTATCCTCACCCCTACCTGCACATAAAGAAACACATGCCAACACCTGCACGTAAGTATTCACACGTACGCACGTATACGCTGTCAATTACTCCATGGATTAACTCCACTTCATCTACTACTTTTAATGTAAGAAATAAGACCAGAAAAAGAAATTTAAGAATTTATGGTATTTACACAAAAATCACATAATCTACCAAAGTCTCATCATGCATTGCCTTTGTTCAAACTAATTGAACTATTGAGCACATAGTACTACGTAGAGCACTAGAAGCAAATTGATGAAAACGCTCACATATTTTCTTAACACAAAATGCTTGAACACCACCACAGACATTCAGAAAGATCCAAAAGAGGAAAATTAAGTGACACCCATATTTAAAATATATCTTGGGACAGAACCAACACTACCAAAACAAGATGACTGTTTTAAGATGAGGAATGGCTGGAAACACAGGAAATAACCCAACGGGACATGAGTGTGGCTCTCAGCCTTTGGACAGACAATGGGACAAAAAATAAACACACATGTTCTCCTGCAGGGAATAGGTCTGTGGTACGGAATCAGTGGTGACTTGGAGCGAGATACCAGATGATAATTTGACAAATGCTGTTTACCTTTAAAATGTGATTAAACAGCATTTATAATGAACATGCTTAGAAAATGATGACTAATGTATCACATGTGCAGTTAAGCACAATCTAAAGCAATTGTCTGAGGAGGTAGTTTTACCCTGGCAGCTGCCCAAACCTATCACAGTGTGCTTTCCCCTTCCTCAGAAACACTGGAGTTAGAACTCTGCCAGAGGCGAAAACCTGACTACACAGAGTGGACTGGATAATGATTCACACCAACAATTTCTGGGATCCCCAAGTGAAGGGAAGCCTGTTGGAACATTCGTATTAGGAATATTCAGGACTAAGTCTAACTGCTGCAGTGTTGGCAAGTGGCTCCTGGTGTGTTTTATTTTTCTCTGACATCTTAATGAGGTTCTTTCACAGCCTCTTTAGTCTAAGACTTCAATTTTAAAAATGGAAAAAAATCATTCCACAAAATAGTATATGTTTCTGTTTTAATTCAACAGTTCTACAAATGAAGAAAGACCTAATTTGAACTGATTCACAGTGTATTTTTCTAAATTAGGAGGAGTTTTTGTACAAAAAGAAAATCATTACCTCAATTTAGTTCTCAGTGCAAATTATAATGATTTCTGGTTCAGTTTATAGAGAATAGTTTAAACAAGTCCATATCCATACACACCAAAATAACATGTTCTCGAAAAGATACGCAGGTGTTTGCACAGTAAAAATTAGAATTCCACGTAAAATGCAGATACTGCATGATGTCTACTTTACCTTCAGAGAAATGTGTACAAACTGGTTTATGATGATGCCAGCATAAGGCGCTGCACATAAATGGGTTGTTTAGGGAGGAAATTTTCTAGGTACATAAAACCAGAACTAACAGATCTGTCAGGCTCTGACTCGTGCTTGACAGAAGGGCTAGAGGTCCCTGGTCACTGAGAAAAAAATACTTACAAACTGATTTGCAGCCCAGTTTGCAGTTTTACAAGAACTCTTTATTCTGATCAAGGCTGCCAAGAGAGGTAATGAGGTCCCATATTTACAGGTGTGCAAGACATCAGGTCGATAAATAAGTCTGTTACAAATACTTTAACAGGAAAGATAAAAATTAAAAACAATTCCGCAAAATTAAATAGCAAACCTAATGCTAGTGGTGAAATGTTGAAGCCATTTTTACTAAAAGGACAAACTGGACTGGGATACTATTACTAACTCTTTTTAAAGTATTGCTTTGAATTTTCTGGCTGATGTAAGAAGATATCAAATTTTTATATGTATGTAGCAAGTCATGTTTCCTTACAGATAAGATTACATAGTTTGAAAATCCAACTTTAATTAAAAAATCCATCTCTAATAAGAGAATGTACTTAGATACATAGATGTAAGACAAATATACAAAGAAATCATTAATTTTCTCTGTACCAGAGATAAACAGCTAGAAAATCAAATGAAAAATATTTTATAAAAAGTAGCAACTTATATCAAATGCTACATAGGATAAATTTGACAACAATATATAAACTATATAGAACAAATATAAAATATTATTGAAAGATACAAAATAACATATGAATAGACAAACATATGTTCCTGAAGAGGAGGCTTTCTTTTTAAAATATCATGCTTTCTAAACTTAATACATACATTTAATTCCATACAGTCCAATTAGAATCCAGTGGTATTTTTTCTTCTTCAACTTGGTAAAGTAAATTTTAAGTTCATTTGCAATAAGGTCCATACAGAACTATAAAGAGTAGTGGGAGTGGAACTGTCTTGCCAGATACCAAACTTACTACACACCATGGGGAAAAAAGCGATTGATTCGAGAACAGAAACAGAACAGTTGAACAACCAGACAGCACAGAAAAAAGCCAAGTGTTATGATAACCTAATATATTTTCATTGTGACTTTTCAGTTGAGTGGGGAAAACAATCGTTTATATAATAAAAGGGCATCAGCATAAGTGCATCTCCACCTGAGGAAAAAAGAAAGCTAGACTGTACGACCTCAAACCATACACAAAGATAATTTATAGTAGACTAAATACTTCAACCTTAAAAATTATTCAACAGCCTGGGCACGTGGCTCATGCCTGTAATTCCAGCACTTTGGGAGGCTGAGGTGACCAGCCTGGGCAACATGATGAAATTCCATCTCTACAAAAAATACAAAAAAATTAGCCGGGCATGGTGGTGTGTGCCTATAATTCTAACTACTCAGGAGGCTGAGAAAGGAGGATCATGTAAGCCCAGGGAGGTCAAGGCTGCAGTGGGCCATGACTGCAGCACTGCACTCCAGCCTGGCAGGAGAGTGAGACCTTATCACAGAAGAAACAAACAAAAAAAAGTTTCAACACAAATATTAGAAAAAAAAATTGTGAAAATAATTATATAGCTTTGATATAAGCAAAGATACCCAAGACAGGAAACCCACATGGCATTAAAAAAAACACCTACATATTTCTATTACAGTGTAAAAAATATAAAATATTTAATAACTAAAGTCAAGAGACAAGTGACATCCTAGTGAAAATACCCATAAAATGTTGATCAAGTGTTGATGTCACAAAGAACACCTCTAAATCGGTAAGGAAAAGACCAAAAATTCAATAGAAAAATGAAAAAAAGAGTAGTACACATCAATCACAAACAAGGAGTTGCAAATAACCAGTACATACATAAAATGGTCTTCAACCTGAAGAAAATGCAAACTCACATTAGTTAACACGATTTCCCCAGTAGACTGGAAAAATATTTCACTTCAAGCAGTTCACTGATAAGATACATTGCAGGTAAAATTATAAACAATATTACAAACTATTTTGGGGGGAAATTTGGCAACACCTTTTAAAATATAAAATTCACATGGCCTTGAAGAAAAAAAATTCTACTTTGAGGAGTCTTTTCAATCAAAATAAAACGGCCCATGTGCAAAGCTGTATGCACTAGAATGTCTACTGCAGCAATATTTTAGTGACAAAAAAAGTAAAAATACTGGGTCCATTAATGGGGCTGTGACTGAATATATTACATCACAGCCATTCTATGGAACATAATGCACACATTATGCAAAAGAACTGGACTTTGCTCCAGTGAGATGTAACATAGTACATGGGAGTGAGGGCTCTAGCGTATGGGAGCCAGGCAGCCCATTCCAAGTCTGGGCTTCACTCACTAACCTTCAGAGCCCCAGCAGCTTCTTTAAGTTCTCTGGACCCCAGTCTCCTCATCAGCAAGCAGGGATAATGACACCAGCTTCACAAGGTTTTTATAAGGCTCATATGAGATAAAGTATTTAAAGAAAAAAAAAAAATGTTCTTAAAATCAGTTTCAAGAAAATCAAGTCAGCAAGTAATGTCTACTGTGGGATTCATTTTTGTTGAAATAACAGAGATCTTATTTGCTATTGCCTGAGCAACCAAGACACTGTCCATTTGGGATGGTTACTGTCCAACAGAAGGTGACAGTTATTAAGGAAACCAGATTGGGTTTGGACAGTGGCACGCCGTGAGGGGATTTGGCTCATTCATAGTAAAAGGAGCTATCGCAGGCATGCAGCATTATGTATAGACGACCTGAGAGACTGAGAAACAAGAAAAATGGGGTTGGAGGCATTTTGAGGTGGAGACCAGGTGTGGGCATGAGCCCAATCCCAAGATCCTTAAAGGCCAGTTCTAGTTGCAGGCCACAAGTATCCTGACAATAAACGACTTCTTTTTTGTGAGGTGGCTTCAATAAGCCTTCCACTTGCAGAGTCTAATAAGCACATAGTATGTATTTAACACACGTCAGCTGAGCTGTGTCAGTTCGGCTAGGCCAGGCTTCTGCCAGTAACTGAAAAACAAACTAGCATTTTAAGTAAAACGGGTAGAAAGAATAAAAACACATTGTAAATTACCATTTTCTAATATGGAAGTCAGCTTCTGAGATTGCGCTCGCTCACAAAGCCTTGAGAGGAGTAAGCACTGCAGACCCATCTAAATGTTTCAATCACTAGACACTACTTAAATAGCCCACTAACAGACACCGGTTTCCACTAAGATAAAATATACACTTTATAGACAGAAGTAAATATTGAACAAAGCCAAACAGAAGTTGACTACAATATTAAAAAGTAGCACCATTTACCATTAGTGCAAAGCAAGTAGTGAATGCACCAGTTTCACTAGCAATGAACAGCCTTTCACAAAATGCATAGAGATGAGGGCCAAAACCTACAAGCCAATGTTCTTTTCACTTTGAAATGAAAGCTCAGAGGTTCCATGTAGGCCTTCGTTATACTCACAGTCACGTCTAGAATTTTTCCCACTTTCTCTAATTAAGAGAATTTAAAATAAACAACCCTGAAGTGGTAGTCACAAGATGATTCCAGCCAGGAAGCCCAGTGCAACACACAAAAAAATATTTCAGAGAGATAATTTTAACCAACTATGAATTCAGAGAGACTCAATAAACAACATACTTTTTAAGACACAGCTGCAAGATAGAGTGGGGCATTGTCCATAAAAAAAAAGGGGGGGGCCAAAGATGAGGGTCTCAAAGTCAGGCCAAATTGGGTGGTTTTCGGCTAGAATAATATAAGGCCGTCTACTCAGAGGAACCATCGCAATCACGGTTGAGAAAGAAAGCAAAGGTAGATTAATGAAGAAGAGGTTCTAAGTGTCAGGTCCAACACAAATGGTGAAAGTCATAAACAGTCAAAGGAATTTCTAGGCCAGACATGATGAAGATCAGAAATTAAGGTGTATGAAGATAACAAACGGGGTCTCTGTAAGCAGGTTGGAACTCAAATGGTGAACACTGAGATTGCTGGAGGAGTTTTGTTATATGGTGTCAGCTGAATATTGTGTTTGTGTGATTCTGCAGGTGCACACAGGTGTATAAACAAGCTGGGAGATAGCGAAAGATGTGCAAGTTGCATGGCTTAAAGAAGTCAGGCAAAACCGATGTCCAAACTAAATATTAACTGTCAACTTATGTTTTAATATTGTTCCTTACTGGGTAACAATTCAGGATTTCTTGGGACCAACACTAAACTGACTGAACAAATTATCCAAGTGCGGATAAACTATGAATGTCACTAGAATCAAATGATGAGAGGTAAAAGGATGGGCAAATTCAAGGCTACAGACACGACTTGATTCAGAAATTATAAAATTACGAAGAGGAAGACATACCAAGTACTATTGCTTGGAAAGATGAGATTTTTGTTAAGCACAGCTTAATATTAACTGTTTCTTTTTCTTTTTTTTTTTTTGGGCACAAAGTCTCATTCTGTCACACAGGCTGGAGTATAACAGTGCAATCAAAGTGTACTGCAGCCTTGACCTCCCAGGCTCATCACCTCAGCCTCCTGAGCAGCTGGGACCACAGCTGCCCACCACTATACCCAGCTACTTTTTGTATTTTTTGTAGAGACAAAGTTTCACCATGTTGCTGGAACTCCTGGGCTCAAGCACTCCACCAGCCTTGGCCCCCCAAAGTGCTGGGATTATTATAGACATGAGCCACCTCTCCCGGCCAATATTAACTTATTTTTTAATATAACAGACTAGGGAGTAACATGAAAGTTTGTCTTCATATCTAACACAAAGTAAAAATACTCTCGAATATTTACATTCAAATAATGTAACTAAGACTAACATGAGTCACTTTCCCTTTTCCAATCAATTTCTAGCTTAAGTACTTCTCCCTGACACTAGAAAAATTTAGCAACTAAATTGTAGGCTAAAAAATTAATTTATTCTGCAGTACAGAAAAAAACACAGCAAGAAAAATATAATTTCATTTCTTTTTGACCTAGATTATGCCAATTGCATTAGATGTTTTATTTCCCATATGTATCATAATGCTCAAATACTATATAGGCTACTAAAAAGACTATGAATCATTCCCAAATGGTACTCTCCTCAAACAACAAACTTCTCTTACTAATCATCCTGAAACTGTATGCTCACAAAAAAACTCAACAAAATTGGAAGCAAGAGCCTTCCAAAATTAAATGACCAACTAAATCAGGTAGGCAGATTCATTTTTTTTTAATCAGGCCCTGCTGGCATGATCACAAAATTTAAAATAGCCAAATGATTCTGCGTAAATCTAACTCATCATCTTTCTTACAAGAAGTTCAGCTCTAAAGAAGTCCACAGTGAGCTGCATAAAATGCATTTAATTGGATTATAAACTGCAACATAAAACAGCTGCATCTTGCCTTTTAACATTTTTCTCTCTGAAGATCAGAGGATTGAAAAAAGTTTATAGAACAGCCCATTGATTTTTCTTGTCTTTTAAAAAAAGGAAAGAAAAAACATTAGGCAGAACTAAAGTTCCAGACAACTTTTAACAAGTGACATCCAAGTAGGCCACATTCTTAGACCTCCTCAGAGATGCCGGGAATGAGGATGGGGTCAGGTGACCAACACATCAATGGGATGACATGTGCTCAGACAGCTCTGGGGAATGCTAATGATTTCCTATGTGATGCTGAGAGTACAAGATGTATTTTATGCTTGATGGTATCTAGATGAGACAGACAAGAGAAAAGAAAGCAAGGGTAATTAAAATGCATTTCAAAGAAATCCTAACATGATTTTCTAATAGTAAGCAAGTCCACTGTGAGTCTGAGGTGGTGAATTAAAGATGAATCTATTCATCCAGAGATACATCTATCCTCTCTTATAATTCATATATTTATTTTTGGTTGGGGGAGACAGAAGGTAAGAAACAGGCATGCAACGATTGCTAAAAGTTTCTTTAAATATATTTCTACAGAATTCCCAAATGTGTTATCTTGACCACTAGTGACTAAGCGCATGAATAGCCTTTGGAGTGAGCAGATCGCCTTTGTACCTGGGTCCCAACCTTTGCTGGCTCTGTAACTATCAGATGCAGTTGTGACATCTGAACACGGTGACAACAATATGTGTTCATGAAGTAATCATGAGGGATTAAGTGCAAGGCACTTTGCACTTGGCCTGCCCTAGAATAGAATAGAATAGAATAGAATAGAATAGAATAGAATAGAATAGAATAGAATAGAATAGAATAGAATAGGAGGAGGAGAATAGAATAGAATAGAATACAATAGAATAGATTAAATAGATTTAATTTAATTTAAATCGATTAAATAGATTTAATTTAATTCCATAAATTAAATCACAATCAAAACAGACAAGCACATCTGAGATAAACTAAATAAGATCTCTAAATAAATGAAAGGGCCAACCTCAGTGGCTCATGCCTATAATCCTAGTACTTTGTGAGGCCAAGGCAAGAGGATGGCTCGAGCCCAGGAGTCAAAGACCAGCCTGGGCAGCATGGCAAGACCCCATCGATAAAAAAAAAAAAAACGAAAAAGAAATTAGCCAGCCATTGTCATATGCACCTGTAGCCCCAGCTACTGGGAAGGCTGAGATGGGAGGATTGCTTGAGTGTGGCAGTCGGGGGGGACAGGGTGGTCAAAGGAAGACCCTGTCTTAAAGAAAGAAAAAAAACTAAAAAACAATAAATGAAGGGATACGCCATGTTCACAATTCAATATTAACATGACAAATCTCCCCATAAGTGATCTATACTTAATACCATTTCAATCAAAATAGCAGGCTTTCTAAAAGCTAACAAGCTGATTACAAAGTTTTTATGAAAAGGCAAGTGAAAATAGCCAAACCAGTTTTTAAAAAAGAAAAAACAGTTAGAGGGCATACACTACGTGATTTCAAGATTTACTAAAAAGCTACAGTAATCAAAATGGAGTGGTACTGAAGAAAGAATAGCATAGTGAGTCCAGAAACGCACATACAAATATGGGCAATTGACCTCCAACAAAGATGAAAAGCGATTTAATAGAGAAAGGAAAGTCTCTTCGAAAAAATGATGCAGGAGCAACTGTATATTTGGGTAGAAAATCAAGTAACCCATATCTCATAACGTATTCAAAAGCTAATTAAAAATGATTTATAGTTGGCATGGTGGCATATGCCTGTAATTCCTGCTACTTGGGAGGCTGGGACAGGAGGATCACTTTAGCCTGGGAATTTGAATCCAGCCGGCATATAATGTAGTGAGACCCTATCTCTATGGGGGTGGGGGGAAAGGATTATAAACTGAAATATAAATGCTAAACTAGAAAACTCCTAGAGGAAAATCTTTGTGACTTTCCCTAAAAAATGATTTCTCAAATAAAAGAAGAAAACAGAAACAATGAAAGTAAAAACTGATAAAATGCACTTTGTCAAAATTAAAAACTTTAGCTCTTCAAAGACGTCATCAAGAAAACAAAAAGACAAGTTACAAGGAAGAAGAAAGTATTTTTAATGCATATCTGACCAAGGACTTGTATCCATGTCATATAAAGAACTCTTACAACTCAACCACACGGGAACAACCCGAAATAATATAGGCAAAAGACTGAGCAAACACTTCTCAAAAGAAAATATACAAACAGCAAAAAAGCACATAAAAAGATGAATGGCAGCACTGACTCATCAGAAATGCAAATTAAAACCACAATGAACCGCCACTGTGCACCAATTAGAATGGCTGAAATTAAAAAGACTGACAATACCAGGTTCCAGTGATGATGCCTAGCAACTGGAACTCTCATATAAAATGTTACAACTACTTTATAAAGCAGTATTGTAGTTTTTTATAAAGTTAAATATAAATACTTACCATATAACCTAGCCACCGTGACCCTAGATATTTTCCTAAGAGAAAACATATGTCACACAAAGATTTGTATGTGAATGCTCACAGTAAATGTTCATCTGTAGGTTAATGGAGAAACAAATGCAGTGTGTCTATACAACAGCACACTATTCACCAACAGAAAGGCATGAATTACTGATCCAATAATGCATCTCAACGCCATGATGCTAAGCGAAAACAGTTGGATATAAGAGTGGCTACTGATTTCACTTATATAAAAAGCAAGTTGACATACAGTGACAAAAAGGAGATCACTAATTGGCTGGGGCCAAGGGCCAAAGGATAGACTGAAAAAGGGTCCAGGTGCAAAGAAGAGAGAGAGAGAGTCATCTGTATGCACATAAAAAGATATGTAACATTAGTAATCATTAGGAAAATGCCAATTCAAAATCATGAGAAAGTACCACTTAACATTCACACTCATTAGCATGACTTATTAAAAAAAAAAAAAGAAAATAAGAAATGTTGGCAGGGATGTAGAGAAACTGGAACCCTTGTGCATTACTGGTAGGAATGTAAACTGGAATGTAAGTCTGGCAGTTCCTTAAAAAATTAAACACAAGCTGGGTGCAATGGCACATCTATAGTCCCAGCTACTGCTTCTGTGGAAGCTGAGGTAGGAGGATCGTTTGGGCCCAGGAGTTCAAAGCCAGCCTAGGCAACATAGCAAGACCCAGTCTTTAAAAATAAAAGAAGAGAAGACAAATAAAAAAAAATTAATTACATGATCCAGCAATTCCACTTCTGGGTATATAACCCGAAGAACTGAAAGCACGGGTCCAAAGAGATATTGGCACACCTTTGCTCACCGCAGCACTATTCACAATGGCCAGAAGGTGGAAATAACTCACATGTCCATCAACAGGCGAATAAACAAAATCTGATACATACATACAATGCAATATTATTTAGCCTTAAAAAGGGAATTCTGATCTATATTGTAATACTGATGAACTTGGAAGACATTATGCTAAATTAAGGAAGTTAGACAGAAAAGGACAGATATTGCATGATTCTACCTATAGAAGTACCTAGAACTGTCAAAATTAGAGAGACAGGAAGTAGAATCGTGGGCATTCTACCCCAGCAGATGCTGGGGCAAAAGGTGAATGGGGAGTTATGATTTAATGGGTTCAAAGTTTCAGCTTTGGATGACAAAGAAAAGTTCTGGAGACGGACGGTGGTAATGGTTGCAGACTAATGCTACTGAACTGTATATGTAAAAGTGATCATAATGGAAAATTTCATAATACATGTATTTTACTACAATAAGGAAATAGTAAACAAAAAAAAGTGGCACAGAAATATTTGAAAGTAATGGAAATGTTCTGTATCTTGATTGTGACTGTGGTTTCATGGGTATATAAAACTGTCAAAATTCATCCAATTAAATAGATTCATTTAATTGCATAAAATTATTGCTCAATAAAGTTGATGAGGGGAAAAAAAGACACTAGCAAATTAGCAAGAATATATTTTATGCCTTTCCTTCCTGCCTTTCCTCATTTCATCCTGCAGTGCCTGCAAGTTTGCTGTTTCATAGGAAGCAGGAGAAAAAGAAAAAGATGGCGAAACAAAACATTCCCTCAACAAATACTGAGAGAACATCTATTTCCTAAGTTACTCCAGTAAGCCTGAGTACCACAGGGTCACGGAGAACTAGAGTCTGGTATGATGAAGCAGTTTATCTGGGTCACACAGAGATTAAGTGGTAACGTTCATTTTGTAACTACAATATTCCTGTTCTCTCTCCCTCTTTTTCTTCCTTTCTTCCTCTCCTTCTCTCCTTTTTTTACTTTTCAACATCCTATTTCCTCACCTCTACTCAATACATTCCTCTGAACACCTGATTCCTTGTGATTCTCCTGTCCCACTGAAACCTCCAATCCATTAAAAAAAAAAAAAAGATTATAAAGGGTTCAATTCAGCAAGAGGATATAACAATTTTAAATATATATCCACCAACCATAGGAATACCCAGATATATAAAGCAAGTGTTATTAGAGCTAGAGAGAGAAATAGACCCCAATATAATGATAGCTGGAGATGTCAACATCTCAATTTCAAATCTTCCAGAAAAAAAAAAAAAAAAACCCTGACAAAGTTTATCTTAAAAACAGGCAAAAACTGGGTCAGCCTGCTTCCTTTTCACCTCCTCCAGTCCAATACACACCCTATCAGAAAGCCTTCTCCCCTTTTAAAATCTTGTTTGGCAGGCCCTCTGCCTTACTCCCCAGACCCTCGGATACCATGCATGCTAAAGTCCATAAAAAAAAAAAAAAAGAAACTGAAATATTGTAACTACTGTGTTTCTTTAAGCCTTTACAAATGTGCAATGTAAAAACGTCTCCCTACATGCAATTTCACCAGACCTATATACATGAGGGGAAATAATATGAGGCAGCCATGAAAATTGTCCATCATCAACAAGACGTATGGCTAAGAAATGCTAAATGTCCAAAGTGATGGATATGCTAATTACCCTGATTTGATCATTACGCATTATACCCATGTATCGAAACGTCACTCTGTAGCACATTAATACATGTAAACTAAAAAGAAAAAAAAACAGGACATAAAATGTGGGGAAAATAGATACTTCTGTTCACATTGAAGGACTTCTTCCAAGGGGTTCTTGAACCTTTCGGCTTTTGTAATTTCTCCTTACTTAACAATTGGGCATACAGATTAAGAACACACACTCCACAGTCATACTTCCCAGGGCCCGTTCCAGTGCTGTGACCCGATGTGATCCCCTTGGCCTCAGTTTTCTCAACTGCAAAATAGAGATTATCATTCTATCTATCCTGGGCACAGCAGCACCTGCCTGTGGTCCCAGCTACTCCAGAAGCTGTGGTAGAAAGATCATTTAACCCCGAGTTCAAGTCCATCATGGGCAA
Organism: Callithrix jacchus; assembly: GCF_049354715.1. NCBI lineage: Eukaryota > Metazoa > Chordata > Mammalia > Primates > Cebidae > Callithrix > Callithrix jacchus. Next base: position 40,161,364 of record NC_133520.1, on the reverse strand, counting down.
CACAGTGAGACTGTCTCCAAAAATAACAACAACAACAACAACTGCATCTACCTCAAAGGGCTTTGGTGATGATTAAATAGCAGATGTGAAGTGCTGAACATAGTGTTAGAGGCTTAAGAAATTCTCAATAAATACTAGCCTTCTTCTCCCATAAAGTCTACCTGTAATACCTGGGTACAGATAGTTTAAGGTAGTGGTTTGGATTCATTGATGCCCTTCGTTCCTTCCTCCCACGCTCTCTCCCTTAAATGCATTACTGTTCCTCAAATATAGTTTTTGCATTAAAAATGCATGATTGATACAGATGGCAAATAAGCATATGAAAAGATGCTTCACATCATGTGTCATCAGGGAGCTGCAAATTAAAATAACAAGAAGATACCACTACACACATATTAGAATGGCTAATATCCAGAACACTGGTAACACCAAATGCTGGCGAGGATGTGGAGTAACAGGAGTTCTCATTCATTGCTGATGGGAATACAAAAATGGTACAGACAGTTTGGCAACTTCTTACAAAACTAAACATACTCATCACACAATCCAGCAAGCTTACTCCTCCTTGTTATTTACCCAAAGGAGTTAAAAACTTACGTCTACACAAAAATCTGCATGTGGATACTGAGAGCAGCTTTATTCCTAACTGACAAAACTTGGAGGTAACCAAGACAGCCTTCAGAAGGTGAACGAGTAAACAATCTGTTTGCACATCCAAACAATGGGATATTATTTAGCACTAAAAGTGATTTTATCAAGCCATGAAAAGATATGGACGAATCTTAAATGCATGCTGCTAAGTGAAAGAAGTCAGTGTGAAAAGGCTGTATGATTCCAATTATACAGCATTCTGGAAAACATAAAAGTATGCAAACAGTAAAAAGATCAGCGGTTGCCAGGGATTAGAGGAGAGAGACGAACAGGTGAGGCACAGAACTCTGTGTAACACCATCATGGTAAATACATACAAATATACATCTGCTCAAACACAGAAGGCACAACACCAAGAGCGAACCCTCATGCAAACCGAACTTTGGTGATAAGGAAGAGTCGATGTAGGTTCACCAGCTGTAACACGTTCCACTCTGCTGAAGCACGCCAATATGAGGGAGACTGTGTGTTAGAGCTACGGAAGAGGGCAGGAGGCATATGAGAAATCTCTTCACCTTCCTCTCAATTTTGCTGTGAACCTAAATTTGCTCTTTAAAATTATCTTTTGAAAAAACATGTAGGGTGGGAACTATGAATGATGAAAGAAACCCCCATTCAGTAACCTGAAGCAGCACATTATCTTATGAATGATAAATGATTCATTTATCTTTGGCAGAATTGGGTCATTTTCCTGCCTTTCTAGGGAAATAAAAATGTTACACTTGCTCAAACATTTGGAAGACTGTCTTTCAAAAAACCAGTCCAAGGAAGCTTGAGGAAAGCTTTTTATAGCCAAGTACAACAGCTGGCAGTCTAAAAGCCAGATACAACATTTTGCTGTTCTGCAGAAATTAGAGCAGCTCGCGAAAGCAAAACCATTTTTATTGAGGAAACAATAAAAATAGTTGGAAATCTTCAAAATTACACAGCATAGAAAGACTTTTAGTGAAATGAAAGTAATGTATAGATAACGTTTCTCATAGTTAACAAAGGTGCCCGTTTACCTACTTAAATCCACATCTCTAATGGACTGAAAATTCACTAGTGGTAAAAGTCACTGAGGAAGGCAACAGATCCTTTGGTATGATGTTACAGCCAAGTCAGGTGGCATGCTTTTGTTAGATTTTCTAAGCCGGCACAGGCAGAGATAATAAAACACATTTACCTAGAGAAAAAAAGCGTAAAAAAATAACTAAACAAATGAAGATGACTGTAAATATTCTATACTAACAGAAGAACTTTTAAATGGGAAGTAGTGAAATTCCTTGTATGCAAAGCTGAACCAGCTGGAGGTGTTTGTGTCTCCGCTGTCCACCGGCATCAGGGCCTTTCTGTCCTATTTTATCATCAAGCATGTTGAGCCAACTGTTGTCCTATCAGGGTGCTGCGTATCTTGTGAAGCTAAACTGAAAACAATATAGCTCAGACGTTATCTTGGACGTGAGGCTGAGGAATAGCTGGATTTAAGATAAAAAAAAAGAAAGATTCTTTTCCTTTTAAAGGGTCTTAAAAACTTTTGAGAAGCTTCAGGAAAAAGGCAAGTAAGATATAATTATTTTGTGGCATAATAGTATTTCATTTTCTGAAACTCAATTAGGAGAACTAATGAAGAAGAACTGTGTCTCTTGCTTGCAGAAGCCAGCTTAAACTGGTAAGAGCCTAATTACTAACAATATTTGTTAGGCAAAATCCATTTATGTTGGATCAGAGGCATTTAAGCATTAACATGAAAGTGAAAATAGAGAAGAAAGTACAGAATACTTAAGTTACAATTTCAAATTTGACAGTGGTGACAGAGCTACTCCAGAGACCACTAAATAGGTTGCATTAAAAAAAAAAAGGAAAGAGAAAAGGCTGGCGGGTCATAATAGCTCACACCTATAATCCCAGCATACTGGGAGGTCAAGGTGGAAGGATCACTTGAGCTCAGGAGCAGTAGACCAATCTGGACAACATAGCAAGACCTTGTCTCTACTAAAAAGTTTTAACAAAAAACTGGGCCAGGAGCGGTGGCTCACGCCTAATAATCCCAGCACTTTGGGAGGCCGAGGTGGGTGGATCACGAGGTCAAGAGATCAAGATCATCCTGGTCAACAAGGTGAAACCCCATCTCTACTAAAAATACAAAAATTAACTGGACATGGTGGCGCGTGCCTGTAGTCCCAGCTACTCAGGAGGCTGAGGCAGGAGAATTGCCTGAACCCAGGAGGCGGAGGTTGCGGTGAGCCGAGATCACGCCATTGCACTCCAGCCTGGGTAACAAGAGCAAAACTCCGTCTCAAAAAAAATAAAAATAAAATAAAATAAAATAAATAAAACACTTAGCCAGGCATGGTGGCACACATCTGTAGTTCCAGCTACTTGGGAGGCCAAGATGGGAGGATGTCTTGAGCCCAAGATGTTGAGGCTTCAGTGAGCCACGATTGTACCACTGCACTCCAGCCTGGGCTACAGCGAGCCACGATTGTACCACTGCACTCCAGCCTGGGCTATAGCGAGCCACGATTGTACCACTGCACTCCAGCCTGGGCAACAGAGCAAGACTGTCTCAAAAAATAAAATCAAGCTTTCTTTTTTAAAAACATTATATATCTGACAAGATCTTCATATATAAACATTTCATTTTAAACAGCTAATTGAAGAGTTCCATACATTTACATGTGAGGACATTTCGTAAGGTTTTCCCCCTATCCGACCATATCTTAACTCCAAACATTCCATTAGACAACAAAAATGACATGACATCCCTAGAGCAGCAAAATGTATTTCTTGATTTCTGAAGATAACAAAGGAAAACAAAAACATGAAAAAGCAGAAGAGCAATAAACTGTTGTTCATTTTGATAGATTTTTATAGTCCCTCATCATTACTAAACTGAAGCATACGGTAACTTCTTCAGTTATCACTTTTATTGCCAAGTCTTTAGCTATTTTTTCTTCATTTGCAAAATGAGTCCTAGATCTCAAGTCTGGCATAATCACTCAGCTCTCATAAAGAAAGGCATCCCAGGACCCTCTTATCTTCATGTTACTTTTGTAAGGCAGCCCATCAAAAGTCTGAGGGGACAGTCATTCTTACTGCTATGAGAATACCAACTAGTTTAGTGCACCCTACTGGCTGACTACACAGCATCCATTCCTTCTTTTTCATTCCTAACAGAATCCTGGTTTCATTCACATATTCACTCTCATTAGAAATACATGCTTTAGGCCAGCCACGGTGGCTCACTCCTCTAATCCCAGCACTTTGGGAGGCTGAGGCGGGTGGAACACTTGAGGTCAGGTGTTTGAGACCAGCCTGGCCAACATGGTGGAACCTGTCTCTACTAAAAATACAAAAATCAGCACGCGCCTGTAGTCCCAGCTACTCAGGAGGCTGAACTGGGAGATCACTTGAGCCCGGGGGGCTGAGGCTGCATTGAGCCACGATTGCATTACTGTACTCAGCCTGGGCAACAGAGTGAGACCCTGTCTCAAAACACTAATAATTTTAAGAGTTAAAGTTAACAAAATGTAAACAAAAACCCAGAAACAGTGATTTAAAAGGACCTTTGACTCATCTGTGATGAAATGAGAACGGACTTGATAGACTGGCACTATTAGAAAGATGTGCACTGCCTGATCAACAGGTGATGCTTCACAGAGTTTTTAAGACAAAGACTGAATTCTTATTTTTCTTCATGGAGGATGAAAAAGGCTACAATGTTGCAATATAAAAATCTGAAAAAGGAAAGTGAATTTATTTTTCATCTACTTAATAAAATGACGTCTTTGGCTGATACTTCTTTAGGATCCCAACAACCGCAAGGCAAAACTCTTCATAGTTTCTCAATGCAGCACCAATGAATCCTGCAGGTTAAATGAGGAGCTGCTCATTAGGACTGAGAATCAGGAAAGAGCCTTAGTTCATCTACATGTGATTTTCATCACTGACTTAGTGCAATATAAAGATCATACCCACTCATTGTTTCCAAGTGGGGGGAAATCCATAGAGTATTTTCCTGAGATAAGTAAGAGGTCAGGCCACTGATTTGGAGATTTGATGCTCTACCATGTGAGGGTGTCTGGGTCTTTCTGCAAGAAAAAATACCCACAAGGAGCAGCACTTTACGGAAACACTAAAGTGATTGCAATTATACAACTCCTAAATCGCTAAAAACACTCTGAATCTTGGTTTTAAACATCTTCTGACGACGGAAGAGAATAAAAATTGCCCAAATGATGGTGAACCTAATAAGTGATGTGTCTACTTTGAATCGCATACAATTTTCCCAATTACAAATGCTAGTCATGCCGACCACTAACCTAAGGCGGCCCTGGTGAATTTCTCAATGACAGAAAGTTTACATATTGATATATTTCAACATTTCCTTTTTGAAATGAATGCTATTTTATTTTTCAAAGGCAGATGTCTTACCTGCCCAGTGAATTTATAACCTCTGTGAACACTGGACCCATATTGCCAAGTATCCTTATGGCATTGAAAATGCCTAACCAGTTCAGAACACTCAATAACGTTTCAGCAAATACTTGCTGAATGAATTAATGAGCGAAGATATGTTTTAAAAATGAGATTGTTCTAGTAAGAACAATATTCTAGAAAACAAAGAATAAATGCTAGTTCAATATGGACACAGGGAGGGGAGTACTAAACACTGGGGTCTATCGGGGGGAAAAGGGGAGGGCCAGCGGGGGGGGGAGCTGGGGAGGGATAGCCTGGGGAAAAATGACAAATGTGGGTGAAGGGGAGAAAGGAAGCAAAACACACTGCCATGTGTGTACCTATGCAACTGTCTTGCACATTCTGCACATGTACCCCAAAACCTAAAATGCAATAAAAAATTTAAAAAAAAAAAAAAGCTAGTTCAAAATAACTGTAGTAAAGCAATATAAGTGACTATATTGAAAAATAACTCTAGTAAAGTAATATAAGTGACTACATTGGAAAACTTACAATAGAATGCATCACTGCTTCCGCGCCAAAATCTGCTACCTCTTTTGCGTTCTTTATCCTATGAGAAAGAAGTACCACTATGTGAACAGCCGACTGCCTCAGGAAGAACCCAAGACTGCCTTTGGTTTCATTTATCTGCTAGACGAACTCACAGGACTCTGCGTATAGTCATGCTCACAGCTGCAGTGCATTCTGGGGAAAGAATGCTGAGCGAAGCCAGCAAAGGGAAAAAGGCCAGTGGGGAGAGGGCTCAGGGAAACAAAGGGCGAGCTTCCACGGGCCTTCTCCCAGTGAGTCACACACGAGGCACTTAATTCCTCTTACAAGAAGCTGCGATAACACGTGAGAAATGTTGCCAATCAGGGCGCTTGTTAAAGACTCAGTACCCGGGGTCTTTACTGGAGTTTCACTGCAGTTCAGTCACCTGTAGGCAGCCTCTAATTCTGGACTTCTGGAAGGATAGCAGGGGTTCAGCATAAACCATGATGTGTACACAAACAGTTTAAGCACTGTGAACCACTCTTACCAGATAATGGGGAAACCCCTCCTGAAATCTCAGTTGCTACATGTCAGCCACCGGCCAAACTTGCAAGCAGGCCTCCCTTTATTCACCCCTCCCTCCTTCCTTTCTGTCTCTCTCCCTCCTCCCTCTCTCCACCCCCACCACTTCTCTCTCTGACATTGCTCTGTTGCCCACGCTAGAGTGCCATGGTGCAATAACTCACTGCAACCTCCACCTCCCAGGTTCAAGCGATTCTCCTGCCTCAGCCTCCCAAGTAGCTGGGACTACAGGCGCATGCCACCGTGCCCAGCTACTTTTTGCATTTTTAGTATAGATGGGGTTTCACCATGTTCCCTAGGCCAGTCTCAAACTCCTGACATCAAGTGATCTGCTGGTCTCAGCCTCCCAAAGTGCTAGGATTACAGGCATGAGTCAACTCGCCCAGCCCAGGCCTTTTCAAGCATAAGCAGTTTAGACCTGCTAGGTTAACAGTTTCCTGCACAGTGACTATGCCAGAAACCAACAAACAATCCCAATTCCTACTTCTTCACTGTCTCTCATCTCTTCTAGGCCAAATCCTGTCAATTTTGCTCCCGAGTAACCAACCTCTTACTCTGATGACTTCACTTATACTTCATTTTTATCTTTGCGCGTGCGCATGTTTTTTCCCAAAGCTTAAATTCCTTCTGGACTAAAGCAGGATGTAAATAAATATGTATACAGTCCCGAAGAGATGAAAACACTATCCCATTGTTCTCCAGAGAAGGTGAAATCTCAATGCTTCTCAGTACCCCCCATTCCTGGCTAAATCCAAAGTCTCTTAAAGCACAACTTACAAAAAGAACTATTTTCCTCGTAGTTCCTCAGCTAAACCTCATGCAATTAAGTTACTCTAAATAAAGGAATGCACAGGTGCACCCATATTTTCTTCAGAAGACTTAGGAGCAAGACTCAAAGAAGTGAGGCCAAATGTGCGCCTTACTTTATTCAGTCAATGTGCGACTGAAAAACTGTGCAAAATGAGTTGTTTAAATAGAATCAGAATTTCAATTTACTGGAGATGCTCACTATTTAAAAAACACCATGGCAAATCAATGAAGTCATTATGGGGTGAAGGAAGTAATCACTCTAAACCTTATCTGCTTTGTAATCCCAGTTTTATATGCTGAGGCTATTTTAAAGTATGATTATTAGAAAACCCTCCTCAAGTTCTACTGTGTATAAACATGCAATTCTCTTCATTTGTTTCATCACCTATAAATGTAACTCAAGTTAATAACCAGTGAGAAAATTCAAATTAACATTAAATACTGAAACACCGTTATCACCAAATTCACACCAGAAATTATTAGCACTTCAAACGTGAGAATGTTCTCAAAGTGCTGTTAATTCCTCCCTTCTTCCCCAACTTGACAAACCTTCCTCAACAACCTCCTAAGTAAAACATGACTTCCCTATGTGTCAATGGATTCCACAGAAGTAAGGCAAAGTCCTTGCTGTCGGGGAACTGAGAGCCACTTAGAGTGTACACTCTCTTTTCTTGTTCCTTTTGTTCATTGTTATATCTATTGCTAGCATTAGACTTTTTTTCTTCTTTAATCCACATTTTTTCCCTCCTTTATATATGTTTTTGTTTTATAAACTGCCACTCAGGAGATAACTTTCATTAATTTTTTTTTTTTTTTTTGCCGAGCTAGCTGAGGTTTTATTTTGGACCAAAAAAAAAAGCAACTGAATTGTTTTGCAACTGGAGGCATGGGCAAGGGGGGTCCCCAGGCAGTAAACTACTCCTCTCGGGTGGGTTGAGGGCTAGGGCTGAGCCTCAGGTGGGTCTCCTGTTCCCCGTGCTCCCCTGCACAGGGGCCTCCTCCAAGGCTGTAGGGCAGCCAAAAGAGGGGCAGGCTGGGAGGGGCTGTTGCAGCTGTTCACTTGGGCAGGACGTCAGAGGATTGAGACACCAGTCTCCCATCGTGGGTCTCAATCTTCTTCACAACCACAGCCTTGGCAGTGCTGGCGTGGCTAAAGCAGCTGGAGCCCCCACCAGAGCCAAAGCTGGAGCCCAGGCCGTAGCTGAGGCTGGGGCTTGTGAGGCCCCATAAGCCAGGCTCAGACCACCTGCCTAGCCACTGGTGGTCTTTGTATGGATAATCATGTTCTGCATCCCAGACTCCAGCTGGCTCTCCTCACCCTCCAGCAGCTTCCTATAGGTGGTGGTCTCAATGTCTGGGGCCAGGTTGATGAAGCAGCAGCTTCTCGGCTCCTTCAGGAATCTCTGCCTGGTTCAGCCGGCTTGCCTCCACTCTTGCCTTCACCATGCCCATCAGGGTGACCCAGAAGTCATACAAGGTGTCCAACTCTGGCCCTTATGCCTCCATCAGCCGCTCCTACACGAGTGGGCCCAGTGCCTGCATCAGCTCCTCGAGCTTCTCCAGAGTGGGCAGCAGCAGCTTCCAGCATGGACGGGGCGCAGGTTATGGTGGGGCCAGTGTCATAGGCATGGGCAGGGGAGGCAACACTGCTGTCACAGTCAGCCAGAGCCTGCTGAGCCCCCTTAATCTAGAAGTGGACCCCAACATCCAGGCTGTGCATATCCAGGAGAGGGAGCAGATCACGACCTTCAACAATAAGTTTGCCTCCTCCATTAACAAGGTATGGTTCCCAGAGCAACAGAAGAAGATGCTGGAGACCAAGTGGGTCCTCCAGCAGCAGAGGATGGCTCGGAGCAACACGGACATGTTTGAGATCTACATCAACAGCAACCTTAGGCTGGAGACTCTGGGCCAGGAGAAGCTGAAGCTGGAGGCGGAGCTTGGCAACATGCAGGGGCTGGTGGAGAACTCCAAGAACAAGTAGGAGGATGAGATCAATAAGCCTACAGAGATGGAGAATGAATTTGTCCTCGTCAAGAAGGATGTGGATGCAGCTTACATGAACAAGGTAGAGCTGGAGTCTTGCCTGGAAGGGCTGACTGACAAAATCAGCTTCCTCAGACAGCTGTAGGAAGAGGAGATCGGGAGCTGCAGCCCCAGATCTCGGATATGTCTGTGGTGCTGTCCCTGGACATGGACAGCACCATTGCTGAGGGTCAAGGCGCAGTACGAGGAGACAGCCAACGGCAGCTGAGCCGAGGCTGAGAGCACCTAGCACCAGATCAACTATGAGGAGCTGTAGATGCTGGCTCAGAAGCATGGGGGTGACCTGTGGCGTACAAAGACTGAGATGAACTGGAATATCAGCCAGCTCCACGCTGAGGGCATAGCGTGGCAGCTGCATGAGTACCAGGAGCTGATGAAAGTCAAGGCTTATAAAACTTCTAACAAAACCAATTAAAACAACAAGAGAACACAGAGAAAGGTCAGTATATGCAGAGTTGAAAAAAACCTTAAGGAAGATTAAAAGCTCATCGCCATACAAATGTCTAAATTTATTACTAGGCCCTAATAATTTGAAATTTGGGATGAAAATTCCTTATGAATTCATTACAGATTTGAATATTGAAGGCAATTCAGTTCAACTCATCTCAAGTACAGATACAGTCATTCAAACTGGGTTAATAAAAGGCGGTTTAGTGGACATCCTAAAAGGGTTAATTTTAATGAATTAATAGATTTGCAACTAGCTTCTCAATAATTTGGATATAAACAAGACATTTAGAAAGCTGCTGAAAACTGTTCCTTCATGTAGGTTAAGAATTAGTCTTCCAATATTTTTTACATTACTATTCTTATTTTTCAAATAAGTCTTTACAAACAGTAAAAAGGTAATGTGTCTAAAAATTCTCAACATTTAAAAATAAGTGCAGATTGAAACTATCTTATACATGAATTTGACAATGACTCATGATCTAGAGGCAGAAGCAGACAGTGCTGTTTAAACTGCTCAATAATATTTGAGCTAAACTCTGAATGAAGAAGCAAATAATTTCTACAACAGCTGACAGATCAATGTTTTAAAATCCTTGCTAATTGCTTAAAGTTTTCATCCTTTTGTAATCTGCTCCTAGTGTGTACTTAACCTACTCACAGGTATTTATGTTAATTCATTAGCTCCCTCAGGGTGGGCAGGGCAGACCATTATCTTAAAGCACTGATGCATAGCTTCCTGGGTCAGAGACAAATAAATCTTTTCATATAATTGCATGTTGTTTTATGTGTTGCTGTCTTCCTGCTGGGAAAAATGTTAAAATATTTAAGGCTTACTATCTGGTGTGATTGTGATTTTATAATTAAAGTCTGGGATAGGAGGAGAGAAGGGCAGAATTCAGTACTTTATCTCAGTGTGAACAGTGTTTCTTTGAAGTAGTAAACTTTTGGAGAGTCAGTAAAAGTAAAACGTCTGGTGAATAAGAGGTCGGAGAGTCCTTTTGAAGTCTCCAACCACCATTTGAGGACAATCTAGTTTAATAAAGATAGAGCTAAAAGAACAAGGACTGTATATGTCACAAAGATCATGATTATCTTCAGTGATAAAATCAAGGACACATCATCAAACTAAAATATACCAAACTAATACAGCAACTATTTACATATTTCCATATTTGTCTACAGACCAGACAGTCCGTGGGGGACCATGGTTTTATGCTGTTCTTAATTACATCAGTATTTAGAGCTGGAACTATCTAATTGGCAAGTAAACCAAGCATTCTCTCATCCACTCACTCCCTTCAGCATTCTTCTCTTACCCCTATCTTCTGGCACAAAAAAAAATACCTAATCAGGGAGTGGGGAGTTGCAGGACAAGGTATGAGTTGAGGAGAACATCTGGGTTTTATCAGCTGGTATGTTATTTGAAACTCTAAACCTTAATGCTGCTGTGCAGACTTGTGCCTCCTGGTACAAATAATAGATGCACCCCCCACACACCAACGTCCTCCCACAGCCCACAGCCTTGGGGCACTCCAAGGAGAGCAGAGCTCAATACCATAACTAAGGACCACTCGCTCCTGGACATGAATCTAGCACGAAAGATCATTTTCATTAAACACATAATTGCACAGTGACTTAATTTAAATGTACTCTATTGTTTTCTTTGAATGAAAAGCAGATGCATAACAGCAACCTGGAACAGAAAGTGGAGCTTCTCACTGCATGCTGTTCTATGTGCAACAAGCCGGCGAGACGGTGAGCTCAGTCAGCATCATGTGGCAGGAAAACCGCAAACAGTTATGAAGGCCAGACACTCCAGCACCGACTGAGCCGCGGCTGCGGGAAGGGGAGCAAATGGTCCTCAGCAAGACCCTATTTCAGAGGAACAGGGAAGGTGTGAGAAGTCTATGATAATAAATCTGTGGTTTGCAACTGGTTTGTCACGTCTCAAAATAAGCAAATCCGGTCAGTATGTGTGACTGTTTAGAAAAGCAATGAAGGACAGTTAAATCTTTCTTGGTTAATTAAGCGATTTTCATCTGGAGGTTTGTTTGGAGGAAGGAGCCTCGTGGAAACTAGGATCGGAAAGAAGTGTTTAGTGTGAAAAAATCAGTTCCAGATGATTTTGTGTACATGCCTTGTGTTTAAATTCAGACTATTATGTCTAGACACTGGAAATCAAACTTACAGGTCAGCAAAAAAAGAACACCCAAGCAGCAAAAAGCTATCATTTCACTGCTACCCTTATTAGAAGAGTACAATATGCTTCCTTCAGATCTATGTTTTATAATTCTCGTCTTTACAACAAAAAGTCTTCTAACAACACAATCAAAAACAAATGGTCAGAAGTAATGATGATATAAACCTGAATGTTTAAATCTTTGCCAGCTGATGCCAGGCTCAGGAAAATGGCATCAGCTGGCAAAGACCTTAAACATTCAGGTTTACATGACTGAATATGACTGGAAGGTCATACAGAAGGGAAGCAAAAGGCTGAGGGAAGAACAAGAGCATAGAGATAGAGTGCAGGGTGCCCGCAGCTTGCTACCAGTCCAGTCCCTAGCCACAGTTTCCTCATCGCTACAAAAAGTATAAGAATGTACATCAGTTAGCCAGGAACAGGGGTTCACGCCTGTAATCCCAGCACTTTGGGAGGTTGAGGCAGGCAGATTGTGAGGTCAGGGGTTCGAGACCAGCCTGAACAACATGGTAAAACCCGGTCTCTACTTAAAAATATAAAAATTAGCCAGGCATGGTGGTGCACACCTACAATCCCAGCTAGTTAGGAGGCTGAGGCAGGAGAATTGCTTGAAACCGGGAGGCGGAGGTTGTGTGAGCCTAGAGCGTGCCATTGTACTCCAGCCTGGGCAACAGAGCAAGACTTGGTCTCAAAAGAAAAGAATGTACTTCAGTTTATTGTTCATTGTAATGAACTACAGGAACATTTGTTATTGTTACACTAGTTAAAAACCACAATAAAAGTACTACTCTTATTAGTAACAAATCAAAGAATCTCCTTCATAGTAAATCAGTGTAAACGGCTCTTGGTAGGGAGCCAGTTCTGCAGGCACAGCAGCCAATCTGCAAAGTCATCAATCTGGAATTACCAAGCAGACCTCCAGCAGGGAAAAGACCAATGTCTCACCTTTCTAATGCCTCCGCTGAAAAAAGTGAATGAAAAGATGGTCTCCCTTTTCCAAATGAAACCATCAGAATCCAACATGGGAAGAAGAGGAATCACTGACTAGGATACTTCTGCACAGAAAACAAGGGGGCTCTCATCTGAAAATGTAACATAATAAGGTGACCAACTGCAGAGAACATCACTGAAGCACAGAGAGAACCTGCCCACAGCCACAAAGCTAGTCTGCTTCTGGACTCTGAATTCTGAGTCATGACCATCACGTTCTGAAACAAAATAAAAATTCTGAAACAGAAAAATCTAAATCAAAATGTTTTAATTTGTAATAAAAGAAAAGAAATTGAGAATTTGCAAAAGGTGTAAAAATTTTCTTCTAAGGAAAGCTTCATGCCAGATATCTTAAACTCAACATTAATATCCAACACATTTCGTGTAAAACAGAACAGTACTGCCACAGTAATTATGCTCCTCAATTAGATAAAAACCTCAAAAGCAGACCTGTCTGCAGATGTTAATCTGCTAACCCTACAGTGCACTGTGTATTTGTTTCTGCCAATAAGCTGTGCGGTTGCCAGAAATTAAACGTAAGCTCCTAAGTGCATGTATGATTTTTTTGTAATTACTTAATATGAATAAGCCAAACTGATAAACACCATCCTGAATCAAGAAACAAAGCCAGTATGAAACAGAAAGATGGCATTTTTAAATCCCAGAAGACGTCACCTGGAGCTTTTCATCATGCCTCTTTCAAGTTCATCCATCCCTGTCTAAACCCCTTTGTTGCTTCCTCTGAAGAATCCCGAAGCAGATGCAGCAGCACTCTCACTACTGCAGCTTCCTGCGAAGGCTAGTGGTGGGCAGGACTGATTTGACTGTTCTAGTTTCCCAGGAATGCGTAGATGGGCAGTGCGCTATTGTGTTGCCTCTGATACCAGAATCTCCCTCACATCCCTCCCATGTGGAGCCTTAGTTTGAGGGGAAGTGAATCACAACCTCCACCACCCCAACCTCCCCTCAGTGAGGCCTATGGAGGCGGTAGCCACTTCTTAGGCCTAAATCTGTGTTCAGAGAGTGGATCTATGCTTTGAGAGATGGTCGTCCTACCCTTCCTAGATTATCGTTAATGATAAGAAGCACAGGCACTTATAGAGTCAGAAAGACTTCCGACTGACAGAGTCAGAAAACTAGCAAGGTGGGAACTGGCAACTTCTAAACCTATGGCAACAGCACTCTCTCGGTCTCTCTTCTTTTCATTTCCCAGGACCTCCATCCTGAGGGCTGAACTGATAACACTCATCTTACCTTTATGGATGATGAAGAAAATGCCACAAGTGAGTTTAATTATCAAAGGGAAAAGAGAAAGTAGTATCTGATATTGATGAGGTCCAAACATATTCTCTTGCAGTTTTAGCCAGAAATACAACTGGGCATTTCTGTAGCAAGCTATAAGAGACTTTATACATGCATCCATTCCAAAATAATGGGCTTTTAGTCATTAGTTTTTATTCATTTCCATTTCATCTTTTAAAAATGACATCCAAAATGATGAAAAGCTTCAGGGTACTAGAACACCATAAGATAATCTCCCTGTATTCCTTTCCCCAAAGTACCCAGAGATCAGCTCCAAGAGGAGCCTCACCAAGAGGTGAAGGCCTTACACAAGGATGTCAGAATCCTAATCAAAAAGCAATAGAGCCAAGTGAACTGTGAGAGAAAGCGCAAAGGGAACAATTGTGTCTAAATTCACATAAGCAGAGTCCTAACTAGTGACAAACCTGATTGGAGGACTGTTTTAACGGCATGCACCTTTTATTGCTTTCCAATGCTTAGAGTCAGCAGAACAAGCTATGACTTTAGATAGATAATGAAACACAGATAAAAATTTATGTGTAATTCGTATGTTTTAAACTGGTATTTAAAAGCTATTTATCTCTTAGTTGGGACACATATTCTTTTAAGTCATTAATTGGCAACCATAAATTTTAATTCTATTCTTGGCCTAATTATCATAGATTTCAAGTAAGTAGGCTCCAAAACAATGAGGCTTTACTGGTTCAATCAGGAATACTTGTTGAAGGGTTTCCTAAGAAGATTACAATAGGATAAATTAACTTTATCCTAAGAAGATTACAATAGGATAAATTAACTCTATCAGCAGAAGCACTGGAATATAAATATCAAATATAGCAGATCCATATATAATAAACATATCTAAGTCATGTAAGTAAGTAAAAATAAGGATGTTGCAGATATATATACAACATGGTGCTGCTTATCAAAACAACACAAAACAATTTTGTGTGTCTGTGTGTGTAAAAACAAAACTATGAAAGTGGGGTATGTGTACAGCAGTGGTTACTTCTAGGAAGGAGGGGAGGACAGGTGGGAGATAACAGGGATTAAGGACAATGATCAAGGGGAATTTTGCCTTTGTTATAAAATGTTTTAAATTCTTTAAAATAAAGTTATTGTGTTTATACATTATTTATGCAATTAAAATATTTTAAAGTTTCAGATTTATTTGTCCCCACTATAACTAATCACAATGAATGATGATTCCTGAGTATTAGAGAAGCCTGCTGCCTAGGGGTGGTGCCAATTACAACCCTCAAAGACACAATCCTAACTGCTATCATCCCAAATGCTGAAATCCTAAAGACTGCTACACAGGTCTTTAAAAAAAAAAAAAAGTCATGCAAGTAAAAATGCCTAAAGTCTAAAATCCTGAAAATCATAGTCCCCCAAAACTAAAACACCAAATATTGAAATGCTGAAAGCCAGATTCTGCGGAAGGGATTAGTAGTGTGTTTTCGGTTGTACTCACTACCGCTGTATCACGTTGGTTCCCTCACGTTAGACTGAACTATGCTATCTTGTTGTCTTTATCTGGAAACTAAGTATGATTTAAGGAGAGGTGGACAGGTGCCAAATTCACAAGGGGTAGACTAGTAACTTGATGAAGCATTATTTTGGGTATGTCTGTAAGGGTGTTTCCAGAGGAGATTAGTATGGGACTCGTAGCGGGGTAGGTGGAGATCTGCCCTAAATGTTGGGAGGCAGCATCCAATCGGCCTTGGGCCCAGAGGAAACAAACACAGATGGTAAATTGCTTTCTCTCTGAGAGACGAGACAGACTTGTCTTCTGCCTCGGATATAAGAAACATAATTCCAAGAAAATGCATTATCACAATGTTGGGTGTAAGATTGTGCATGTACATAAAAACACTGAAACTTCTTCAATAAATGAAGAAATGCCTTTTTTCTTAACCTGCATTTGTGAAAGATAAAATTTCTTGAGACCTTGGCTCTTTGGGTGACTGTATTTCTGGCAATGACCTGAGGTTTTTGATTCATCTTCTCAAAAGATGTCTGTCAGGGTATATGTCATGACTGCAGTTGTAACAACGGATGCATACAATCTCCAACAAGAGTAATATGTGTTCGCGCGTTTCACTTTTTGACCTATTTCTTTATAAATACAGTTTGTTCGTAACTGTAATAACTGAGCGACTTCCATTAGTATATCTGAGTGTTTATGCTTGCAAAGATATGTATGGTACTATTGCCTATTTTACTGTGTAAACTGGCCTATAATATGTTCAGTCATATACTTATATGTCTCTAAAACCTTCTTTTAAAATTGTAATAAATATATTTTAAATATTTTTAAAACCTTATTCCAGAACTGTATTTTTGAAATTTTAGTCTTTTAGGATTGTGATTTGGGGATTTTAGACTTTAGGGATTTTAGGCTGGGGCTACTGAATCACACCCATAATCTCAGCACTTTGGGAGGCGGAGGCAGGCAGATCACCTGAGCCCAGGAGTTCAAGACCAGCCTGGGTGACCCCTAATATCCACATGCATAGAGGAGAGGCCAATCAGTCCAGAAAAGGCTAAAAGAACTGAAAAGTGACTTGACCTGCTGCCCTTCACAGGGGTAACAAAGATGGAGCATATATTCTGCCAATGTAACAGTATGCTAAAGCAAATAAATACGTACATAAATATTCTGTTACATTCCTCTGAATAAAATATATATTTTTTCCTATACATAAATATATATATAACATATTTATATATTTTTTTCTTCAGAGGAATATAACAGAATCAAGAAACCTATCACATACTAAACATGTTCTGAATAAAACCCAAAATTACTAGACCTATGAGGAAAGAGGGCAGGGTGATCCATTCTCAAGAAAAGAAAAACCAGTCTTCTTTTTTTCTTAAAAACCAACCTAAAATGACCCAACTGTCTCAATAACTAGGTAAGAATATTTATAGTCTTTCATTAGTAGCTAAGAATATTTATAGTCTTTCATTCTTTCATAAAGAATATTTATAGGTTTTCATTACTATGCCTGAGGAAGAAAAGGAAAATACACTTGTAATGAACAAACAGGAAGTATCAAAAGAGAATCTTAAAAAATGTGATATGAAAATGTGAAATGAATAAAAAGAAAATCCAAGAAAAACGGAAGAGGACCTGTAATCCCAGCACTTTGGAAGGCCGAGGCGGGTGGATCACGAGGTCAAGAGATCAAGACCATCCTGGTCAACATGGTGAAACCCCATCTCTACTAAAAAAAAAAAAAAAAAAAAAAAATTAGCTGGGCACGGTGGCGCGTGCCTGTAATCCTAGCTACTCAGGAGGCTGAGGCAGGAGAATTGCCTGAACCTAGGAGGCAGAGGTTGCGGTGAGCCGAGATCGCGCCATTGCACTCCAGCCTGGGTAACAAGAGTGAAACTCCGTCTCAAAAAAAAAACAGAAGAGGAAAAGAGAGACACAAATAAAAGAGCCAGACAGATGGCAGTGATAAGAACTCAGTCTTTCATGGTAAGAACTCATTGTGACATCGCTGGCTATGAAGATAGAAGGATGAAGCCATCAGTTACAAAATACAGGCAGCCTTTAGAAAGTGGAAAGATGACAAAATACTTTCTCTCCCAGATCCTGCATAGGGAACACAGCTTGGCTGATACCTTGATTTTAGCCTGGTATGACCAATTTTGGACTTCTGACTTCCAGAAATATAAGATAAAACTTTCTATTTTCTTCTGCCACTAAGTTTGTGGTACTTTCTTACAACAGCAATAAGAAACAGAAATGTGCTGAAAGAGAAGGAGAAAAGAAACTGCCAATCTAGAATCCTCTATCCAGCAAAAATAGTCTTTAAGAAAAAAGGCAAAACAAAGACATTTTCATATAAAAGAAAACTAACATAATTTATTACCAGCAGACCTGTACAACAAGACATGCCAAAGGTTGTACTTCAGGCTGCAGGACAAGGACACTAGATGGAAACCTGAGATTTCCTGAAAGGATGAAGAGTACTGGAAATGGTGAACATGCAGGGAAGTATAAAAGACTCTCTGAATTTCTTCAAAATATATATGGGTACTTAAACACAGAAGTAAAATATTATACCATGGGAGTTTTAAACTATGCAAATATAATATACATGACATCTGAAATGGGACAATGTTAACTTTAGACTGTGACCATTTAATTATGTGTTTTGTAATCCATTAAAAAACCATTTAATTATGTGTTTTGTAATCCATTAAGAAACCATTATAAAAGAACACAGGGAGATATAGCAAGAAAAAAAAAAACCTAGCCAAAAGAACTTTGGCAAAAAAACCAAAAGATAATATACAATAAAATTTTTTTCACCAAAAATAGTTTTGGAAATGCTACTATGAAGTCTCAGCCAGCAAATTCTGTTTCTTGCCAATATATTCATCTGCATAAGAAATGGTAGGGGGGCCAGGTGCAGTGGCTCATGCCCATAATCCCAGCACTTTGGGAGGCTGAGGCAGCCGGATCACCTGAGGTCCGGAGTTCAAGACCAGCCTGGCCAAAATGGAGAAACCCCACATCTATTAAAAAAAAAAAGAAAGAAAGAAAAAAGAAATGGCATGGGATACATATGTAGATTTAAACATGCACATAAACACACAAGTCCACTAAAATGGTCTGATCTTCTGCTCCTCATTCAATTAAAAAAGAGGCTATATAAAGGAAACACCAAAAGACAAAATAACAAATCCATCTCTAGTTCAGTTCTTGCCTCCATTCTCAGTAAGGAAAGAAAAATTCAAAGGAAAGACAGAGCTGGAACTTCATTTCCTCTATCTAGTTTAGCCAGCGGTTCTTCAATGTTTTTTTTTTGTTGTTGTTGCTGTTTTTTGAGACGGAGTTTCACTCTTGTTACCCAGGCTGGAGTGCAATGGCGCGATCTTGGCTCACCACAACCTCCACCTCCTGGGTTCAGGCAATTCTCCTGCCTCAGCCTCCCGAGTAGCTGGGACTACAGGCACGCGCCACCATGCCCAGCTAATTTTTTGTATTTTTAGTAGAGTCGGGGTTTCACCATGTTGACCAGGATGGTTTCGATCTCTTGACCTCGTGATCCACCCGCCTCGGCCTCCCAAAGTGCTGGGATTACAGGCGTGAGCCACTGCGCCCGGCCGATTCTTCAATGTTAACTACGCATCCACCCACATTCAGATGTACTGCCAAAGGCCCAACATAGACAAGTGCTGAGTTAGTTTTCAGTGTGTTTCTAACATATGCCATCTTATTCAACAGAAAATCAAATTTTGTTTCAACATGACTCTTCTAGGTTTAAAAAAAAAGTTCAAAATCTTTGAGTTAAGTGTATAGTCAATTAACTAGTAAATAACTAATGGCCTCAGTACACTAGTGGTGGCCAAAACGGCAGAAGTAAGTCAGAGGCTTGTCTGTCACTTGTTCTTTCTGGCTCATTTATTTTAACTGCTCCCATTAGCATTCTGTCTGCTTTGCTCTTTGGGGGTTTTTTGTATTTTTTTTTCTTTTTTGCCATAGTCAGGCTAGATTTATTCAGTAATTATCTTCCCTTTGGATGAGATAAAAACCAGAACAAAAAGAAATTTTAAAATTGCTTTGCTTAACAGTGAGTCCGTATTTATTCAATATGTTTACTGTAACACAGTATTTATTGAAATACTATCATTTGCCAGGCACAGAATAATAAAAGATAAATAAGATGGCCCCTTATCCTCTAAGACTTAAGTCAGATACACAGGATATATATATACATAATAGATATAAAACAAAGTGGACTGTTTTATGAAAGCAAAAACAAGAGAGACAATCTTCTCAGTTGGACAATCAGGGTAAGTTTGTTCTTGCAGAATGAGATTTTCAGGGGCACGCTGCGGGTGGGGAACCAGCGTAGAAATAGGAGACCAGGGAAGTGGAGGACAATGCAGGGAGAGGTGACTGGCACAGTATGCCTCGAGCATCCATGCTCCATTGGTGAACGCTGTGAAAGAAAACACTGCATGTATAATTACGGTGGCCCTCAAAGCCAAGCTAAAGGTCTTGGGCCTTGTTTGATAGGCAGTGAGGTTCACAGCCTTTTTTAAATTGTGGAGTAACATTTTCATCATTTACCAACAAATAGCCTTTGGAAGTATTATGTGCCAAGTAAAGTTACATAAGTGAATCCCACAAAGTCCCAAGAGAAGACTGAGCTAACTATGTAAAGACAACCGCAAGCTCCAAAGCCTTAGTGAGGACTACACCATAGTTCTGTCCGGCCAACATGGAAAGCTTGGGACTGCCTTACCAAATTCAAGCTCACAGCCTACAGATGATACAAACACGAAGGAATAATTTAAAATTTAAAACAAGAGAGAGAAGAGGAATCTTTTTTTAATTTTTCTGTAATCGGAATACCTGTTACCCAGGAAAAGGTGATAAAGCAGCACAAAATAACACCACCGAACTGAAAAAAGATTTATTTTTTAATGTGGCAAAAATGAATCCAGGATTTCCTTTGCAAATTATCCAGGGTTTTTTCCCATTTTGGTTTAGATGCCACTACTCGATGCTCCTGTAATATCCTGATTCTTTCTCTCTGTAATCACAGTGCTCATCTCATGGGGTTCAAGTTACCTGTTTATTTATCTGCCACCTCTGGTATTTTATCAACTCTCTAAGGGAAGGAACTGTGTTTTATGAATGATATTCTCAATTTTTAAAAGAAAATAATGGTTTGTCAAATAAAAAAAAACCTACTATCTTCCTTTCTTTAAACTTTCAAAATTAGGTCAAATAAAATCTACTATTGTTGACATTCAGTAAAGTATATCTTGGCAGCTTCTTTTAAAGTGACTTTCATAAAACAAGCCGAAGATATACACACAGATACACACATACACTTTTTAAAATTTGAAATAATGTGTTTGTACTGTAAAATATAAGACAACATTTATCTGAAGCATTCAGAAATGTCTCCCCTGCCCCAAACACTCCTTATTGGGCTATTTTTATCCCAATTTCATGCTTAGTTGACTTAAGGAGGAAAAGCATTAAATAAAATTTATGGGAGGTCATTGTTTTGGACTAAAGTCCGACACTAGGCCCCAAGACAGGAAGCCAAAATGGAGTTACTCATACTAAAGTTCCAAACTGAAACCAAGTTGTTTATCCAACCTGAGAAATTAGGAGAGGGGTAATAGCCTAATTCCAAACAGGCCACTTTTACCCAACATGATAAGGAAGGTTTCTTCTGTTTTAATCTTATATGAAAAAATAACTTTGAAATAGCCAATCTTCTTGATCCATTTCTGCTTCTTCGGCCATTTTCTGCCTATATAGCCCATCCCCTCTTGCGAGGATGTGAAGTCCATCCATCTTTCAAGGTCACAGTCACATTTCACTGAATTAGTTCTTTCATTCATTCATATTTACTGCACACAGGGCCGGGCGTGGGGGCTCACGCCTGTAATCCCAGCACTTTGGGAGGTTGAGGCAGGTGGATCACAAGGTCAGGAGTTCAAGACCAGCCTGGCCAAGATGGTGAAACAACATCTCTACTAAAAATACAAAAAGTAGCTAGGTGCAGTGGCAGGTGCCTATAATCCCAGCTACTTGGGAGGCTGAGGCAGGAAATCACTTGAACCTGGGGGGTGGAGGTTGCAGTGAGCAGAGATCACGCCACTGCACTCCAGCCTGGGCGACAGAGTGAGACTGTCTCCAAAAAAAAAAAAAAAGACTTTACTGCACACATATATTCATGTATCTACAGACCTATATTAGTTTCTAGAGTCACAAAACATTCACAAGACACACATCTTTCCCCAAAAGAGATGATAAAATTACAAGGTGGCAGAGAAGTAGACAGGCGACTTGAACCCTTTGGGATAAGCACTGCAATTCAGAGAGAAAGAATGAAGACATTATAGGAGGTAGAGCAGTGGCATCTAACCTAGACCGGAGAGCCTAGGGAAAGCTTTGTAAAAAAGGTTCAGCACTGAAGACTGTGAAGGGACAGGGGAAGGGAGGCAGTTCAGGCACAGTCATAGAAATTATCTTGAGGACAGAAAACACAGCAGACTGGAGAACTTGAGTATGGCAAGAACACAAATTACAAAGTGATGAAACAGTCAAAATGATGGAAAGGTAAGCACAGAACAGATCATGAAGACTCTGGTATTTATACCAAGCAAAGAAGTTTAGATTTTATTAGAAGGCAATGGAGAGTCAGAGAAGAGCAGTTCAATTCACTTGCTGTAGAAGAGACTGAAGGAAGGTACATCCACGACTGGAAGCACAGAAGCCATTACAAGGTTGATTCAGCAATCCACATAATGGTGGCCTAAATTAAGAGACTGGGAGTGGGGCTGAAGAAAAATGCCTAGCTAAAAGAGAACAGGAGGAAGAACTAACCAGATGTATTGACTGACTGAATATAAAGATAGGGGAGAGAGAAAAGTCAGCAATGACCCATGGGTTTCCTCTAAATAGTCATTAAACAATTGTTTACTGAGCACCAAATATCTACTATGGTTCTAGGTATCAGAGACACATCAATGGACAAAAGAATGTCTGGTTCTTATGGAGGTTACACTCTAGCAGAAGAGAGACAGTAATCAAATAAAGCCTCTATAAAACCTTCTCTGATCATTCTTTTTTTTAAGGGTAAAGTGAAAGCAACTTTATTAAGAAAGTAAAGGAATAAATGGCTACTCCATAGGCAGAGTGGCCTTCTCTGGCCATCCTGGCCCATACTGGCTTCTGTCTTCTCAGGCGTGCCAGAGTGTACCACACATTTAGGAACTAGATGGCACAGAGGAGATTCACATCTTATATACAGCTTCACTGGGAATCCTTCATCCTAATGAAGCTGATAAAGTCTGAAATAGGCCATACGTGTTAAAAGAACATCTAAATGATTTTAAGGATTTTTCTGGCTTCTAGCAAAAAAGTAAAATATTGTTTGTACTTCTGAACAATTTAAGAAATTCTGAAATTTACTTTGACTATACTTTTTCATATTACATAATGAATCCTTTTTTTTTATTACTTGGTGGTGTGAATTAGAAATGAGATAAATTTAAAGCGTAATTTCCCATCCAAACTTCCCAAGTAGACTGTACTGTATTTTTGTTATTTTTCTCTAATTGTTTCACATGGGTAAGTAAGTAAAACTTGTTGTGTAAGTTTCCACACCATTTACACTCATGGGAAAACTCGTTGTGTAAGTTTCCACACCGTTTACACTCATGGGAAACAAAACCTGTGCCTTGCGTGTCATCATCCCCCACCGTCCGTCTGTCGCTAGCGGAGGTCAAAGCACACATGAAGCGCTCGGTAGACAAGAGCTGAGTGGAAATCAGTGAGGCTTAGTGCATTGCCTTATTGCAAGTGTAGTCTCCAATGCAAAAGCAAAAGCAAACAAAACCGCACAACTGAAAACAAAGCGGGGATGTCAGCAATAGAACAAGAATATGAAATCTGTCTCATAAAAGAATAACGTTTCACACAAACTCATAAACGCTGATACTAATTTTAGATGACATTTGTCAGCCATAGAAAGTGATCTCTAGTAACTCATGATAGAGCAGTTTAATGCCCAAATAATTACAAAAGAATTGGAGAGGTAACATAAGGGCAGGGAAGACTGAGTAAGGAAAACTTCAGTGTGTGTGAAGAAGAGAAGGCTTTAATCTTTGAACTCTCAGGTCCGACTTGGAACATCAGTGCTCCATACCAAAATTCGACTTTATTTACTGATCCTTTATTTAGGGTCCCTAAATTTATTTTTCACTGTCTTCTTTAGCTCTTAAGTGAATCTCCTAGCGTAGGGGTACCCAGGGCTGCACATTGGTACTGGTCCACAGCCTGTTAGGAACTGGGTCACATAGCAGGAGGCTAGTGGCAAGTGAGCAAGCAGAGCTCAGATCAGTGGCAGCATTTGATCCTCACGGGAGTGTGAACCCTACTGTAAACTGTGCGTACGACAGATCTAGGCTGCCTGCTCCTTATGAGAATCTAATGCCTGATGATCTGAGGTGGAACAGTTTCATCCTGAAATCATCCATCCCCTCCTGCCACCCCATCCATGAAAAATTGTCTCCCATGAAACCAGCTCCTCATGCCAAAAAGGCTGGGACCACTGTCCTAGGGCAACCTTGCTCATGTACATAAAGTTCTTTAAGAAAATGGGAGAATCTAAAAGAAAAAATAACTTTTACTATTGTAAAGAGAAAGATTACCAAGGACTCTTCTCCTCTTACCATACAAAGGAGGAAATCCTTACTACATCTTAAGCTTAGTGTACAAGTTCAGTTACAAAATACACAGAAAAGCTTAATATTTTATTTACCCTGGTGTATTATCTATCTCCCCTGTCTAGAATATGAAATCTATAAAGGCAGAAATTTCTTTTCTGTGTTGATAACTGCTATTTCCCCCATATCTGCAACAATGTATAACAATAGGTGGTCAACAGTAGCTAATGAATGGACAGAAGAATCAAGGCTTGGATAACTAACGGCTCATATGGAATGTACCTACTTTCATTGGGATAATTGTGTGTAATTATCCCAATGTGTGTGTGTGGGGATAAGTGTATAATCAAAAGCAAAACCTTTCTGAAAGAAATCCACCACCAATGCAGATGTTACCAGTTTGTCTGATTAGTATAAATTATCAAGCAATGCAACCCACTGAAATGTGAGACAAATTTAACTCCAACAACCTTAGTTTTGATGAAGGAGAGATTTACATAGTGTCCATTGATTTCTCCCTGGAAGGAGAGATTTACATAGTATCCATTGATTTTTTCCTGGGAGGAGTGTGGTTGCCTTCTAAATCTAAAGTCAATATCTAAATCCCTAAGTCAAACCTAAAACCTAAAAACTGAAAGACTTCTCTGTATTTAAGCAGGCGTTCTGTTTTCACTCTGTGGGTATCTAAATAGAAGCTTCAAAAGGAGACTCTGCATGTGTTTACAAACTATAAGTATACTCAATATAGAAATAGAGGACTTTTTTTATTGTTGTTTGTTTCTAGCTTCTTATTTTTTTAACACAGAATCTCACTCTATTGCCCATAATGGAGTGCAGTGGTGTGATATCAGCTCACCGCAACCTCTGCCTCCCAAGCTCAAGCGATTCTCATGCCTCAGCCTCCCGATCAGCTGAGACTACAGGTGTACACCATATCACCCAGCTAATTTTTACATTTTTAGTAAAGAAAGGGTTTTGCCATATTGCCCAGGCTGATCTTGAACTCATGTCCTCAAGCGAACTGCCTACCTTGGCTTCCCAAAGTACTGGGATTACAGGCATGAGCCACTGCACCCAGCCCTTAGCGGCTATTTTTTTTTTTTTTTTCTTAATTACTAGTGTACCAGCTCAGGACTGAATACATCTTTCCTCCTGCTAGAAAAAAAATTAAAATAACCTGGACATGATAGCTCACAGCTGTAATCCCAGCACTTTGGGAGGCCAAGGCAGGATGATTGCTTGAGGCCAGGATTAACACTGCAAGACCCTTTCTCTACAATTTTTTTTTAAAGAAAGAATTTAAAATGGAAGTATTTATTTCTTTCAAGTTAGCCTAAAGTCCAAACTGAGCTCCTGGATATTTCAGGAGTTCTGAAACCACCTTTGCAAAGATTATGACAGTGACTGAAATCTAGCATGGCCTGCTTTACCTTGCCTCTAGTCTTACAGGCTGGCTGTCCCTGCTCATTTCTAGGCATAGGCCAAGCTAACTACAGAGGGAGCAAGACCGATCATAGTCCCTCCCTGTAACCAGACCCGTCTTTGCTCAGGGACTGAAGCCGCTTTTATAAAACTAATGAAAGGCTGTAAGATTAGGGTCATGGGAGGAGCCTGAAATTTGTTAAAATGCAGGCATAGTTTCTACAATCCCTTACTCTCAGGAGTCACATGGCCAGAGGCCACAAGATTTGTGACTTCCTCAATTGCTTCTACAGATAAAATCACTATTATAGAACCTAAGATTGGTCTTTTGAGATGTTTTTCAGACTCTAGCATTCTGGCAATCAACTGATCCCTCCTGAACCTGTGACTTATGACTCAGTTGGTTCTGTGGTCCCCATCCAGAGGCACACACAGTATACCAGGACCGTTTTCTACCCTGCTATGATTTCAACCCCAACCAACTGGCAGTGCACATTCTCTAGCCCCTTGCCCACCAAACTGTCCATAAAAAATCTAACTTCTGAGTTCCTGATGAGACTGGTTTGAATAATAGCTCCAGTCTTTCCACTTGGCTAGCTCTGCATTAATTAAACTCCTTCTTTACAGCAATACTGTGGGCTCAGTGAACTGGTTTTGTCTGTGCAGCAGACAGGAAGAACCAGTTGGGCAATCATAGTTCCCTTCACATAGAATAAAGGTTCCTAAATGAGCTCTTTCCCTTATTGAGTCCCAAGTCCCACTCTTTGGTCCAAACAAATAAACAAAAAACCCACACAATACACATATAAAGGTTATAATTTGTATTTGCTCAAGATCCATATAACTCATTATAAACCAAAGCCAAACCAAACCAAGTAATAGCCTTTATAAGTAAAAATTATGAAAAATTTGAAAATATGTCAAAAGATTACATTTGTATTCTTCTAACATCATATTGGACCACAGTCTAAATAGGCCCACATGAGGATTTTTTTTTTTAATATTGTACTACTGTTTGACTTACTACTTATCATCTAGCAGGATGAGGACTGCTAAATAACATAATAACTTGTAGATTTTTGTCCAAAAGGTTGTCAATAATTTTTGTGTGATAGAAAGATAGCCCCAAAGACAGTTTTATTGCCCTGTAAGATATTAACCAATATAAAAATCATTTTTTTTCCTTTTTTTTAGAGAAAGGATCTCGTTCTGTCACCCAGGCTGAGGCTGGAATGCAGTGTCACAATCACAGCTCTCTGCAGCCTCAGCCTTCCTGGCTCAAATCATCCTTCCACCTCAGCCTCCCAAGTGGCTGGGACTACAGGCATGCACCATCATGTCCAGCTATTTTTTGTATTTTTTTGTAGAGATGAGGTTGTGACATGTTGCCCAGGCTGGTCTTGAATTCCTGGGCTCAACAGATCCTCTTGCCTTGGCCTCTCAAAGTGCTAGGGTAACAGATGAGCTACTGTACCCAGCCCAATGTACTAATCTTACAATCTTATTCTAGCCTTCTTTCAGTGCCTATCTATACTTTATCTGTAGAATTTTCTGGGAATCAGCTTCACCATTATGTTGATTCCCTCATTCATTAGGCAAATAAATTTATGACATGCACTTACTGTGTATTTATGAGAATGATTGTATTAGCTCTTTGAAAAATGTATCTTGATATCTTAAAGTTTTGGTATATTTTCTTAGATGTCTACAGAATACAGGAAAGGTAAGTTGTTACTGGTCTATTATTGGCAAGAAAAGAATATAAATTGATTGCATTATTCATTCTTCAGCAGGCTGATTACTGATTCTATAGTAATATCATTGAATTATTTAGTAACAAAAAATCGAGTCAATAATCACAAATGATCAGTGACTACCATATTCTTTAGAGCATATTATTTTACCCCTAAAGATGCACATTAATATTTTATGATTAGCGTACCTATAAGGCTACATAAAAGAGCACAAATTATTACTAAACGCTACACCTACCTGTGTTTTACTCAACGCAGCTTTCAACCTGTATATCCTAAAGAATATTGCATTTTCTCTTTTAACAACATTGGATCTTATCTTCAGCAAAGAAAGTGTTACACAATCTATCGTAAATTTTAAGTACTTCAATATAGAAGTACTTACAGTGTGATTTATGTGTATTTGAGTTACTTTCCATTTACATCCTAATGGCATTAGTGAACATCTCAAGTGCCGTAATGAGGAATTCTCCAGGGGTGAGTGTTTATCATGTGGCACACTAGAACTATCTGCCACAATGCCAGAGCTAGCTACTGATGGGGTCCAAGACATCCTACCCCACAATAGGGTACTTTGCCATAGTCAATATTTTAAGCTGAAGGATTTGAGAAAACAGAACTTCCTCCTCCTTTTCTCCCCTGAAAAAGGTTATCTTTCCTAGGTTTTGACCCTGAGGCAGGTCAAAAGACTCTAATGTGTGAGGTGCCCTCCCTATACCCAGAAGGCAGGAGCATCTTTATCTCCAAACATGCAGTGACATAGAGACCTGAACAAATAGGTCTTACAAAGCATCCTTCAGCTTAAAACATTCTGCTCATCCCCCCGCTTTGTCCTATCACATTTCTCCAAGACTCTGCACTCTTCATCAAGCCTACTATAAAACAAGCTCACGTTTTACTACTTCTTTGGGCCTTTGTTTCTGTAGGAAGTCTCCCATGTCACATAAAACTTAAATAAATTTGAATGCTTTTCTCTTGTTAATCTTTTATTACAGGGGGTCCCAGCTACAAAACCAAAATGAGTAGAAGGAAAGGTATTTTTCCTCCCCTTCACTACAAAAAAGTTACAAACATCTTTGTCTCTGATAAACCTTAAAGGGTTTGATAATTTGCATTACAGATGATAAAAATAGTTTTCCTTGGTGAAACAAAGGGTATTTAAGATACTTGGATGGCTAAAAATAGAAAAAGAATAAGTAGTTTATTTCCTTTTGCCTCTGCTTGAAAAATGTACAAGATTCTAGCATGCCCAATGACTAGAATAACCGTAGGTTGCAATTTGCCTGTTACAGTCCCAGTTTGTATTTCTTATCCCAGCATAATTATGAAGAATGCCCTCTCTGTCCAAAGCATTCTGCTTTGGACCACAAATTATACAGACACTCCACCACAGCATACCTTTCTTAAAGGACCCCCTAGGCTTAATACTGTGACAGAACCTGTATAGATTTTCTCAGCAAACTGCTACTAGTTGAGCTGAATTCTGAAACGGACATACTGTTTCACCTGCTTCAAGAGAATCTTTCTGTGACAAATTTAGGTGTGACAGTTTTGTGCCTGCCTCGTAAATGTTTTTATCTGTACATGGGTCAGTCTGAGACTTGCTTTCATGAGAACACACTATCTGGGCCTGTGTTTGCGGATGAGAAGACCTTCAGTTTTCATTTGCTCCTAACTACTAGAGGTTTCAGATACATTTTCCCCCTTTTTTATTTTGACACATCACTCATTAGATTTGTTTCTAAGTACTTGATGTTTTTTTCATTTTTAGTTTTTGATTTCACTAAAATAGTTTAATCAAGTCACTAAACAAGCAAATAGCGGCCAAAAAAAAACCCGCGCCTCGGAGAGAGAAGGGAACTCAATAGCCAGCTGTCACAATATGCTGCCTAAAATACCCAATTTCCTTTTTATCTTAATTTTAATTTTTATTTTAAGTTATGAGATACATGTGCGGGACATGAAGGTTTGTTATATAGGTAAATGTGTGCCATGGTGGCTTGCTGTACCTATCAACCCATCACCTAGCCCAACATGCATTAGCCATTTCTCCTGATGCTCTACCTCCCCTCATCCCTCTAACAGGCCCCAATGTGTGTTGTTCTCCTTCCTATGTCCATGTGTTCTCACTGTTCAGCTCCCACTTAGGAGTTAGAATATGCGGTGTTCGGTTTTCTGTTCCTGTGTTAGTTTGCTGAGGATAATGGCTGCCAGCTCCATCCATGTCCATGCAAAGGGCATGATCTCATTCATTTTTATCTCTGTATAGTATTCCACGGTGTGTAAGTACGCCAAAGCTCCTCTATTTTGTAGGTCCTTGCAGATGAATGCTACTCCCAGGATTCAGAACAAATAGAGCTTTTGGCCAGAGGTGTTCTCAAATTCTTGCCCTCATATCCATAAAGCCATGAGCCTACTTCCAGATCCTTCCTGTTATTACAAAGGGAATAAGCATCTCTGCTACTTTTTATCACTCGTCCAACATCTTTCTTCCCCTACTAGACTGTAAGTTCCTTGAAGCCAAGAACATTAACTTCCTTAATTTCCTCTAGAACCCTGGATTCTAGCACATTTGGCATTCATCGGTTCGTCAATACCTGCTGAATCAGTAAGTTTTAAAAAGGGTTCTTGATTTCTTTCTCCTCCAGACTTCATTAATTGCTCTCTTCCTGTTCAAACAGTGAGAAAGCAAAGGTAAGGGGGAAAAAATCTGAGGCTCTTAAGAAAAAAAGCTACAGGGAAAAAAAGTTTACTTAGCTGTTTTCCACGGCATCTATGATGGTTTTTTCTAAACAAATAATGTGTTCTGTCTAAAACACTTCAACCTACCAACAGGGAAACTCTATGTGCAATTACGGCACAACTGCATCTGATTGTACAGCCTGATTTTAACTTTCAACAAGTAAAACAAACACAATTTGCAAAAGCAGAATTCCAACACTGCTGTCATTATGACGTTAGATAAAGTACCATTTACAAGGTCCACTCTGGATTCCACATGAAGACTTAAATGGACTGAAACCCATTCCTCACTACTCCAACTGTTAATCAAACAGCCTCTCAATTCTAACCAACTAAAGTCATAGCAAGCAAATGTTTCAATTTAAACACAGGAATTATTTTTATCTATTCACGCAATGACTTTCTGAGTTTTTATTGAAAAACCGTACTTCTCACTGATAAAAAAGTCAGAAGAATCACTAGTTTAGAATAAATGTGATGCTCTTCTTCCTCTGTGGACCCTTTTGACCCGTGAATTGGTTTCATTCCTGAAACCTCCAGGGCAGACTTGTCCCTGTCTACAACAAGCGCCATACATTTATGAACAGGAAACACCCATCTGACAAAGCTCGGAACTGCCACAGAAAGGTAATCCAGGTAAAGGCACATCAAAACAGGGACACACCCTCTCTCTTTCTCTCCCCACCCCCGCCAACCTCCCCACCCTTACTCCTTCTTTCTCTCTCTCTCTCCAGGAGTTCTCAATTTCCCATTTCTCCTGGCTTAAAAGTTAAGAGTAATGAGGGAAATTCCATGAAGTAGTCCAACTAAAATTTTATTTTATCCGAGAGGTAAGTCTGAGGACACTGATTATTGCTTATTTTTGTTTTCAGTACAAGATCCCAAAAATTTTGAAAAATTAGCTTAGCATAAGTCACAATGCACTTCCTACATTACATGCCCTTCTAATAACTTCAGATAGCTGGTAATTTGTACGGGAAGATGGCAAATGTTTTTATTTTTATGAAATTTATATGTGTGTGCGTAATACATATATATGTTATATCTAGAAAAGTTTTAGCTACATTTTTAGTTTCAGGGCCTTTGAATTCACTGATTATTGTGTAAGTAATTACTTGACCTTATTCTTATTTGACTTGATTCTTTATGTTTTGAGACAGTGTATTGCACTGTCACCCAGGCTGGAGGGCACTGGCATTAACACAGCTCACGGCAGCCTCAATCTCCTGGGTTTAAGAAATCCTCCTACCTCAGCCTCCCAAGTAGCTGGGACCACAGGTATGTACCACCACGCTTGGCTAATTTTTGTACTTTTTTGTAGGGATGCGGGTCTTACCATGTAGCCCAGACTGGTCTGAAACTCCTGGGCTCAAGCAATCCTCCCACCTCAGCCTCCCAAAGTGCTGGGATTACATGTGTGAGCCACCAAGCCCAGCCACTTGACCTTACTTTTAGAAAATTCAATATATAAAGATGACATTTCCCTAGATCATTCTTTCTCCTATAACCAAAACATTAGGCCTCAGTTACATTTTCCATACCCATGAATAGCACTTTATGTTAGTTATTACACTTCCTAATAACTACCTTAATTATACATTTTCGATCCAGTGAATTATTTTGGAAAAGGTATGTATCCAACCCATCCCTATTTATAGCCAGAATAGCTTAGATTGCCTAAAATCACTTAAATTGTTCCTTTAAGACCTTGAGAAAGGAACATTTAAAACTGCACAAACCTTCACAGAAGCTTGTTGGAGATTTTGGTTTCTAAAAATATTTCCATATGGCCCAATCATGATTTTCATGTTATATTTCTTTTGCACACCCACAAAAACAAATTTCCAACTACTCAACCGAAAGTGTCTGGTAGAAAACTGCCCCATTATCTCATAGTGGTATGAATGGGAGAGGAGCAGACAAAACATTTAGATCTTTACTGGCTGTTCCTATCCCAAATGCCAACAAAATACCTATGTTTTCTCACCCTCCAAATTGCTCACAGTTTCCATGATGCTGCATTTAAGACCTATGTCTGAGATTGGTGCTCTGCCTTTTTTTTTTTTTTTGCTGGGGGAGAGGTGTTTTTGCAAAGGAGATTTGGGGGAAACGTGGGTATGGAGAACTTTTCTTTCCATTTTTCACAGGCTGGCACTAGAAGAATCCGGTCAGTTTTTCTCTGTTCTTTTTCTCCCTCTCCCTCTGTCCTCTGGGTACCCCAGCAGTTGGCATCTCAAAGTCTATTTTTCATTCTATTAGTGGGTATGGAATTATCTAGCATTATTAAGAATAAGGTGAAACTGTCTCAAACCTAGCCTTAAATTGCAAAATGACAAAAGATATTAAAATACTAAAGTAAAAAAGATATGGAAAAATCCTACAAAGGTGTATATTAACGGCCAAACTGTCCAACATACAAATCCTTGCATAAGCACTCAGTGTGTCCTAACAGAGAAAGAAACCAGTTCCAGAAGAATTGAGTCAATATCATCACATAGAAGAGCTTCTCTCCTTTAGCCCTTCAGTGAGAGCTGGAAGTTGGTCATTAAACGGGCATGGAAGAAACAGAGAGAATGCCATCTTCTTTTTGAACAAAATCCTGATATCCACCAAGAACTGAAATTGGGTCTTTTTTGCTCAGAAGACCCCTTTCTCTATACAGAGAGAGAGAACTGTTTCTCTCTTTTCTTTTCTTTCTTTTTTTTTTAGACAGAGTCTCACTCTGTCGCCCAGGCTGGAGTGCAGCAGCGTAATCTCTGTCCACCGCAACCTCTACCTCCCGGGTTCAAGCAATTCTCCTGCCTGAGCCTCCCTGTAGCTGGGATTACAGGCACCCGCCACCACACCTAGCTAATTTTTGTATTTTTAGTAGAGATAGGGTTTTGCAGTGTTGGCCAGGCTGGTCTCGAACTCCTGACCTCAAGTTATCTGCCCACCTCAGCCTCCCAAAGTGCTGGGATTACAGGTGTGAGCCACCGTGCCCAGCTCTTTCTCTTTTTTTCTGCCTATTAAACCTGCACTCCTACACTCATATGTGTTCATGTCCTAAATTTTCCTGACCTGAGATGACAAACCCCAGTATATACCCCAGACAACACAGCCACTTCATATTGGGAACCGTGTCTGGGGTACCAAGGTACAACATTCATCGAAACAGTGAGTACAGGAAAGGACTCCAACTCTGCCCTGTTACTTCAAGGCTCTCAGCCTCCATTTTAGAACCAAATCAAATCAATAACAGGCATCCGTCAGCCAGTTAAAAACATGGTTAGCATAGGTGTTGTTCTTAAAGACTGGGATGCGAGGCTTACTGGGGAAAACATGGAGAATCTCCCAGCACCCACGGTTGCTAGGCATGTTGGCCATATTTGAAC
Source organism: Callithrix jacchus (assembly GCF_049354715.1). Lineage (NCBI taxonomy): Eukaryota > Metazoa > Chordata > Mammalia > Primates > Cebidae > Callithrix > Callithrix jacchus. Next base: position 40,127,888 of record NC_133520.1, on the reverse strand, counting down.
CAGCTTCCTTTCACTAAGGACTTAGTCATCGCATGAAGCTTGAAGAGGTTCTGGAGTAATTAAGGATTTCTGGCTATGCCTACTGACTGGTATTATCCAAATCCTCCTGAACTGACCCCTCTGGATGGGGTGTGGGCAACAGGATAACCAATTTTCCTATGTAATTTCCTCCTTTCCTGTCTGCGGCCACCATATCTCCTATCTTTTCCATTTGGAAGACCCCTCTCTCTATAGAGAGAACTGGTTTTCTGTTTTCTTCTGCCTATTAAACCTCAGCTAAAAAAAAAACAAACTGAAATCGATTCTGGACTCATACAGGGAAAATGTGCTTTAAATTTGGCTGTGGTATTCTCCAGTGGTCAAGGAGAATCTGCTATTGATTTGCGCTCTGGCATTACCACTGCCCACTGACAGGCAGTTCTTTTAAACACAAACTTGAGTGGGTTAGACAATGTTCTGTGTATAACTGAAGCTTCACTTGAAGTCCTAATAGTTCTTGGAAAAATGTGAGCTCAATGAGCTAAATATAGTGCCAACAGGCATGAGTCATTAGCTTGGGGCTAACTATGCATCAGGAACATTGACTTTGTGTTTCAAATGCTACTTTCATCTTTAAACTCAAAGATTGTTTTATATAAACATTTAATTAATATCTATGGTTTTTCTATTGGGCATGAATTCAAAACAGACAAGAAAATAGGTGTCTTAACCAAGTTATCACTGCTTGTCACCAGCAAAACTGGTAATAATCATAGACACAGAAATCTAGATACTTCCTCTGTCATTTAACACATTTTTTTTCTTTAAAAGTATATGTAGCTTTTGCTCATAAATATTACACAAGATTCTGTTATCCATTCAAATCTTTACTTTAAGAAAAAAGTCAATTTAGACTAAAGGCCATGTATGTGGTATTACACTTCACTTTTGATAAAATCTGATTAATTATAAGGCACATTTTAACTTTTTCAGGCTTGGGGTCATTTTAAGTGCATATTTTTTCCAAAGAAGTATGGAAACAATGCTGAAATGATTTACAAATTCTCACACGCACAGTGCAAATTTAAACTACTGTTCTAAATTACCCAAGACCTATCAGAAAAGAGGAAACCACAGGAGAACTAGAAATAAAGCTGTTTCCACTCTTGGAAAACCACCCTGAACATTAAAAATGTTCAAGCTTCTGATAAAAACATGCAAATGGACCAGTGGAATACAATAGAGAACACAGGAATAAATCTGCACATTTACAGTCAATTCATTTTTGACAAAGGCACCAAGAACATATATATTGGGATAAACACCCTCTTCAATAAATGGTGCTTGGAATATTGGATATCCATCTATAGAAGAATGAAATTCTTCAATATACAAAACTCCAATCAAAATGGACCAAGGACAAATGTACGACCCAAAACTATGAAGCTACTAGAAGAAAATACTGAAAATGCTTCAGGGCATTGGCCCAGCAAAGACTTTTTTGGGTAGAATCACAAAAGCACAGGTAACAAAAACAAAAATAGACAAATGTGATTATATCAAGCTAAAAAGCTTCTGCATAGCAAACAAAACAACCAATAGAGCAAAGAGAGACTGGGAGAAAATATTTGTAAACTATCCATCTGACAAGTGATTAATAATGAGACTATACAAGGAACTCAACTCGATAGCAAAAACAAAACAAAAAAAAAAAACACCCAAAACAAACAAACAAAAAACCCCAAAATAACTGAATAAACTGAATAGGCATTTTTTAGAGGAAGACAAATGGCCAACACATGTATGAAAAAATTCTCAGCATCATTAATCACTATGAAATGCAAATCGAAACCATAATGAGATATCATCTCACCCCAGTTAAAATAGCCACTTAAAAAAAGGCAAATAGTAACAGATGTTGCAAGGATGTAGAGAAAGGGCAACTGTCATATACTGTGGGTGATAATGTAAATGAGTAAAGCTGTTATGGAAAGAAATCATTATGAATGTTCTGTGAAAAACTAAAAACAGAACTACCATGTGACCCAGGTGGGTATGTAACCAAAAGAAAGGAAATCAGTGTAGCAAAGAGATCTCTGCACTCCCATGTCTCTCACATCAGTCAAGATACATAACCAACCTGTGCCCATCAACAGATAAATAGATAAAGAAAATGTTATATATATATATATATATATATACATGCAATGGAATATTACTCAGCCACACAAATGGATAAGCTCAGGGCACTAGCCCAGCTAAGATTTTTTTGGGTAGGAACTCAGCTCAACATGGGTAAGCACACAGGACATTATGTTAAGTGAAATCATACAGAAAGGCAAACATCATGTGGTCTCACTCACATGTGGGAGCTGAGACAATCTGAGGTACAGAGTAGAATGGCAGTTATCAGAGACTGGGAAAGAGTAGGGGGATAAAGAGAGGTGAGCTAATGAGTACAAAAATGCAATTATTACTTACAATTATTACATATCAATAAAACTAATACATTGAAAATTGTTTAAGTTCCTAAAACTTTATAACAATATCTTAGAGTGATAATTTTTCAATTTATTTTTTAAATTCCAATAGAAATTATATTAGCATGAAGATAAAAATTCTAAAATGATAGCCAAGGACTCTGTGCATATCTGGATACATTTAATATATTTTAAAAATCCCATTCATTGGCAGTCCCCTTCTTACCCGCCAAATACTTTTTTAAAAAACAGAACCACACAGTCTATACAAATTCCTGGTTTACTAAAAGTAGTTATGGCGGGTGTTTACCCCACATATATCCCGTATGCAGACAGGGGCAGAACTATGTCAAACTACCAAAACCCATCTGGCCATGAGGGAGTTAGGGCCCAACATGTCCCAGGGGCAGAGCTGTATTCTCGCTATAAGGAGTTCTCCACCCCTGTCATGGGGGCAACTGCCTGGGGGAGACTACCAATATGAGGCAGTGTTTGTTATATTCATTCTTGCTCTGTTGCCAGCTGGAGTGCAATGGCACTATCTTAGTTTACTGCAACCTCCACCTCCCGGGATCAAGTTATTCTCCTGTCTCAGCCTCCCAAGTAGCTGGGTCTACAGGCACCCACCACCAAGCCTGGCTAATTTATATATTTTTAGTAGAGACAGGGTTTCACCATGTTGGCCAGGATGGTCTTGATCTCTTGACCTCATGATCCACCTACCTCAGCCTCCCAAAGTGCTGGGATTACAGGCGTGAGCCACCGCGCCCAGCCTATTCATGTTACTTTTAATCAAGGGAAAAAATACTACCATGGGGGCTGGTGATAATGTTAACCTGAAATTAACAAAGAAAGGGAAAGGTACCTCACGTGCCAGGTCCTATGCTAGGAGTTTCCATATATTGCATCCTTTAATACACAGCAACTCTGTGTGGGAAACACAGCAGTACACCCTAGGTAGGCTTTGATAGGTTAAGTAACTTTCTTAACCCTACAAAGTAAGAAACAACACAGGGAGGATTGAACCATAAGCCCATGTCCTTGCACTTCTGTCTGCTGTGCAAGACGGTAGGACTTACAGTTAGCATCATTATGACTTAGAGTGTGTATTTGGATGCCTGGGGCTCTCTCAAACTCATCTTCTAAAGAGCATTTCCCCTGCCTTGCCACCAACACCAACTGTCCATAACTTTCTAGACTTTTAAAGTCCTTTGGGTTGTATAAGGTCAAAGAATTGCCATTTAATGCCCAGGCAGATACACAAAGGTCCAGAGTCATTGCTTTATCTTTTCTTCTTTTTTTTTTTTTTTTTTTTTTTTTTGAGATGGAGTTTTGCGCTTGTTACCCAGGCTGGGGTGCAATGGCGGGATCTCGGCTCACCGCAGCCTCCGCCTCCTGGGTTCAAGCGATTCTCCTGCCTCAGCTTCCCGAGTAGCTGGGACTACAGGCATGCGCCACCATGCCCAGCTAATTTTTTGTATTTTTAGTAGAGACGGGGTTTCACCATGTTGACCAGGATGGTCTCGATCTCTTGACCTCGTGATCCACCCACCTCGGCCTCCCAAAGTGCTGGGATTACAGGCGTGAGCCGTCACGCCCGGCCGTCATTGCTTTTTCTATAACAAAACTTACAGGATGATTTCTGGCTGTCCCTCAGGACGTTGAAGTCACATATCACATGAGCCATACTTCATTTCTTCAAGTCTAAATATCCTCCAGAAATACCAGACATTGGTACCGTAACAAACCTAACACACGCCATGGTTCCCATTTTTCATATCTAATCTGCACCTGAATCTACCAAGCATATCTCAGAGCCTCTTTCCAGTTTGCCCCGTGCCACATTCACCTCCCTGCCTTGGCTGACTTTCCTCTTCTTTGGCCCTGAGTGTTTGCGGCAAGCACTGCACTAGTATCTCCATTAGACTCTTCGCCCGTCCCAGTGATGTCTTGATCCTCTTCTACTCGGGCACCATCTTCTTCAAACAGCCGTCTCTGGTCCCCTCAGCTGAACTGGATGCTCCCCTTCCAGGCTTTTCAATGCCCCTGTGCATATCATCACATCAATGATGCACAGCACTGTAGTGTGGTTCTTTCTCTGTCTCTTCACACCATGGGCTTGCAGGTGGCTAGCACAAATACAACTTCACACATCTTTCCTTAACAGGGAGCAAAACAATTAGAAACAGGAGCTAGACTGTCTAGGAGAAAGGGGAAGGAGCCCGTGGCCATTTAGTAACTCTTTTTTTTTTTTTTTTTTTTTTTTTGAGACGGAGTTTTGCTCTTGTTACCCAGGCTGGAGTACAATGGTGCTATCTTGGCTCACCGCAACCTCCACCTCCTGGGTTCAGGCAATTCTCCTGCCTCGGCCTCCTGAGTAGCTGGGATTACAGGCACGCGCCACCATGCCCAGCTAATTTTTTGTATTTTTAGTAGAGACGGTTTCACCACGTTGACCAGGATGGTCTCGATCTCTTGACCTCGTGATCCACCCGCCTCGGCCTCCCAAAGTGCTGGGTTTACAGGCTTGAGCCACCGCGCCTGGCCCCATTTATTAAGTCTTAATCTTTCATAAGCTATAGCTACTCAATAACTAATGTAACAAATACATATCAAACTTATACTATATGCCAAATAATCTTCTAGGCACTACAAGTGCAGAAATGAGTATATATAGCAGCATGCAACATGGCAGAGGAGTCAGCACACAAACATAATTATACAGTGATAAGGTACGTACAAGGTTCTTTGGAAGCACAGATAAGGAAGACAAATCCTGTCTAAAGGATTCCAAGAAGACTGCACAAAACCTGCACATCTGAGCTTGGGACTGATGCATTGGTGGGAGTTAACCAGTAAGACACAAGGCAAAGGCAGACTCTGACACCAAAAGCACCAGTCAGATCCATCAAGCCATAACCAGCCCTGGATGACCCAACTGCTTTCTTTTAAAGGAGAAAAGCAGCCCGAGCAACACAGTGAGACCCTGTCTGTACAAAAAATCAAAAATAAGCCTCACATGGTGGCACATGCCTATAGCCCAGCAACTCAGGAGGCCGAGGCAGGAGCCTCGCATGGTGGCACATGCCTATAGCCCAGCTACTCAGGAGGCCGAGGCAGGAGCCTCGCTTGGTGGCACATGCCTATAGCCCAGCTACTCAGGAGGCCGAGGCAGGAGCCTCGCTTGGTGGCACATGCCTGTAGCCCAGCTACTCAGGAGGCCGAGGCAGGAGCATCGCTTGGTGGCACATGCCTGTAGCCCAGCTACTCAGGAGGCCGAGGCAGGAGCCTCGCTTGGTGGCACATGCCTGTAGCCCAGCTACTCAGGAGGACGAGGCAGGAGCATTGCTTGGTGGCACATGCCTGTAGCCCAGCTACTCAGGAGGCCAAGGCAGGAGCATCGCTTGGTGGCACATGCCTGTAGCCCAGCTACTCAGGAGGCCGAGGCAGGAGCATCGCTCTAGCTCAGGAGCTTGGGGCTGCAGTGAGCCATGATTATGTCAATGTCCTCCAGCCTAGGCAACAGGCAAGATCCTGTTATAAAATAAAAATAAATAAAGGAGAAATGGCCTGAAACATTAACTTCAACCCCATTTTTCATAGAGCAGGACCATTACTAAAACTCCCCCAAAATATTCATACAAAGACACCTTCCATCAAACCATGATTGTAGGATTTTCTTCAGTATTTATTGGAAATTATGTATTTCCCTCACGAACAGTGGACATGCACTTCTGTGAGGACTGAGTAAATAAAACCAAAATATGTCAAACAGTACCTTTTCTGCAGTTGAGAGGTAAGCAAAAGTGTCTTCTGTTTAATAAACAAGAAAAAACAGTGTTAAGGAAGAATGTAGAATAGGTCGCCACCAAGTATGCATATGCATTCATGTTTAATACCTATTATTGGCTCAGGTGTCTAGAGGTTGCTTTCTGTCTAGGGCATCAGTCACAGAGCAAAGAGAACAGATGATCTGAAATATTCAACTCTGAACAGCTCTTGCCAGTGGGCAGCTGTGGGCTCAGCAGAAGCTGTGCATAGACAGTCTCATCACCTACTTGCTCAGGCCTCCTTGCTGGCAGGAGTGTAACTGAATAAAAGAAAGGCAAGATCTGCAATGCCTCAGCACTCTGAAAATGATGACAGTGGGAAGAATGAAGCTCTGAGGTCAAAATCCTTTAAATAGCAATATCTTTGCTCTACAGAAGACACCTCACAATCTCAGTCCACTGTCCTTACAGGAATGCTTTTTAGATGTTCTGATTAATACGGGTACTTGGGAACCTGACCACAAAGACCAAACTAGAATACGTTGAAACTCTGAGCCTCAGACAACGTACGTGAAAAAGACACCAGAACTAACTTTTGTTGAACAAAAGGATTCATGGTCCTTGCAAATGTTTGTCATTGTAACTCTATTTCCAATTACCCGACAAGTACAGTTTATGGGAAGAGACATGAGACAACCAAAAATGATCTGTCCATCTTATCAAAGGCAACAAAATGACGATTCTCTGCTAGCACCTAGATATTATTTATTCTGGTCTTTGATTTGTAGGTGTTTATTCCATTTTCTCATAATAATCCAGTAATCCATAATCCAGTAAGACTCATAACATAGACATTCAATTTACAGTTGCTGCACGGGGTCTATTAAAAATTTTTCATTACAAAGCATTTATTTATTAAATTCTCAAATATTTGAAAAATACATAGAACACATGAAAAATATAGTTGTTCAAACAAAGAAACATCATTCTGACCTCATGTGTTCTCCCAGAGACAGAATACACAGCAATCCATTCCCTCAGGAGCTCAGCGCTTGGCACAAATAAGAAACAATAAATAGGGAGGGGGTGATAAACTCTGTTGAGTCCCTGTTCTATGCCTCACTCTGGGTCAATTCAGCCATCTGAAGGGATCACAAAGTCAGGAAGTACATGGCGAGCAGCAGGCTGCCTAGACAGTTTCAACCACCTCAGGCGAGGTTCCAGGAGAGGCAGCCTACCCATCTTTCCAGGCCAAATTTCTTTCATGTAAGAAAGATCGCTAGTGGTTGCCAGCATGCATATGCAAACTATATGGCTTGGTCAGAGTTAGCTGGAAACCAACAGGTCCGTAGTACTGCAGAGTTCTCAAATAGACCTGTCCAAAACCTCTCATTCCTTTGTTTTGACCTTTAATTCCAAACCCACAACTCCACCAGTTTCCAACCAGTACTTCCATGGAGAGGGCTGTCCCACTCCCTGTGAAGTTACACGAACCCTCTGCTTCGTGCCCCACTCAGACGTGGGTATCTACCTCCTGACTTGTCGTATCACGATGTAGAGAAATGTCTGGTGTCCTAAATCACCTTGTTTGGCACCTGCATCAACTTTACTTAGTGACAATCTTAAATCGAGCTGGTTTTCTTTGAGAACTTATTTCCTTCCCAAGTATATTTCTGTGATTAAAATTACGTGGTATCAGAAATACACCAGGTTAGTTTCGGTTACATTTTACAGAGCCCTGTCCACGTTGAATTTACCTTCTTGCTTTCCCACCATCCTTAGTTTGTTTCTAGTGGTTCTGCTGCAACCCTATTTTTCCTTCCTGTGTCTACTTATTTATAAGTTACCATTACACTGATTTTTATATTTTCTTTCCATCAAGATAAACAAGGTACAAACACATGCCCTCAAACAAGTTAATGATCAATCAGGGAAAACTGTATCTATACCCACACCCAAAAAGACACCATAATTCAATGCACAGATGCATATCAAGAACAAGAAAAATGATAGAATTAGTTCCAAACTACTAACCTTCACATTAATATGTCAATAGGTTTATTTCAAATATTCAGTCATTATCAATCTAAGGAAGCCCTAAATCAAAAGCCCCGTGGGAATGACTTGAGTTTCCCAGTATCCTGCACATGTTCGAAATCCTGCTGTGTGAAGAGAGTTCATAAAGACCAAAAGGCACCAACCACGGACTTTAGGAAAAAATATTTTGTATTTTGTGCATTTAGAAAAAGCCCACTATTTGAACATTTCGATATTTAAAGCCAGTAAGTATGGAGCTATTATTTAATTTAAAAAAATTTTTTTTAAATTTTCCTGTAATATTTTATTTCACTTACAATGTATGAAGATGACAAAATCTTAAAAATTTTTGGAGGTTGACTTACTTTATCTATATTGTTCTAAATTTTACATTATTATGTTCATCACTTAGAATGTGACGTATTTCTTTAGACAGCTACCCTTATCCTATTAAAATGGTATTTAAATTATAAGTATTTTATTATACTCGACTTTTGAAAAACATATAAAGATATGCATAGTTATATGTACATATGTATGCATATATACACACACATCTGTAATCCTTTCAGGCTTACACATAAACACATGTTAAAATATTGAAAAGCAGTTCCAAAAATAACAAAAATGTCATTAGCTGAACTATTTTTCGGCAATCTCTGGGAATAGTAGTATTTCTGGTCATTAAGGGAAGAAAATGTTTCCTGTTTTGCTTTTCTCCCATACGTTTCCAGCCAACCTCTTCTAACTAGTCTCCATCTTTACAAAATGCTAGAAACCTACAATAGTTTTCAACTATCATATTTAATCTTTTTGGTTGTATTAGACTGACAAGTTGAAAATAAATGGTAATACCAGTTTGTGTTGGGCCTATCTGGCAAGTTAACAGTTTGTCATCTATTTTGAAACAAACTATTTGTTTCATGGCTAGCTGTGAAATAAACATTTAAATAATTTAAAAATAAATTATTAGTGAAGGGACAGCAAAATTCTACCATTTTATCTACCCATCTGCTTCTCTGTGGCAACAAACTGATTTCCATGGGACACGTAAATAAAGCAAGGCTATCTGTTCAAAAGAAGTAGAACTCGGGGCTAGATGCAGTGGCTCACACCTGTAATCCCAGCACTTTGGGAGGCCGAGGCGGGTGGATCACGAGGTCAAGAGATCGAGACCATCCTGGTCAACATGGTGAAACCCTGTCTCTACTAAAAATACAAAAAAATTAGCTGGGCACGGTGCCTGTAATCCCAGCTACTCAGGAGGCTGCGGCAAGACAATTGCCTGAACCCAGGAGGCGGAGGCTGCGGTGAGCCGAGATCGTGCCATTGTACTCCAGCCCGGGTAACAAGAGCGAAATTCGTCTTAAAAAAAAAAGAAGAAGAAGTAGAACTCTATCCTTGGTAGGCAATGGAACAGTGACTGAAACTGAGTACTAGCACTGTCACCAATGTCCTGAACAATAAAGTTTTAAACCAAAAAGATGTAAATAAAATTTAAGACAAGCTTTGGTCTGGTCCCAATGGGGCTAAGAAAAACTACTGGCTATTAAACACTGGATTCACTGGCAACTGGAAAGAAAAAATTAAAATTCCAACATTATGATGTTAATAATAATTTCATCTGCAGCAACATTCAGGAAGCTGATTAGATGATCCTAATGAGTGATTTAAAGTGAAAGGAAAAAAACACCCTTGGCATAATTTAATAAGATCTTCAGACTGAAGCATATTCAAGGGTTTCATGAAAGACCTTCTCATGGCCTTTTAATAGCTCTTTCCAATTCCAATTAACTTGTTAAATGCCAATTCTCATTATCTCATCAGAAATCCAAAGCCAGTCCTTTCTGATTAAATCATTAAATAACTGTTAACAGTACAATGACTGGTAAGTATTTATGGACAGCCCAGCACTCATATGCAGCTCTGAATTCTCCATGCCAAGAGAAAAACTGGAGTGGGTGGTTTGAAATAATACTAAATTCTATTCATCTTCGGAATGGGCTAGGTTCTATTTACCTAACATATTCACCATTCTTAACTGTTTTGCTGGCACAAATATTTCGGAAGACAGACATGGTAGCTCATGCTGGTAGTCCCAGCTACTTCAGAGGCTGAGGTAAGAGGATCCGTTGACCCCGGGAGTTCAAGGCTGTGGTGAGCTATGGCTATGCCATTGCACTCTGGCCTGGCGACAAAGCAAGACCTCAGCTCATTAAAAAACAAAAAAAGCTTATTTTAGATTAGTACAACCTTTTCATACTCTCAATAGACTGTAGAAATGATGATTAAGAGGGAGTTCATTTTTGTGGAAAAGCCAGGTAGGTACTGAAGAAATGGGAAGACACATGTCAACTGTGACCTGACACTGCCTGGTCAGATGGCCCCACTCACAAGTCACTCAAAAGTCTGTGGACATCCCCCCTGAGCCATTACCACACCAGCAGGCAATGCCTATGTCAACCCATACCAAAGCTCACTTTTTCCACAGATCTACCCACAACCTTTACTTCCTCTTCTCCCACACTGCTTGCTGACTCTCAGGACTGGACAAATCTGGCTCAAGAGACCAGGGTTCTAGTTTAAAGTTCAAGCTTGTCACCATCCTCCCAAAACAGAAGACACTCACCTTCAGGGTTGTGAAAAGGTCAGCTTTGCCACATCCTCTTTCCTAGCATTTTCATTTCTCGTATCCCTGAGCATCCTAGGCCAGTGCTCCTCTGGGAAAATGAATACAACTCCCCAGAGGACAATCCTCAGCAAACCCAGAGCCTCATTTGCTTACAAGTTATAGAAAGATCCCACGAATACTCTATTCTCTAAGCAATCTATGCAACTTCTTGTCCACGCAGTCTTACCATGGAGGAGGCTATTATCATGAAGGAAAACAACTTCTCACTATAAAAAAAAAATAAAGCACAACCAACAAAAACTACCATTTAACTTATGCTGTAGGTCACTACAGTAAAGAAACGATCAAGTCTGGCCGGGCGCGGTGGCTCACGCCTGTTATCCCAGCGCTTTGGGAGGCTGAGGCAGGCGGATCACGAGGTCAAGAGATTGAGACCAACCTGGCTAACATGGAGAAACGCTATCTCTATTAAAAATACAAAAACTAGCTGGGTGTGGTGGCGTGTGCCTGTAATCCCAGCTACTCAGGAGGTTGAGGCAGGAGAATCGCTTGAACTCAGGAGGTAGAGGTTACAGTGAGCTGAGATCGCGCCATTGCACTCCAGCCTGGCAACAGAGCAAGACTCCGTATCAAAAAAAAAAAAAAAAAAAAAAAGAAATTATCAAGATTCAGTGTCTTCCAGAAACTGGATAAATATAACTTGTTTAAATAAATATACTACTAATAATATGTATTTTGAGGTTTTTTTTTTTTTTAACAGATTAAGAAGCTTGTAATATGTGAAGTTCTGTCCACAATTTCCTGAGAAGTTAGCATTGGTTCAGTTTAAAATACATACTTCTGGCCAGGCTCAATGGCTCAAGCTCATAATCCCAGCACTTTGAAAGCCTGAGTGAGGCAGGCAGATCATGAGGTCAGGAGTTTGAGACCAGCCTGGCCAACACAGTGAAACCCTGCCTCTATGAAAAATACAAAAATGAGCTGGGTATGGTGGTGAGTGCCTGAAATCCCAGCTACTCGGGATGCTGAGGCAGGAGAATTGCTTGAACCCAGGAGGCAGAGGTTGCAGGGACGCAAGATCACATCACTGCACCCCAACCTGGGCAACAGAGCTAGACTCTGTCGTGAAAAAGTGTGTGTGTGTGTGTGTGTGTGTGTGTGTGTGTGTACTTCCAATTAGAGGCAATCAAATATAATTTTTTAATGTAAGAAAATAATTGCAGTGCTAGTAGAACCCTTTATTTTCCTAGAGCTAAAGTTAGAATACAGAAACAAACATAAAAGTATCACATTAATATCGATGGCTTAGTGGAGACAGGACATCATCCTTTAAACACTGCTCCCAGACTCTGCCCATTTATCTGCATCTCTTCCAGCACAGTGTCTGGCACAAAATGAGTGTTCCTTTAAGCTCTGCCAATCCCCATCCACATCTTCCAATTGGCAGGGAATTTTCCTAATTAAATGCTACCTGCAGTATTTTTACCATACTCTCAATCATAACAGTATGTAAAAGCTTAGCTCATAACTGTCTTTTTATACTTTAAAAAATATGGCTTATGTAAATTTTATAAAAATCATTTAATCGTACATTTAAAATGACATTTTATGGCATATAAATTATGTTAATATGTGATTAGGTTCTTGTTCTCAAGCTATTTCTCTTTGCTTCTTTTTCTTTTAAAACGTATTCCTTGAACAACAGTTGAAGGAATGAAAAGATTCTCTCTTTTTCTTTAGCATCTTTTCACTTTTGTTGGTAGACGAGCATAGATAAACATTAACCAGTGACACATAAATTGCCTTATTCTGTCTTTTGAGCTCAATGCCCTGAAAGCAACCCATCTACCTTTTACGTTTGTTGGTAAATTTTAACCGAGGAATTAAACAGGATGCGGTTGTTTGAAATTCTCGTTGTTCAGCCTATGTAAATACTCCATTATCCATTTTAACAATCTATTCCTAAATGTGGATGATTCCAAAAGTGCTACCGGCTTTAATTTCTCCACAGACCTTTGTATATGAGTACATAACTGCCTGCTAATGCTCTCCAGGAACCATAAGGTTTCTAGAGCTGAAGGCATCATCCTTCTTCCCAACACCCACAGACTCTCAGTAATGCTTCCCCTATTTAGGTAGCTCAAGCTTGAACCTGTGTCACCTCAAACCGCTTGCCTCTCTCCTACTTTGCGGACTGAATCCATCTTGATGTCCTACCCATTTTACCTTCTAACTATTTATTAACTCTTTATCCCCACTATTACTGCTCTAGCTGATTCCAATTATTTCTCACCTGAACCACTGCACTCTCCCAGGTGGTCTCCCTTATTCTCTGTGTCTCAGACCCTGTTCTCCACAACGGCCAGCACAATCCCACTGAACCTCCATTTTGTTCAGTTCACTCCTCTGCTTAAACCCTTCAATGGCTCTTCCGCTCTTTCTCACTCAACCACAAATTCTCACATGTAATATGGTACCCAGCTCTGAGAATCTGGCCCCGCCATCTCTTCCCCTAAACTCTACAATCCCTTCTTGGAAAGTCTCTCTTCCTTTCACCAACTAGCACATTCTCATCTCTTAACAGTATTCTAGGCAGGGCCTAGTGGCTCACGCCTGTAATCCCAGTGCTTTGGGAGGCTGAGGCAGGAGGATGGCTTGAGGCCATGAGTTGGAGACTGGCCTGGGCAACAAAGTGAGACCTCATCTCTACAAAAAAAGAAGAAAAAAAAACTAATCCTACCTACTCCGGAGGCTGAGGCGGTAGGATCATTTAAACCCAAGTCTCTAATGCTGCAGTGAGCTACATCACACAGGTGCACTCTGGCCTGGGTGACAGAAGGGGACCCTGTCTCTATGAAAACAAAAACTGACAACTATTCTCCTCCAGTGATTTTCACAGCCCCATACTCTTCGCAAGATTCACTAATTTTGCTACAGCTCCTGTGAGTCTAACCGCATTGCTGTATTTAAGTGCCTGGCCTCCACTTTAGCAAGCGAGCTACCTGAGGGCAGGATTGATGTCTTATATTTCTATCCCCGGCTTATAATACAATGATTCTTACAAGGTAAGCTGTCAACCAATACTGAAGAATGAACAAATGAATATATGGAATTCAAACATGAGAACTAAAGGTGTATATCAGAAAACTCTAAGTCAAAGATTCTAGCTGTTATAACATACAAGTCCCCATCACATTCCCTAAGGCAAATTTATATTTTTCCACTGTCCTTAATTTTAATTCTTATACTATAATGTTGATTATGTTGAGAATATTACGGCCATCGAGAGTGATACTTCTCTGTCTTCTTGGATGCAAAAATCATCGTATCTTCATCCACAGGAAAAACATGTCCCTCCCTGTGATTCAGTTTGTCCGTGTAAAAGAAAAAGCTCCTGCTCCTCACCTGGCCCCTCTCTCTTCACAAACCCCACTCATTCACTTTCGCCTCTGAGACGGCCCTTAGATTTCTTCCCTCCTCTAAACTGCCAGAGACACTGCTATTGTTCAGGTCATTATCACCTCTCATTTAGATTATTTTGACAACCTCTTAACCAATCTCTTCTCCTCTAGTCTCTCCCTTTAGTAATCAACTCTTTATATTGCCTGGGCTCTAACCAAAACTGATTATGCCTTAAAATTTTTTCAGGTGAGTAAGAAAAAGCTCAAAATCATTAGTGTGAAAATCAAAGCCGATGCTGTCTTTCTCCATTCTGCCTTTCTAACCTCACTCCACTGGGTGCATTCTAGAACCCAACCATCTGCTGATCACTCTTCATCAAGCCACAGCGTGCCATCTCTCTTCACTTTTGCTCATGCGTTTTTCCTTTGATTTTATCCCTCTGTCAATCTGAAAAATCCCTACTCGTCCTTCAAGAAAATCTAGTTCAGATGAGCCACTTTCAACCTGCCTATTACAGATCATGGCTATTTTCAGGGCTCCTGTAGTATTTACCTTACAAGCCTGGTATGGAACACAAACTATCAGTTCTAGCCTGACTCTAAAATGGAAACTCCTTTGAAAGAAAAGTCTATGAATTACAATCTTTGAGTATTTACTGGCTAAGATAAAGCCAGAGGCAAAACAAGTGCTAAAAAAAAAATGCTTGTGAATTAAATATCTTCATTACATAACAAACCCTCAAAGGCAAGAACAGTCTTATCATTGATTTTCAGGAACAGCTAACAAAGCTCCAGGATGAAGACACATTTGTGGACTCAAAGAATCACCCACTTATAAGGGAGAATATGCAGAATTAGGTAAATGAGTTAACATCAAATAATTTGAAAACATAAATATTTCCAAAATGATTTAAACATTTACTATGAAACATTCATGGCATACAAAGGCTAGAACACTGTTACTCAGAGTATGCTATTCACTGGAGACAGCTATGGGTCCACTGTGAGATCAGAACCAAAACAAAGAATAAGTATTTAGAAACTTCTATAGCAATGTGACATAGCTGATACATGCAAATGCAAGATCAGTGGGCTTGTCTCACTGAAGAAGGTATCGGCCGATCAGGGTCTTGCGGAACTTGTGTATAAGTGACACACAGGGCAACAGCTGCAGGCAGGTCATTTTGCAATAGGACAATATTCGTCTGTGATAGACTGGAAACAGGAAGAAAAAAAAAACACAAGGCTTTCACAAGATAGTTTAAAAAGCAAAGGGAGTAAAATAAGAAATTCCCTGTACCAGAACCATTTTCTTCATATTTACCTTCCATATTCGCTTGAGACCTTTTCTGCCCATGATAAAACGATTATAGATACCGCTGAAACCATCTCTATGTCCTTGCCCAACCCTTGTGTTCCCCTTCCTGCTTCTACATCATTTTTTAAATACGCTACTGACAAAGGAAAAGCAGAGCTAAGTAGTAAAGAGATAAAAATATTTTTAAATCAGGACTATAGCAATAGGGGGAAAGAGATCTCAGTCAAGACCCCAGCCTCGATTCCAAACATAGCATGGGCAAGTGGGAATTTATAGCCAAAGAGCAGAATGGGAGTCAGTGAATGAAAAATTAAGAGAAAAAACCACAGGCATGGGGAGATTCTGGCTACACCATCCTAACGGAATTCTTACTGAAGATAGGCCAAGATGATCAAACATCACCCGAGGGAGTATAAGGAACCCCATCAGATATGGAGGGTGATCACATATGAAGGATTGGGGTTCCAGCTAAATTGACTGGGGACAGAGTTCTTGCTAAAATGAGATTCTATAAGGAAATACACAGATGGGCCCTGCTGGGGACAGAGTTCGGGAGCAAAGAATCTCTGTCAGCACTACATCCTGTTTAGCAGAATGAAACCTTCCTGTTGAGGATTAAGGTAATGTTTCCTTTCACCAAAAAACACTAAAAATCAACAATGACAAATGCTAGTGTGGAGACTCTAGTAGATTAAATATTCCGTGAAAACGTGCTGTGCCCCCTTATCTGTGACCCTTCAGCCACAACTGATACAACTAAACTCCTGAACTCCACATCAAAGGACCTCTGCTGCCTCAGCCTCTGCGGGAGAAACACCTTACTGCAATGTCTGCAATCTGGAAGAAAGGTTAAACCGTATGCTGCATGGCTGTAGAAAGAATAACTCAGACAACTGATTTATTACTAATAAAACAGACTAGGAGCAATGGGCTGATAAGACTTAACTACAAAGGATGCTTATTCCAATGCTAGAGGTTACCTTGGAGAAGACACACAGAGGGAAGAAATGCCTGCAGTAACAGGTGGAAAGCAATGGGCTTTCCATGGCTAATCAATGGGCACATGCAATGCCAACATGCCTCCTGAAATTCAAACCTTCTATTTTTGCATTGCTGCCAACTCATTTCCAAAACATCCACTGCTAATCAAACTTGTGTGGCTGCTGCCTTATCGAAACTTCACAAAACTTTAATTTCAGCTTCATGAGCCCTGCAGCTGTAAATTAATTAAATGAAACTTACAAACATTATGTAGTGAGATAAATTAATTAAATGAAACTTACAAACATCATGCAGTGAGATAAAGCACTTTCAAAGTCCCTTCCCTATCCAGTTGTCTTAGCTGCCTAGCATACCAGTTTTGCTTGACATGAGTTCAGAGCCCCTGGAAACCTTCCTAATCCTACTCTCTAGGCCTTGTGCCTATTCACGGAACCACGTTAACCCATGTCCGGAAAATTAATAAACCTCAGATGGGTTTAAGCACTCAAAAGCCTCTGATACTTCTTGCCCTTCATTATATTGCAGACATCCTTTGCAATAGGAGAATCCTCCTCAAAAGACCACAACAGCAGCAGATAAAATCCCTGAGGTTACAAGCATACAACAAAATGCCTCATTTAAGATTACTGCAGACTGAAGCTGAAATTTGCTGAAGGTGCAACTGCTTATGTCTTGGTTTAATACAGATAGTCCCAAAACTGATTTCTGAACTTACCCGTTTCACAAAGAGAGTGCAAAATTATCACGATTTTTTAAAAGCAGGGTGAGTGAAACTAATTGCTCCCATATCTGCCAACTGTACAAAGGAGTCCGCTAATCAGTGGTTATACACATCACACTGACAGAGAGAGGACAGAAGACCATTAACTTTCTCAAATAAGAAGTCCTAATATACTCAGGTGCCATAAGTCACTTAGGATTTCCATCCTAAGTGAAAGAAGAATTGAAACATCTTCCCTTTGGTGGGTTTTCACAGCACAACTGCCACACCTTCAGCTGACATCTAGTCTTTTACCTTCCCTCTTCATTAATTTTATCAGCATCTGGAAGCCCTCTGTTCTATGTGGAGCCATGGGGGTAATGGAGGCAGTTTCAAAGCTTCTGTCTCACATCAGAAAACCTGAGTCTAAAACAACCTCTAATATTAACTACTAAGGGACTTGTATAGATTCGTTAAACTCTCTGAAACACTGTTTTCAACAGCAAAGTGAGGGGAAAAACAACTCTCAAGCAGGTTGGTATGAATGTGAAATAAGAGAAAGTAATACAAGAGTTGGGCACACAATACGCCCTCAAAAAGAATTCTGAAATGTAAATGTATCTGTTTTTTTCTTTCTTTAGAAAACAAACAGAAAATGGAGCCAAATCTCACTGCAGATTGCTCTTTAAATATGTGACCTTATGCCAAAAGCAGACAAGCTCACAAAGAGATTATTTTTATAATTTAATCACAGAAAAGACTAGAATATCAGGTAGTTGGTGCCTACAGAAGGGGCTGCTTCCCACTCAAGCAAGGAATGGATAGAATAAGTCCTTGAAATAAATGCTCATGTTTTCCCTTAGTAATTCCAGACAGTGGGGAAATTAGCTCATTCAAACAAAGTTTATTAAATAAATAAAATCCCAGCACTTGTCTCTTTAGACAAAAACCAGATGGAAACAATACAAAAGATTGCTAATGCTTTGGCAAAGGAATCCCTCTTCCAAATGCCATTTACAAACGCCCACCAGACCTCCAGCTGTGATGATGCCACGGGAACCCCTGTGGCAATTATAAGTGTATTTAACTCAAGACCAGAAACACCCAAGTAATTTTTATAGACCAAAAAACTTCCAAATAAATAAATCTAGAAGGAATTAGTGTTTATACCACAGAGACAGGCTCAAATAGCCAAACTGGAAGAAAAAACATATATGTGTATGTCCACTTCATCACGTAATCTCTGAACACTAACAGCTTTATTCAGTTGTCACTGAGGAAAGAGCAAAACCTTTACAAGAGCATTAAGAGATTATACCCTCCCATAATTAACATTCCCAAAATCCATCCAGTCTCTCAAGCTCACCCTCTTCAACAATCTCTGCTTGACTGAGTTCCAGATCTACCTCTTAAATACCATACAAATTGATTCTGACATTACAGTCACTGCCTGCTTCCTAATAGTTACTTGCCCTGTACCCTTCTATTATAAATGCTTCCCAACCAGTCTTCCCACTTTTCATTCTATTCACCACTTAGTTACTAGAATATTTTTCTCAACCACGGATATGACTTCATTCCTCTTCTTTAAAACCTTCTGTAATTCCTGTTGGGTACAGGATAAAGGTCAGACAACTTAGTATAGCCCAGCTTAGTCCAACCAGCAAAGCGAATACTAGCTTTATTTCCCGCAAGCAACCTATGACAAAGACAACCGCACTGAACTCAGTATTAGCAAACCACCACCCTCCCTCAGGCCCCCACTGCTGTGCACAAGCTCTTCTCTTTCTCAGAAGGTCCTTTTCCCTTCTCCAGGTGGTGCAGCCAGTGCTTCCTCCTCCTTCTAATTCGCCATCTTCTGTGCGGGCTGCTTTGACCCTAGGTAGGGTTACATCTTTGCTCTGTGTCTCTAGAACTCTCTTTATATGCCATGAAACTGAACTCATTATATATTGGTATAATTTTATTTGTCTTTTTTCTTCCTAGACTGTAAGCTCCTGGAGTTCAGGTACCATTTCTTAATCACCTTCCAGAACCTAGCACAATGAATGACACAAAGACTATATTTCATAAAATTCTGATGAATGAAACACTCTAAATGCAACTCTAATAAAGAAAATTGGCCGGGCGCGGTGGCTCACGCCTGTAATCCCAGCACTTTGGGAGGCCGAGGCGGGTGGATCACAAGGTCAAGAGATCGAGACCATCCTGGTCAACATGGTGAAACCCCGTCTCTACTAAAAATACAAAAAATTAGCTGGGCACGGTGGTGCGTGCCTGTAATCCCAGCTACTCGGGAGGCTGAGGCAGGAGAATTGGCTGAACCCAGGAGGTGGAGGTTGCGGTGAGCCGAGATCGCGCCATTGCACTCCAGCCTGGGTAACAAGAGAGAAACTCCGTCTCAAAAAAAAAAAGAAAATTACTGCCTATTTGATTGGAACTGTACCGTGTTACAAAGGTAAAATTATATTTAGTCTTATAAAGAAATACTGTTATAGTCCTGGAAACAGCCCACATACAACATTTTTTATAAATGGATCCCTTACCACCCAACTGTACACATTAACCAAAGACTAGCCCTACAGCAGTCACTTTGCAGTTTGCAATTCACTTGAGGTTTGAAGCTAGCTCAAGGGAGAAGAACATTAGTATTAACAAACTTATTTTTAAGTTTAAAATCAGATTTTAAGGAAAAATAAATAAATAATGTGCCAAGAGTCTAAAGGAATAAAAACAAAAACTTGTTCCCCCGTAGCTATAATTTATTTATGGACGAGAAACCCTTAATTGCTTGCTGGCTTCCAAGAAAGCCATTAACCTACATTTAAAACTTCAGCTTTCATCAAGAACAACCTCACACATCCTGCTCTCATGGAACAAGAAATAGAACCCTCTGACCTAGTTCTCAATTATTACCAAACTACAGATGACCTGGTCTCCAGGTCTGTCTATTTTACTAAAATAAATTCCTTCTGGAGGTACAGGTACCTACCATGGGGCTGTGCAGGAAGAAAGCAGCCCAGTCTTACTGTGAGGATGTCAGTCTGCCATCTGAGAACAAGGAGGAAGAAGCAGAGACCTGGCCAAGACCTCAGAGTAAGTGAGTCCTTTTGGCAGGCTCCCAGGGCCCCATCATATGTTACAGGAAGGCAGAATTATTTGAGATAAGGATAGGAGCTGAAATAAGCAGTAGTAATACTGGTTAAAAGTCGGTGCTTCAGCTGCAGCCACAGTAGATAATGTCTCTTCAGTTATAAATCCAATGTACACTTACACCAAAACTGGCAAACGCTCAGAAGTGGCAGACCTCGGCAACAAGTGAATGGAATCTGTGAACTACAGCACATGCCACTGAGTAAGGGCTGTACATATAGAAATAAGAAATTAGGTTCTTTCTTGGCTCCACATCTAACTAGATGTGTGGTCTTAGACAAGTCATTTAGCCATTGGGGATTCAGTCTCTTCATCTGTAACGAGTTCAATTAGATGATCTCTTAGGTCCCTAACATCCCTACAGTTAGGTCCAGGGTCAGGTTCCAGCCTTGGCAGACACCCAAAGGGAGTGGGTGGATGAATGGCAGCTAGCCGAAAGAACCCTCAGGTAGGTGAAACACAGTGTTATTCAGCAGCTCTCTAACACAGTCTGTCTCTGTCTCAACTGCTGGCTCCAGCCACTCCCATGCACAGCTGCTCTGCTGGCTCTCCCTTTGGGATCAGCAGCTTAACTCTTTCCCTCTGGGCACAAGCAAGTTGAGCTGTGTCCGCTCCCCGCTGCAAGATGAACAGATATGGCTCTCTCTCTTTCTTTGGGTGCAAGTGTGCCTGTACAGTGTCACCAGGGCAATTATACCTTTTACAGACAATAGTGGCGTAGAGCCAAGTTATGGCCTTCCCATGTTATGGCTACATAGCTGTGTTTTTATTATATTTGGAGCTGTGCGCCTGTGCTACAAACTCTCTGAGTCACCCAGGATGTTTACCTCAGCCTATCCTGCCTGGCTGCAGTGCAGCCATGTTCCTTACACCTATTAATTCAAAAGTACTATAATTCCACATTAAGGTTTCTAGACCATAACTATTAATATAATTTAGGATTTTATATATTTCTCATTTAAGTTTAGGAAAAAACTCTTCATTAGGACATTTCTGCTTTCATTGTCCATAAGATAAATCACCAAATCCTTGTGCAAAAAGAAACAAATATAAACTACGTTGGAAATGACAAGTGAGCCTTGCCAAGGACCCTGACCTATGCATAACATCCTGGTATAGCATATATATATATATATAGTACATGACAGAAACATGCATGGGCTTTAAAATCCTCTGCAAGAGCTCACTATAAGTTGCATGCCCCAAAGAAGGCAACTCACATACTTATGCTTTTCTAAATAGAATCCAGGTGCTTTCACCAGTGATGCTCTCCAAGGGATCCCATATGTGACTCAGTCTTGCCAGTGCCAACTTCAGTTCTACTAAATTTAATGCCCCCTTATTTTGACTCAAGAATAAATTATCTCATTGGCTACTCAAGTGGTCCAGTATGGCAAAATAAAAAGCCACACTGAGCAAGCAATGGTTCTTTCCATGTTATACAAGCAAGAAATGCCTATGAAGACAGACTTGAGCGCAGTCTGAAGAATCTTTTGCTTTGCCTTCACACTCTTCTTCTGAATGTCTTTGCTCAGAAAGAAATCTACTCAAGGTATGTATCTTTCCTCTTCATGAGCCCTTTGGCCTCAGGAGGACTGGCTTCATTCATGTGGTCATGTTTTTACACAGCTTAATATTAAACTATATGATCCTTCCTTCTGGACTCCTACAAGAGCATGCCAAAGTCCCCCCAAATCACCAACGCAGTGTGCGTCCCCTTTGCATCCCACAGCATTCTGCTGGTTTATGTAATACCACAATGACAGTTATCTGGAGTGGACCGATGACAGTGCTTTTTCACAGACTACTTCCCAATGTGAGGTAAACAGTACAGTCAGCAGTAAGTCTGCTCAGTCTATGGCTAATACAAGACCTTGCTTATGACAGACTTCCAGAGCTGCTTATTGGTCAACTGGTAATTCATACAAACTGCAGAGAAACTCATTTTGGAGCAACATTACTTGTTTTACATTATGCTGAACCTTGAACAGGACTCCAGGTTTTCAATGAGGGATGTTTGTCTTGGATAGATGCACACCCCCTACAAACATGAAACTGGTAAGTTCACTAAAGATTTCTCAAGAGCTACAAAGCTAGCAAAAGTAGCAACCAAATAATATTCTATATTCTGCCCTTCACAGCAGCCCTCTTAATGCTCAAGTGTTTAATTCATAGAATGACTGACTTATTTTCAATAGATTAAGGTTGTACTGCATATTGTAACTCTCTCCAAATCTATACTTATGAGCTAATTTCTTCAGAAGGTAAGAGCAATCACCACTCAGAAGAGGAAGCCATCCATTTTCCTGAGGCTGTCAAAATTTGAGCTGTTTCCCAGAGGATTTCCACTGACAGTTATGAAAAAATTCAGAATCTGTCAATTTTGGAAGAAATTTAAAAGTGGTAAGATGTTCTTATAAATCTATGTTAAAATTTGGGTATAATTATTGTATATGTGGATTGCTTTATTTGCTTTCCTCCAAATCATTTCTTTACTAAATTCTCCTAAATTAGCTTAATAATTAGGTTTTCTTCAGGAGAAATCTATTGGTTATACACATAAATTGCTAACAAAAAAGGGATAAGAGCTAAATGGATCCAGTTTACTTCCTTCATTTCCTATAAGACAAGACTACTGAATAATTTACACTGTGAATAATGTGTATTTTGAAAACCCAAGCTTAGAATAGTAATATTTTGTTTCACCATCAAAAGACAAAGCAAAAATAAAAATAAAAAACACACTACAATAATGTACTTTTTAAAATATACTTAGAAAAGAAAGGAAACTATTTCATTCAATGCTACCTTATAAAACAGAAATGCCAGTATATTTTTACAGAAATAATTTGGCTTCTTGAAGTAAAAACACTAATGAAGACCAAACTTTTTAGAATTATTTCATAAAGATAGAATAAATTTAATAAAAAGAGACAAGCCCATATTTTCCACTAGAATTGCTGCCAAGGGAAATATGCGTTTTAAGAATAAAGGCTTAGAAGTGCTTTTCACTTAGTAGAATAAGATCTATCAGCAACCTGAAAAAATACGTAAAGCATCAGCAAATTCTGTCTAGACAGCTACAAACCAGGTACATTACTAAAAAGTGTTACATGAAGATAAAGTTAGTTTTGGTAAGAAGAAAAGTTGAAATTAATTTTTGCTCTTAGATGTTTGCTGACAGATAAAAAGAGAACTTCATTTTTACCAAGTAATCCAAAGTATAAAAAAGTATCAGTTTGGTACTGCACGGCTTTTGTTAAAATGGTACAAGGAGTAAAAGAAGATGTCTTCTGAATGTCCTTAAATGGGAAAGCTGTAGTTTACCACGCTGTATTATCACTTTCTGTTTGCACAGTATTTGTTTCTCCCACAGAGAGTGAGGTTCCTGTGGACAGAAACATCTGCTTCCTGCTCATCCTATCTCTTCAGTATCTGAATGGTCCTGACTAGAACACAGGCAGACTTTAAAAGTATGGCAATTTACAATCTCATAATCCAATCTTTTAGAAAGAGGGTATGGGTAACAATAAACGTATCTGCTAAGAAATGACCAACTCACTGGACTCTTTTGAAGGCTTCCCATTCTGTGCTGAGTCACCCTCAGTAAGATTAAGTATGGCCATCGTCTTAACACTCCTTAAAAACCTATTTAGGAATTCACCAAAGAGAGAGAAGACCACCAGGCAGACTGGTGGTGGTATTTCTTGGGGAGGCTATGCAGCTTTTCACAGTGAAGCCTACAACTTAGATTAGCAGCACTAACAGAACTCCATTATCACAAAGAGAGAAAACACTAATTTCAGATGGGCTCTGACAGGGGACAGTTTTAAGAATTTATAGAGAGACACTTCAGTGACCAGCCAGGATGTAATAATGGAAGTTGGATTTACCTTGCATGTGTAACACCAGCATCTGGGGTTTTCATGATACTGAACAAGAACAGCAATCACTGTGAGACTGGGAAACAAACAAAGGACTGCCCCAATTTACTGATTAAGAAAGTTTCTAGACCACAGTGAAGGTAGGTAGTGTGGAGTCCTGATAAGGTAAGTTAGCAACAGTAAGAAAGAGGCCGGCCCCAGAAGGGGGAGAACAATTGTTCTGGGAGACGGCTCATCATAAACAACCGACTTGTACAACATCCTATTCCCAAGTACCTTGCTCTGCATGCAGCCCCAGCAGCCCAATCCCACCTGCACAAAGCCCTCCCAGCAGGGTCCTATCCCATCTGCACAGAGCCCTCCCAGCAGAGTCCTATCCCACCTGCACAGAGCCCTCCCAGCAGGGTCCTATCCCATCTGCACAGAGCCCTCCCAGCAGGGTCCTATCCCATCCGCACAGAGCCCTCCCAGCAGGGTCCTATCCCATCTGCACAGAGCCCTCCCAGCAGGGTCCTATCCCATCCGCACAGAGCCCTCCCAGCAGGGTCCTATCCCATCCGCACAGAGCCCTCCCAGCAGGGTCCTATCCCATCCGCACAGAGCCCTCCCAGCAGGGTCCTATCCCATCCGCACAGAGCCCTCCCAGCAGGGTCCTATCCCATCCGCACAGAGCCCTCCCAGCAGGGTCCTATCCCATCCGCACAGAGCCCTCCCAGCAGGGTCCTATCCCATCCGCACAGAGCCCTCCCAGCAGGGTCCTATCCCATCCGCACAGAGCCCTCCCAGCAGGGTCCTATCCCACCTGCACAGAGCCCTCCCAGCAGGGTCCTATCCCACCTGCACAGAGCCCTCCCAGCAGGGTCCTATCCCACCTGCACAGAGCCCTCCCAGCAGGGTCCTATCCCACCTGCACAGAGCCCTCCCAGCAGGGTCCTATCCCACCTGCACAGAGCCCTCCCAGCAGGGTCCTATCCCACCTGCACAGAGCCCTCCCAGCAGGGTCCTATCCCACCTGCACAGAGCCCTCCCAGCAGGGTCCTATCCCACCTGCACAGAGCCCTCCCAGCAGGGTCCTATCCCACCTGCACAGAGCCCTCCCAGCAGGGTCCTATCCCACCTGCACAGAGCCCTCCCAGCAGGGTCCTATCCCACCTGCACAGAGCCCTCCCAGCAGGGTCCTATCCCACCTGCACAGAGCCCTCCCAGCAGGGTCCTATCCCACCTGCACAGAGCCCTCCCAGCAGGGTCCTATCCCATCTGCACAGAGCCCTCCCAGCAGGGTCCTATCCCACCTGCACAGAGCCCTCCCAGCAGGGTCCTATCCCACCTGCACAGAGCCCTCCCAGCAGGGTCCTATCCCACCTGCACAGAGCCCTCCCAGCAGGGTCCTATCCCACCTGCACAGAGCCCTCCCAGCAGGGTCCTATCCCACCTGCACAGAGCCCTCCCAGCAGGGTCCTATCCCACCTGCACAGAGCCCTCCCAGCAGGGTCCTATCCCACCTGCACAGAGCCCTCCCAGCAGGGTCCTATCCCATCTGCACAGAGCCCTCCCAGCAGGGTCCTATCCCATCTGCACAGAGCCCTCCCAGCAGGGTCCTATCCCATCTGCACAGAGCCCTCCCAGCAGGGTCCTATCCCATCTGCACAGAGCCCTCCTAGCAGGGTCCTATCCCATCCGCACAGAGCCCTCCCAGCAGAGTCCTATCCCATCCACACATAGCCCTCCCAGCAGGGTCCTATAAAACTTCCCTTCAGTCCCTGCCTCTTGACAGACAGCCTCTTCTCTGCTGTGCTGCCCATGGCTACCTTGCAATATACTTTCCCTCTAATAAACTTGGTTTTAACTCACTACTGTTTTAGTAAATTATTTTACTACCCATGAAGCCAGCCTAGCCAGCCACATAACAGGTAGAAGCAAGGTGGAGCCTGAAGGAGTCCCTGAGTTAAGGTGAAAAAGTTGAGAGCACAGGGAGGCCAAAGAGGCTAGACTTTACAGGTCAGAATACTAGAGAGGAAAGAACTGCACAGGCAGAGAATTAAAAATCTGCTGAAGGTCAACCTTCAATATTCAACGGAGTACTAATCAGTACAAAAGCATGTGAAGACACTACCGGAGGCTATGGACAGGTGTGACTGAAAGAGTTAGAGGTAACAGCAGCAGGTACTCACATAAGACCAAGAATAGTGCCTGCTCCCATCAACCACAGTAGGAAACCAAGAGACTCAAGGGTTTTAAACAGAAGACCCAAAGAGTCTTGCCTCAGTAACTTGCCCTACACTGAATACTGCTCTGGTCCCACCTAAGAAATGTGAAAAGCAAAACTCCTACATACACACTAAATAAAACTGTTTCCAAATAACTTCACTGTATTCCAGGAAAAAAGCTCAAGACCAATTTCAGGGATAGAAAAATATCTAGTAAAAGACAAAATAACACCTGGCATTTAGTCCAAAGTTACAGCTTCAAGAGGACAAATAGACATTCAGGGAAAGAGCAGTATGGTTTCACTGGGTGGCAGCAAATTGTCACTGGACAGTTGTCCCCCAATGTCATAGAAGAGGTCACAGATGACAGAAAAAACGTTTCTTGAAGAAATCAGACATATCACTTTTATACAACTAGCACTCATCAAATAACAACTACCATACAGAGAGAGAACGAGATGACTAGCATAGGAAAGAGGTAAGACCAGATGAGCCACTACATGCTTTCGGCAAGAATTAACTGTAATCCTGACAGGGCACAGTGGCTCACACCTGTAATCCCCGCACTTTGGGAAGACGAAGTGGGCAGATCATCTGAGGTCAGGAGTTTGAGACCAGCCTGGCCAACATGGTGAAACCCTTGTCTCTACTAAAAATACAAAAATTAGCTGGGCGTGGTGCTGCATGCCTATAATCCCAGCTAGTCAGAAAGCTGAGGCGCAATAATCGCTTGAACCTGGGAGGCAGAGGTTGCAGTGAGCTGAAACCGCACCATTGCACTCCAGCCTGGGCAACAAGAGCAAAACTCTCTCTCAAAAAAAAAAAAAAAAGAATTAACTGTAATCCTATACCTCAAGCACCCTGAGATGGAGACAGACAGACAGACAGACAGACAGACACACACACACACACACACACACACACACACACACACACTTTCTGCTAAATACTATGTCATGCTATAAATCCTTATAGTAGAGTATAGCTAACAGTTAAGTTCTCCCTTTATAAACCTCCTTTACAAAGGGGGTTTCTTTCACAGCTTACCTTATAAAACAGAGCTGTATCAAAGAAGTCAAGAGATTAAATTTACCAAAATATGAAACACACATAATGGATTTGGAACAGAACTGCAGCTTTATCCTCACTGGTCTCCTGCAGAGGAAGACACTGTAACTTAATGACTCCCTTTTTCACTTGTAAATCAGTGAAAAAAGGCACTTGTTTCCTGTTAACCGCTAAATATTGTCCCTTATCTTAAACATAGAATACATCGAAATACCAGACTGGCTTTCAGTGAGAACTCCTTGGCTATGCTATCTTACTGTCCTTAATCACAGAAAAAGAAATACAGAATATTAATGAGAAATAGAACAGCTTTCATACATAGCAAATATAGTTAGCCAGGCCCCTCAACATGACTTAGCCATCCTTTACAGAAAAATAGTATTGCTTCAGTTAATTACCATGCTTTCAAAGGTTAAGGGCATGAAACCAATCAGTCAGCTTAGACCTTTCAACGAATGGAAAATTTTTCACAGGTAATACTTTAACAATAAGACAAACAAAAAAATTAGATCCCTAACTGACTCCAAAACCAAAATTCAGTCAAAAGGCATTAACTTTGCTTAATTTTAACAAGAAGTGAAGTTCCTTAAAAACTCTGGCTAAAAGGGATAAACATAGAATGAAATGCAAAAACCCTCCGGAGCATCTGCTTTTCTATAAACACATAGATATCTAGTGGAAAACAAGACCCACTGAAAGCTGTACTTAATCACAAATAATCCACCCTACATTTGCACGTCGGATCTTAGAACAAAACATACAAATATATCCACTTCGCAGCATCTGTATAAACGGACAAGTAGAAATCTGCATCATGTTATCTGAAAATGTTTTGCAATCACTTTTAGAATTTAATAAATAAAAGATAGTACTTTCCATTTTCATTTCCTTTTCGTATATTTATATCGCTCAACACCTTGTAGTAGAAGGAAGCCAACTCAGACGTTAGCTTTCTAATTGGTCTCTCTGCTGCCCCCTTCTGCTTCAACAAAACATAGTAAGCAAGCTGCCCAGATGCCAAAAAGAGCTCTAAAAGCCAGGGTTCACAGAATAAAAATATCCAGGATGACGGATTACCTCATCTTTTAAAAGCATTTCCATATTGCAATTGAAATTATTTCATGTGCATTCTGAAATCTGATCCATGTGCCTGGTTATGCAAACTCAATGATGAAAAGGCAAGGCTTCTCTCCCATTCCTGATCCCCAGTGCACATGTGATAGTCCTTCTCTCTCTCTCTCTCACTTAAACTTAGAAACCTACTATGTCATGCTGGCAGCCAGGAACTTCAAGAATCTTTTTATTTTTATTTTGTTACATGGGTAAACGTGTGTCACGGTGGGTTGCTGTGCCTATCAACCCAAAAATCTTCTATGGTAAAAACATAACTACTTAAAAAATTTGGTTCTTTCATTTCTGAAAAACAGTAGAATAACATTACTTCTTTGCACTGCTCAAATTACATATTCTCTCTCTGACAGAATTTCTTTCTGCTAGGAACTTACAAGCCAAGAGGTACAATATCATGATTATCACATATCTCTGCTTCTCACTATCATCACACAGAGTACAAATAGCATAGATCCTAGGAGGCAAAGGCCAGTAACTATGTAATGCTGATAACGCACTTTCAAAGGTAAGGAACTACATGAACAACAGTGATTCTGAAAATGCTCAGAATAGATACTGAGCAAAATTCTCAGCAATGAGGTATATAAACCTGAAGTGCTAAATAATTTCACAAATTATTTTAAATACACAATCAAGGATAAAATTAAGGTACAAACAGCGCCTTTGGTTTATTTTCCAGAACACTAATGTCAGTACAAAAAAAGTCAAAGCAGAAAACATCATAAAGGTTGCCTTTAAGGTTATTCAAAGGGTGAAAAATATTTTAAAAGCAGATGAGATTTTTCCAAGTAGAGAGTGCACCAAAACTGAAATCACAGAAGATGTAACTCAACTCCATTCCTCATCTCAAATGCACTGAAGACCCTTAGAGACACCCTAGCAGTCTACATTAAATCGCATCAGGAAGTTACATGCACAGGTATCATGTGCAATATGGCACACCTGCAGCCCACTGATCCAACGGAACCAAGCTAGAACCGGCGCTTACACTTACTCAATGTCGGTGATGGGAAACATTAAACAAATTGTCAAGTCCTCGTTTCTGCTGGCTGCACACCCCTTTCAACAAATCCTCCATCCTCTCCCAGGGAAATCTCTACAAATCAAAACCTGACGACATACCTCCATGTGATAGAAAATGCTAGCTAGTCTCCCTTCTTCCTTGAGACCCTCAGATTGTTAATATGTACTAACAGAAGTGTTACATGAAGCTTCAGGGAAAAAAAATGGTAGAGGCATGTGTTCTTTTTGGCTCTTCTGCCTTTCCTTCTCAATGCAGAGGTAATGGCTGGTCCTCCAACAGCCACCTCGAACCATGTAGGGTGGAAGGAACGTAAGGGTAGAAGTCAGGTGTAGCACAACCAAAGACTGACCTCTGATGACCTTTTAAGGATGCTTATCCAGCCCTGGAATACTTTTCTCTAGACTTCATTTATTTTTAATTATTATGTTTTTTTAGAGACAAGGTCTCACTCTGTTGCCCAGGCTGGAGTGCAGTGGCACAATCATTGCTCACTGCAACCTCAAACACTCCTGGGCTAAAGCCATCCTCTCGCCTCAGCTTTTCAAGTAGCTAGGACTACAAATACATGCCACCATGCTTGGCTAATTTTTTATTATTATTATTTTTGGTAGAGACAGGGTCTCGCCATGTTGCCCAAGTTGATCTCAAACTCCTGATCTCAAGCTATCCTTCCACCTTGGCCTCCCCAAGTGCTGGGATCACAGGCGTGAGCCACCGTATGCAGCCTCGACTTCTATTATATGAAAGAATAAGTTGTTGTATGTTTGTGGCACTGTAGTTGGGTCTCTGTCTTGCAACTGACTGCAAGCTGCAACTAAAATACTCACTTGTTCTTTTTTTCTTTTTTCAGATGGAGTCTCACTCTATCACCCAGGCTAGAGTAGCAATTCTCCTGCTCAGTCTCCTGAGCAGCTGAGACCACAGGCATGTGCCACCATGTCCAGCTAATTTTTGTATTTTTAGTAGAGACAAGGTTTCACCATGTTGGCCAGGCTGGTCTCGAACTCCGGACCTCAGGTGATCCATCCACCCCAGCCTCCCAAAGTGCTGGGATTACAGGCATGAGCCACCACAGCTGACCTAAAACACTCACTCTTGAACAACTCTCTATCACCCATCAAAAGTTCTAAGCCCTGCTGCCTTGCCAGTTTCATCTCCTGCGATGTATAACATACACTATCTTTCTTAGGAATACTATTCTCTATGCAGGAGAGAAAAATGTTTCTTTTCTTATCCATCGCTAAGTTTGTGGCTGAGATCCCTGTAACAAAAGACAGATTGACAAGAGAAAAGCATATAAATTTATTTTAACGTAGGTTTTAAGTGACCCAGGAGCCTTCAGAAATGAAGACCCAAAGAAGCAGGGCAAGTGGAGTATTTTTATGCTTAGGTTTGCTGAAGAGCAGACAGTTGTGGAAAGTGTCACTGGACAAAGGGAATATGATCTAATAGTAATAAATTGGGGAAAACTTAGCAATGCCTGTTTGTTCACATTCTTCTTGGTATCTCTGAGGATAAGAATGTTCCTTTCCCTCATGTATAGAGAGTGTCCCTCTGGAATGAGATATGAAGGAGAAGAGGGACCTTCTTGTTTCTGCAGTTTGTTCTAATGTCGTATTTTGGGGTAGCATGTCCTGAACCCCATCACTTATCATGCTCCAAATTTTCATAGATGATCATGATCAGAAGTGGTGACAGAGATCCTGAATAGCCCACAAATATGGGTAATATGGCTATGAACCTTAGATGACTGACAGAGAGGAAAACAGACATGAAGCAATCAGCCCATCAACGAAACACCACTACCAACCAAACATAATTTGCAATTCGAGTAGCAGTAAAAAGGAGTGGCAACTACCTATCCACTGCATCCCTTTCATACACAATAACCTTTAAGGAATCTGTAACATGTATCGGAAGGAAGGGACTGGAGAATTAGAAACCACCGGAGCAGCATTTCAGTATCCCCAGAAGCTGTTAGCCAGCCATCTGGAAAGTGCTTCAAGCAGAATAATTCCGAGCACTAAGAAGCATTACTTATACATGGCATAGTGCCGTGCCAAGCTAAATCACGGAGGAACACAGCACTGCAGCATGGACAGATCCCCAGTTGGGCATGAGCACTGCAGAGGAGCTTTAGATCAGTGGTTCTCAGTGGCGGTACCAGGACCATATTCAGTATTTTTAATCATCACAATGGCATGTGGTAGACTGCAGCCAGGCCTGCTAAACAGGACAGCTGTGGATAACAAATCATTACCCAGTATCCTGCAAATCTTTCAAATGTTCCACCAGACTTGCTGGCAGGTGAAAAAATTCTGTTAATTCTTTGAAAATAGAGCCTAACTGTATTCTACTTACAGACACAAGTGTTTCTTACACTGTTTAATAGTCATTGAATTATCAAGGAATGCATCATCCTTAAATATAAATTGAGGAAGAATTATACTTTGTTTTGTTTGCAATGGTACCACAAGTTGTTCACCATTATGAAAAATCAGGTCAACAATTCGTGATATTTAAATTACCAATACAATACACAGGCATCAATCTGCATTCATAGATGTTACATTGATAGTGATTCTATGTATGTTTATGAGTATGCTTATTTAGTCCTTATTTCAAAGCTTCACATAGAAAACGCTTTTGCCAACACTCAGTTGCATGGTGTTTTACTCCTCTTTCACCTACACATATTCAGTGCAAGTGGGTCCTGACACCCGATGACATCACTTTGTCTCCAGGAATGCTCAGCAGGCAAGCATTTAAATAAAACAAATGCACTGGAAGCAGATCCCTTCTCTTGTCTTTAGATCACAACTGTAACACCATTTTAATCTTTAAATTTATGTGTAGAGGCAGTTATATTATTTATACATCTCATTTCAGAAATAAAGGGGATATTCCAAAACATATTATGAAGATGGAGCATTGAATGTAACAGGATTAGCGACCACTGCTTTGGATGCATCAGAGAAACCCTAGGCAGTGGATTCCAACATATCTACACCGGAAAGTAAAGGGTAAAAGTACCAAAAGACAATGCCCCGTCTGGAAAGGAAAATATCATCTGCTCGTGATTAGAGGAAATACAGGTTAGTGCCATACTGAGCTCTGAAAGGGCAGCTTTTCCCGTTCTTTGAGGATCCTTGGTCACTGTAAGAGGTAACAATGCATCAGTCCCTATACCAGCCTGAGTCAACGGCAGCGCCAAACCAGACTGCATAAACACTGAATGTTTCTCATTCGCAGAAAAGGCGAGAGCTTTTTTGTCAATAGCTTCAACAAAGATGAGCCCAAGTATTTTCAGAAATACCGGTGTTTCAATGTGATGATACTGCACTGGGTGAAAGGTGGATAAAGTAGACAAAAGGCAGTTGGGAAATCCAGAATCTGTAGAAGAATTTTGTATTTTGTTTTAGTATTTTGTTTCTAAGGAACTAATTTCTAATTTGTTTTCTTCAATTTCTGCTTTCTGTGAGCAAAGAGAACTAATGTCCTTGCCGGTCTAATCCCTAAACTCACTGCAGCAGGACTGAGTGAAATATGAAAAGGAGGCCAGATGGAGCATGGAATGTAACAGGTGGTGATCCATCACTTTGGAGGGCTGAGGCGGATTAATCACCTGAAGTCAGGAGTTCGAGATCAGTCTGGCCAACACAGCAAAACCCCATCTCTACTAAAAATACAAAAGTTAGCCAGGCATGGTGGTGCATGCCTGTAATCCCAGCTACTTGGGGGGCTGAGGCAGGAGAATCGCTTGAACCTAGAAGGCGGAGGTTGCAGTGAGTCAAGATCGTGCCACTGCACTCTAGCCTGGAATGACAGAGCAAGATTCTGTCTCAAAAACAAAATTTTAAAAACCCAGAAATATGAAAAGGAGAGGAGATTATACAGGTTAAATGAGTGTAAACATAGATTATAATTTCTAGTATTAGTATTTAATTTTTAGTCTTAAGTATGCATTTACTATTATCAAGTTTTACAACATTCAGTGAGAGTAGAAATGTAGGCATAAAGCAAAGCCCTATTTCATAGTGTCAATAACAATCAAATACCTCCAAGTCATTGTTCAAATGTCATCTTCTCAATGAGCCCTAATGTGACTATCTATTTAAAACTGCAAGTTGCCCAATTCCTGCATTCCTACTCCCAATCTTTACTATGATGTTCAATTTTGTTTCACAGCTCTTATCAATTTCTAGCATACAATGTAATTTGCTCATTTATTTTGGTTATTGTTGCCTTCTACCACTAGAACATATTTTTATGAGGGAGGAACTGTTTACTACATAGTCCAGCATGCTGAAAAGTGTCTGGAACAGAGAAAGTTAAGCTGTGTATATCTGTGGAAAGAATGAACAAGAGCACACACCATTTACTGACTGCTTTCTGTGGGCCATGCACACTGATAGATGCTTTACATGGAAGATCTCCTTTCGTTTTTATTGTAAAAGCCTGCAAGGTAAATATTATTAACCCCCATTGTATACATGAACAAACTGGGATTTAGAAAGATTTAGAAAGTTGTTCTATATGGTACAGTTAATGAGCAGTGGAGCTGGCACTCAAGCCCAGGCAGTCTGTCTTGAAAGCCTATTCCATATTGACCACAACAGAAAGTCAGTAAACCTCAGATACTAGTTTCCTTCCTGTAAGGGTGAAAGGAGTATCTGGATCACTCAGCTCCATTGCGCATGTGTGAGATGCAGGGTTTTCTTGTTTTGTTTTGTTTTGTTTTGTTTTGTTTTGTTTTGAGACAGGGTCTCACTCTGTTGCCCAGGCTGGAGTGCAGTGGAATAATCACAACTCATGGCAGCCTCAACCTTCCCAGGCTCAGGTGATCCTCCCACCTCAGCCTCCCAAGTAGCTGGAACTACAGGCACACACCACCACACACCCCCCCCCGCCTTTTTTTTTTTTTTTTTTTTGCATTTTTGGGGTGTGGCTATGTTGCTCAGGCTAGTCTTAAACTCCAGGACTCAAGCGATCTGCCCACCTCAGCCTCCCAAAGTGCTCGGATTACAAGCATGTGGTCCCTCCCATTGTTGATCCTGTTCTTGTTCATTACAATCCTTCAAATGTGAAAGATGAAAAATAATGTGCAGGCAGGGGATAGATGAGAAATCTTTGTGATTTCAAAATCTCTCAATTTTGCTATAAAACAAAAACTGCTCTTAAAAAAATGCCTTAAAAAATAATTTCTTAATGCACTTATATTTCTGAATAGTTCATTTTTGGGTCACAAAAGCTTTAATGGGTAATTGTTGACTTAACACCTTTACAACAACAACAATGAAAGATCTGGCCGGGTGCGGCGGCTCACGCCTGTAATCCCAGTACTTTGGGAGGCCGAGGCGGGTGGATCACGAGTTCAAGAGATCGAGACCATCCTGGTCAACATGGTGAAACCCCGTCTCTACTAAAAATACAAAAAATTAGCTGGGCGTGGTGGCGCGTGCCTGTAATCCCAGCTACTCAGGAGGCTGAGGCAGGAGAATTGGCTGAACCCAGGAGGTGGAGGTTGCGGTGAGCCGAGATCATGCCATTGCACTCCAGCCTGGGTAACAAGAGTAAAACTCCGTCTCAAAAAAAAAAAAAAAAATGAAAGATTTACACCTAAACATTACATGAAATAAATGGAAATTTATTCATCAAATACAGTAAAAGAAAAAAAAAAGGAGAAATTAAGAATAGAGCAAAGCATGGTTGACCTCAGCTTTCAAAAGTGAGATTTTATATTTTCTCGTTTGGTCAAACTATCTTTGAGGGACTAACCTTTTGACATTCAGTGTCATTTCCTTTCGACTACGGCATCTTCTGCTGCATGTTCACTATTCAAAGTAGACCAAAGGAAACAAAGGCAGTGTGTAGCTATTATTTGCTGTTTAATCAAACCTGAATAAAGAGCTTGTACACATATGGACAGTGAAATGTGTCAGGGGACTCACTAGGGGTCACATAAAAAAGGCTGCCATAGAAAGACTCATCTGTTCATGTGACATAATTTCTCCATGGAGTTGAGAAAGTTCTGAAGACAAATCTTTCTCTTTTGTT
This sequence comes from Callithrix jacchus, assembly GCF_049354715.1. Lineage (NCBI taxonomy): Eukaryota > Metazoa > Chordata > Mammalia > Primates > Cebidae > Callithrix > Callithrix jacchus. The sequence continues at coordinate 40,092,045 of NC_133520.1, read as the reverse complement.
AAAAGACTGCAAAATGGACATAAGCACACAGTACTTGTTAGCTAGTCAGGCCGAGTGAACTTATTAAATTCTTGCACAGAAACAATCATGATCCCGTAGCAAAAAAATCACCCCTTAGCAGGCCCTTCATATCAGGTATTGCTAAGACTTAAAATTCTGGCAAGTGAAATACATAATTGTAACTATGTCTATTTCTATTTAAAGGCAGAGAGAAGAGGAAACTAAGAATATTAATTCCGTAATTTCAGAATGAGTTGCAAGTACAAGAAGTGGAAGAGCACCCTGAGAAAGGAGGTTCCCAGGGGCAGGTGACCACAGCGAGTCACCAGGAGAGAAACTTACATGTTCAATTTTTCTATTACCGTAGAATTCATCCCATCATAAATGGATGAAGCTCTTCACCCTGAGAGGTTACAATTAGGATGAAAGCTTTAATGTTGAATATATAGACTAAAAACATTTGGGCTTGCCTGACATTTCATGAAGTAAAAGCATTTAGGCTTGCCTGACGTTTCATGAAGTTTCCGGGCCTTCCTATTGCAGAGCGATAAACAGTCTTATGAGTATTTTCGTAATTGAGCTCCTACTTACAAGCGTTGAATCCATTTTATGTCTCCTGAAGACCAAAAAATTTAAATTAAAATACAGGTAGTTTAGATTGACTGCCTCTCACAGGAAGACCATTTATGCTAAAATGTGCTGATTCTTACAGAGTGACTACGCTTTTAAAATTAACAACTGCATCAGTAAAAGAAAATTACAACCTATATTTACTACTCAAAAAGAAGCTAGAAACCATAAGTAAAAACAGGGCACTTTTATTTTGAAAAATTGTATTCTCTTTATATAAGAAAGAATTTTAATGTCTCCCTAACCACAAAGAGAAAATTTTGTTTGGATTAAAACATGCAGTGAGTAGTTCCATGCCACTCACTGCACTTCATATAGCTCTGACCTTTCCGTAAGAGACCAATTCTGCATTTCCGTTTCTCCTGCCTCAACTACTGCACTGGTGGGATAGTTGGGCTCCTTCCCTCCAGTCTTGACTCTCTAATCTATATTTTATGCTGTTAACAAGAATTGTCTTTCTAAATTGTCATAATCATTTCATTCCCCTGCTTGGAAACTTTAAAAGGCTCTTTATTTAATATACAATAAAGTCCAAACTTCATACTGTAGCATTCAAGACAATCAAACCTTGTCTTAACACTCCTAGTCCTGTGAACTACTACAGCAAGGCTCAACATACTCTATGCTCCAAGGACTAGAAGCAGATAAAGTCCTCTCCATGGATGCAGGAACCTTACTTGTGTGGCTTCCTCATTCCCTCCACTCATCTGCCACTGAAATTTACATTTAGCACATGTTCTACTTTTCCCACAAACACATTTCCAATCCTCACAGCCATAATTACCAACATTTTTCTTTGCATTCCCAACACATGTACGTTTTATCTTTAGGATGACGCTTATTTTATCATGATTAGTATTATAGGTGGTTGCCTGCATTGCCCTACTTCCCTGTATTGTATGAGATCAAAGATCTTGTCTTGCTTAATTCCAGATTATCACAAGTACTTAACAAAACACTATGTACATGGTGGCTTGGTAAGTGTTTGCTGAACAAAAGAATGAAAAAATCATGTAAACACCCAATCAGTCAATCAGTAAGAAGGAATAAGGGTGAAACTGTGAGTCGAAGACAGGACTCTGAGTGCCTGTACTTTCACTTATAAGAACCTTAGGTTCTTATTCATAAGGCTGACTGTGCCTGCTCTACCATGATAATAACAATGAAGAGTATATACGCCCGTTATTTCATAGTCAACCCAAAATGACCCAAGATTTAGTATACATTCCCAACACTGTGCTGGGCACTTTGAGAGACAGAGCATAAATTTCAGCTATAATTCTTACTGATTGTCTTTTTATTTATTGAAATATTCCCTTCTTGACTACACAAATTATTTCTTTAAAAAGTTAGGTTGAACTAACTTTATGATTTATGCAAGGATAATGATTAAGTCTGACATAAATTTTCCTAGAAGTCTAGGACCAGTTGTTAAACAATGGTGAATACATATGAAGACAATGACCAATGAAAGACAGAACATTTTCATTCAATCTTATATGAAACTAAATATTTTCCCTTTTTTATATGGTTGTAAGGCTGAAGGTCAGAAAAAGACTATTATGTTTAAATAGGAAATTTTTGATGTCCTTCTGAGCACAATGAAGAATCATAGGGGAATGATATCAGTTATACTTGCAATATTCCCAAAGAGTATAGGCTGAAAAATGAATGTTGAAATTCACTTTTTAGCACTATCTCTAATGGGTTGTTATTAAGTTCTGGAATTGGGAATATTCTACTAAATATGCCCATCAGCAACTTGGCTGAGATCATAAAAGGCATGCTTACCAAATTTAGAGATGACATAAAATTGGGAGAAGTAGTGGATATGTTAAATTTACATATTTTAAAAAGCTTTACGAGAAACCCATCAGATTAGAAGACGAGCCTAAACAAAGAAGATCACATTCATACATATTAAAAATTCCAGGTTCTGAATTTAAAAATTCTTTTAAATTTAAATTCAAAGAATTTAAAGAATTAAATATAAATAATTTAAATAATTTTTAAAAATCTGTTTTTAAAAAATTAATTAGGTTATGAAAAAGCAATCCATGTACATGGATTAGAAAACTATATGGTCGAGGGAACGATCCAAGATGGCCAATCGCTAACATCTCGGGATTGCAGCTCTCAGTGGAAGCGCAGAGAGAACTAGAGGACGCCACACTTTCAGACAAATTCGGGTAGCTCACGGAGCAGAAGATCCCCAGTGGTGGAATCACACGGGTCACCAGCGCGACTCTTGTGGCTGGCGCAGTGGTTTCGCTGGCACCTCGGTGGGGCAGCTCTCGGAGCAGAGTAAACAGGGCCAGCTCCCCTTCCGACCAAGGTTTGGAGGACCCACACGGGTTCCCAGCATAACTCCTGAGGCCGGCGCACAGGCTGTGACGGCACCTTGGCTCGGCAGCTCTCGGCTCAGAGTAAACGAGATGGTTCCCCTTCTGACTGAGGTTTGGAGCCCGGGGAAGGCAGAGTCGCCTATTACGGACACAAGAAGGAAGCCCGACAGGAGAATCCTGGGCAGAAAAGCACCATCAGTCTTAACGCCGCTGTTCTGGCCCTGGGAACTAACAACTTGGACGTCCAATCAAGAGACCTAATCTGAAAGTTGGTCATTTCAAAGACGACAGGAGGATAAATTTACAATGATGGGAAGAAACCAGCATAAAAAGGCTGAGAATACTCAAAATCAAAACGCCTCTCCCTCTAAAGATGATCACAGTTCCACATCAACAATGGAACAAGGCTTGATGGAGAACGAGCGCATCCCAATAACAGAATCACTCTTCAGGGAATGCATAATAAGAAACTTCGGTGAGTTAAAAGAACATGTTGTAGCCCAACATAAAGAAACTAGGAACTTTGAAAAAAGATTTGATGAAATCCTATTGAGATTAGACAATTTAGAGAGTAATATAAGTGAATTAATGGAACTGAAGAATACAATACAGGAACTCCGAGAAGTATGCACAGGTTTAAACACTCGAATTGTTCAAGCAGAAGAAAGGATAACAGAGGTTAAACTCCAACTTAATGATAGAAAACAAGAAGACAAGATTAGAGAAAAAAGGTTAAAAAGGAATGAGCAAAGTCTCCAAGAAATGTGGGACTATGTGAAAAGACCAAATTTACGTTTGATAGGTGTACCTGAATGCGACAGAGAGAATAAATCCAAGCTGGAAAATACCCTTCAGGATATTATTCAGGAAAATTCTCCTAAACTAGCAAAGCAGGACAATATTCAACCCCAGGTAATACAGAGAACACCACAAAGATATTCCTCAAGAAGAGCAACCCCAAGGCACATAATCATTAGATTCACCAGGGTTGAAACGAAGGAGAAAATACTAAGAGCAGCCAGAGAGAAAGGTCATGTTACCCACAAAGGCAAGCCTATCAGACTTACAGCAGATCTCTCAGCAGAAACTCTACAAGCCAGAAGAGAGTGGGGGCTAATATTCAACATCCTCAAAGAACAGAACCTTCAGCCCAGAATTTCATATCCAGCCAAACTAAGCTTCACAACTGAAGGAAAAATAAAATCTTTTACGAACAAGCAAGAACTCAGAGATTTTATTACCACCAGGCCTGCTTTACAAGAGCTTCTGAAAGAAGCATTACACACAGAAAGAAACAACCAGTATTAGCCTTTCTAAAAATATACCAAAAATTAAAGAGCATCAACATAAAGAAGAATTTACATCAACGAAAGGATAAAACAGCCAGTTAACATCAAATGGCAGTAACCCTAAATTTAAATCGACTAAATCCCCCAATCAAAAGACACAGCCAAAACCCAATGGCATGTTACATCCGGATCTGTTTCACATGCAAGGATACACAAAGACTCAAAACAAAGGGATGGAGAAAGATTTACCAACCAAATGGAGAGCAAAAATAAATAAATAAATAAAAAGCAGGAGTTGCAATTCAGATAAAATAGATTTTAAAGCAACAAAGATATAGTGGTAAAAGGATCAATGCAACAACAAGAGCTAACAATCCTAACACCCAGATACATAGAAACTTAGATTCAATGAGACAGAAAATTAATAAGGATATCAAGGACTCAAACTCAGATCCGGAACAAGTAAACTTAATAAAAATTTATAGAGCTCTCCACTTCAAATATATAAAATATACATTATTGTCAATACCACATCACACCTACTCATAGGTTTAAATGAAACATTGATTGGCCATTATTAATACCCTTTTTTTTTCAGAATAAAGCAATATTTCCGTTCACCCTCCCTCTTTCTCTTCCTCTTACTTCCTCTCCTTTACTCATTTTTTTTTTCTTTCCTTCTCTCAAAAAAAAAAAAAAAAGAGGGGAAAAAAAACTATATGGTCAAATAATTTTTAACAAGGGTGCTAAGACCTTTCAATGGAGGAAAGGACAATCTTTTAACAAATGGTGGTGTTAAAACTGGATATCTAAATGCAAAATAATGAAGTTGGATGCTTATCTTATACCATATACAACAATGAAAACACCTAAACAAAAGACCTAAAACTATAGAACTCTCAGGAGAAAACGTAAAGGAAGGCTTCATGGCATTGGCTTGGGCAATGATCACTCAGGTATGCTACAAAACACAGGCAACAAAAGTAAAAGGAGATAAAGTGGGCTACATCAAATTAAAACATCCACGTATCCAAGAATACCATCAACATTGTGAAGAAGGAATTCACGGAATGGGAGAAAATACCTGCAAATCATTTATCTGGTCAGGGTATAATATCCAGGATATATGGATAACTCCACAACTCAACAACAAAAAAGGAAAAGCCCAATTTTTAAAGTGGGCAAAGGACTCAGATACTTCTTCAAAGAAGAATTACTAATTGCCAGCAATCAGATGCAATGATGTTGATCATCAGTCATTAGGGAAATGCGTACTGAAACCACAGTGAGGTGCTATTTCACATGCACTAGGGTGGATACTGTCAAACAAACAGAGAAGCAGAAACGGTGGCAAGGATGGAGAGAAGCTGAAACAGTTGGGTTCTGTTGGTGGAAATATACAAGGTGCTACAAAAACTATAAAAAACAGTATGGCATTTCTTCAAAAAAGAAAAAAAAACTAAAAATAATTACCGTATTATGTAGTACTCCCATTTACAGGTATACATCCAAACAAACTGAAAGCAGAGTCCAAAAAAGATATCTGTACATTCATGTACACAGCAGCGTCATTTGCAATAGCCAAAAGGTAGAGAAGCAACCCAAGGATTCACGGAGAGATGAATGGATTTATAAAAAGTGGTGAGGCGTACAATGTAGTATTATTCAGGTTCCAGGAAATTTTGACACATGCTGCAACATGAATGAACCTTCAGTTTATTAAGCTAAATGAAATAAGCCAGTCACAAAAAGAAAAATAGTGTATGATTCACTTTGTATGAGGTATCTAGAATCATCAAACCCATAGAAAGCAGAACAGTGGTTGCCAGGATCTGAGGGGAAGGGGGAATGGTGACTTGTTTAATGAGTATAGAGCTTTAGTTGTGCAAGATGAACAGAGTTCTACAGATTCATCGCACAACAGTGTAAATGTACTTAACGCTTTTGAATCGTACATTTAAAAATGTTTAAGATAAGAGATTTTATGTTATGTGTATTTCACTGGAATTTAAAATTTTTCCATTTTTAAAAACTTTAAATTTAAAATAAGGGTAATAAATCAGAATTTCTGCTTCTAAGTATTTCCCTTCGTTCTCCCACTAAGTACAACTAAAAACCCTGGGCATTATCTACAAAACAAACATAAAGACAACTTTGAAAGATGGAGAACAGAAGGCAAACTGGCTATGAACTTCAGATCCTGAAGCACAATCCGCTGTGAGCTCTCTGGGTTTTCTTTTTTTCTAATATACCCCAGACATGTAGCTAAAGCAGCCAGCAACCTGAGAATGTCCATAGGCAAAGACAAAACAACTCCCAGCCATCGCCTGCTTTCTCTAGCCAAAGTGCTAGGAGAGGAGCAACCTAGTAAAAGATAAAACTTTTAATTAGATACTAGTTTCTCTGCTAAAATTAAATAAATAGAAATAATTTATGGCCCCATCTCCACCCTTACCAGAAAAGGCTGAATAAGGAGCCTAGAGTTCCTCACTTGCCAGATATCCCATTAGGAGTGGTCTCAGAAAAGCTCAATAGGGCACTGGACCTTTCATCCTGCAGGGTAGTGAGACCTCCTCCTCTCTCCTGAGGCCTTGTCAGGAAGCTGGACTTCCACCCACATCCCACAGCAATGATGTGGGGGCTCTCCTTGCTCAGAGGAGGCCTCATGGAGAGTCTGGACTTTCCCACTCCCCACCAGTTACACCCCCACACACCTCTCACATGGTATCAGTGGAGGTCATGTGGGCAGTAGTAAGAAACCACTTCTTACCTTCTCAGCTAAGTTATATCAACATATACCTAGTGAGGAGCCTGACCTCCTACCCTCATTCGGCACTAACTAGGTATCCTATCCCTAAGTCAACAAAAGCCAAGCAGGGAACCTGGACTTCTACCTCTACCTAATAGCAAAAGTGGCTCTCTCTTTCCCCTGTTGGTATGGCATCAGTCAGAGGAAGCCTATTAAAACAGTAGATTTAAACAACGTCCAGCATCTCACTATATAATACTCTAAATATTCAAAATACAGTTAAAGAACACTCATTATATCCAGGATCAGGAAAATCTCAAATAGATGCCAACATGAGATCAATCAGAGTTGGAATTATCTGACACGGAGTTTTAAGCAGCCATAATAAAATGTGTATACGAGAGATTACAAAGTAGATTTTATTTTTTATTTTATTTATTTATTTATTTTTGAGACGGAGTTTCACTCTTGTTACCCAGGCTGGAGTGCAATGGCACGATCTCAGCTCACCGCAACCTCCACCTCCTGGGTTCAGGCAATTCTCCTGCCTCAGCCTCCTGAGTAGCTGGGATTACAGGCACACACCACCATGCCCAGCTAATTTTTTGTACTTTTAGTAGAGACGGGGTTTCACCATGTTGACCAGGATGGTCTCGATCTCTTGACCTTGTGATCCACCCGCCTCGGCCTCCCAAAGTGCTGGGATTACAGGCTTGAGCCACCGCGCCCGGCCAAGAAAGTAGATTTTAAAACATGGCTCAGTGATATGCTGTTTACAAGTAACTCACTTCAAATACAATAATAAAGGCAGGTTGAAAGTAAAAGAATGAGAAAAAGATATTATGAAAATATTAATCAAAAGAAAGCAAAGCCATGTATGGTGGCTCATCCTTTGGGAAGCTGCAGCAGGAGGGTTGCTTGAAGCCAGGAGTTTGAGACCAACTTGGGCAATCTGGTGAGCCTCCGTCTCTACAAAAGTTTTTTTCTTTTTTAATTAGCTGAGCATGATGCTGCATTCCTATAGTTCCAGCTACTTGGAAGGCTGAGGTGAGAGGATCACTTGGGCCAAAGAAGTTGAGGCTACAGTGAGCTGTGATCATGTCAGTACTCTCCAGTCTGAGTGACAAAGTGAGACCCTGTTTCCAAAAAAAAAAGCAGAAATAGCTATATCAGATAAAATAGACTTCAGAACAAAGATACTTACTGGAGACAGAGAGGGACGCTACACACAGATCAATCTATGAAGAAGAGATGCACCAAACTACAATGCTACAAAATATATTAAGTAAAACTGATAGAACTAAAAGAAAAATAGATAAATTCACAATTACTGTTAGAGACTTCAACAATACTGTTAACGAGCAAATCTCATCATTTATAGAACAATCCACCTAATAACAGCAAAATACATATTCTTTTAAATTGCCCATGAATCATATACCAAGGTAGATGATACTCTGTGCCATAAAAGAAAACCTAAAATAATTAAAGTCATATAAATTATATTCTCTGATCACAGTCAAATCAAACTAGAAATCAAGAAATCAAACCCACCAAACTCCTAGAAAATGAACACCACACTTCTGAGTAATCCATGGGTCAAAGAGGAAGCCTCAAGGGATACAAAAAATACACTAAAATAAATGAAAATGAAAATATATCAAAAATAGTGGAAAATACTGAGGGCAGTGCTAAATGCTTAAATTAAAAGAGAAAAAGTCTCATATCAACAATCTACGACCACACCTCAAAACACTAGAAAAAGAAGAGTGAAAAAAAACAATAAAAGCAAGGCAAAGGAAATAATGAAGACAGCAGCAGAAATCAATGAAATTGAGAACAGAAAAACAATAGAGAAAATCAATGAAACAAAAAGCTGGCACCTTAAAAGTACAAAGGTGACAAACACAAACCTCAAGACAGGCTGACAAAGGCAGATAAGAGAAAAATGTCAATATCAGGAACAAAAAACTTACATTCTCTGCAACATCAAAAGGATATTAATCAAATACTATAAACAACTCTACATGCGTAAATTTAACAACTTACATGAAACAGACCAATTCCTTGAAAAACATAAACCACCACAAGTACCTAATATGAAATAGGTCATTTGAATATCTCTATTGCTATTAACAAAATTAAATTCACAATTTTTAAAATGCCCCAAAAAGGTATCTCCAGGCCCAGAGGGTTTCACTGGAGAATTCTAGGATATATTCAAAGTAGAATTAACAACAATTCTATCCATCCTTCCTGATAATAAAAAAGGAGACATTTCCCAATTTATTGATTGAAGGTAATACTGTCCAAATATCAAAACCAAAGAAAATTTAAAAATTGAAATTAAAAAAAAAGACAATAAACAAAAGTAAAACTAAAAATAAACATTCCTATGTACGTAGATGTTAAAACCCTTAACAAAGAATTAGCAGTAGAATTCAGCAATATATAAAAAGAATTATACATTATAACCAAGAGGAATTTTTATTTCAGTAATGCAAGTCTGATTTAATATTTTAAAAATCAATGGAAGCTACCGTGTTAACAGGATAAAGAAAAAAATCACATGATCATATCAATTGACACAAAAAATTATTTGACAAAATTTAACACCCACACGTTATTTTTTTAAAGCCCTCAGGAAAAAAAAAAAGAATAGAGGGGAACTGTTTTTAATATGATAATGATTACTTAAAATCCTACAGTTAACATTACACATAATAATAAAAGAGTAAATGCTTTCCACCTAAAATTTAGAGCATGGCAAGAATGTCTGAATTCACCAGTCTTTTTCAGCACAGTATTGGATATTCTACCCAGTACAATAAGCAAGAAAAAGAAATAAAAGCCATAGAGACAGGAAAGGAAGAAATGAAATTTTCCCTGTTAGCAAATAGCATCAGTATGTATACTGGAAATCCCAAGTAATCTACAAAAATGAAAAAGAAACCCCTAAAACAAGTGAATTCAGCAAAAATGCAGCACACAGGAAAAACATAGCAAATCAATCATGTGTGAGTATGTATGCAATGAACACATGGACAGCAAATAAAAAAGTCAATACCATTTATAGTTGCTTAAAAAATGAAACAGTTTTAAATTGAACAAAATGTACCAGACTTATTTGCCAAAAACCACAAAATGCTGATGAAGAAATCAAAGAAGATCTGAACAGATAAACCTGTTCATGGACTAGAAGACTCAACATAGTAAAGTATCAATTCTCTCCTAAACTGATACACATATTTAATGTAATTACCATAAAAATCCAACCAAGAGTTTTTCACAAAGTAAAGATTACTCTAAAATTTATTTTAAAAGACTTAGAAACTAGAATAGCTAAAACAATTATAAAAAATAATAGTCTACCTATTTTCTAGATATTACATAGCTACAGTGATCAAGACTGTGTGATACTGGCAACTGGATAGACAATCAATAAAACAGAATACAGTCTAGAAATAATGAGAAAATGTTTAGGTTTTCTGACAGTGGTCTCAAGATTTAAAAAAAAAAAAAAATGTTTAGGATACAGGGCCAGGCAAAGAGCTCTGACACTGAATCCCAAAATGACAATCCATTTTAAAAATACTGACAAATTAGACTTCATCAAAATTAAAACTTTTGCTCTGCAAAAGATTTCACAAATGGATGAAAAGACAAATTACACTAGGAGAAACTATTTGCAAACCAAATAACTGACAAGAGACTCATATAGTATCTAGAATGTATAAAGTACTCTCAGAAGTCATTTGAACAACTGAACATTTGATTTAATGCAGAAAAGACAACTTTCCCAAAATTTGTCATTTAAATCAACTCTTGGCATGACTAAGGGAAAAGTAGAACATCATAAGCATTCTACTCCCAGGCTCTTCGAGTCACTGAAAACATCTACTGGTCCAATTTCCACCAAGTAGGGAAAAAATGAGAATGTTCCCCAGAACAAACCTCCAAACTTTATTAAATGAAAAATCCGAAAAGGTAAATAAGTCTTCTAAAGACCTGAATGCCGTTAAACTTAAAAATCTAATGATAGTATCTCATTGTTCCTTCAGCAGTTTTTAGTTTAGTTTTCCTTAGTTAAGACTTTACAGGAAAAGAAGGGCCTACGGGGACTGTTAAACCGCTCACCTCACCACAGCTATCTTCATGGTAGATATATCACCACAGTTCACTGAAGGCTGTGGCTTTATTACAGTGCACCGGGAGAAACAGCCTCTAAAGGAAATTTAAGCTTTTACATTATTTTATAAAAAGAAAGAGGGGAAACAGAGGGAGAATACATGTGTGAGTGAACTGAATGCACACATGCTCAAGGAACTCAACTATCAAAAAAAAAAAGCTTGAAAACATTTCACTATTTTAATAATAGCCACAGCTGAGCCAGCAAATGACACTGCTGCAGCTGTTATTTATATAATTAAAATTACCCTAACATTTCATTTCAAAACTCCATATTAAACCACTGCCATCTTTAAGCTAAAAGCACTTCAAAAGAAACGTATTCTTGTTATGATCAACTAATTAAAAGTGCATTATATTTGGGCTGGAAGAACGTATTTCCACACACAAAGACAGCCCAGGAAAATGACTAGTGAACCTCCAGGTAAGATGACATTTTAATTTTTCTTTATAAAGTGCATCTCCTACACCTAGCTTCATAAGCATGTCGGCCCACTTTGTCACCTGCTGTATCACATTAAGAAAATGTTTTTATTTTCCCACCTTTTCTTCTAGAATTGGCATATGACTGACATTTCAGGAGGAATAGCCTTTACTTGAAAATATTCTCTTTTAGAAATAGTAATCCAAAAGTACACTCCAACCTAAGCTCCATTTAAACATAATTTAAAATGGAGCTTTTTATATAAGGCATTTTATGTATGCTTATTAAATGCCTTTTAATAAACATTTATGTATTCAATTCAGCTAGATCACTTATACAATAAGTAATCTAGATAATTTATAAATGTTATACACAAAATTTATATATCTATGGTTTCCATAATATAAATTAACATATACTATGTATACGCCCCTAGCAGGTCCACTAATGTGCTTCAGGACCCATGAATCCTTTGAAATAACATGCAAATTTTGTATCTGTATATATATGTGCTTCGCTTTCCACAGTTTCTCAAAAGAATCTATGAATCAAAAGAAGTAAAGAACCACTGGTTTATTCCCAAATGGCCAGTATATTGCTTAAATATAAGCAGCATCTCTGAACAGGAGACATAAGACCCTCTCACATTTAGAGGGGTTAAATAACCATGTAGCTTTCCATTTACATCTATGCCTATACGCAACTAAAATTTATTTACCACATTTTCTTCCCCCACTTTTAATCACTGATTTTAAATTTACACTTAAATGCTAAATAACTACTTTTAAAGGGTGCTTGTTTGCACATTGCACCAACCTAAAAATTATATCCCCAAGAGAATGTTCACAGTCAATCTCAAAAAAAAAAATTGCATATATGCTAAAGGGGCTGCTGTTTGGTACCTTGGTTAGTGCTGAAATAGGCAATAAGAGCTGGAAATGCAAAACAGCTTCTCTGACTTAGAATTACATCAATACTACAGTTCACGAAAATCATTTATTATTCAAAACTAACATGCATAAAATTCATAAAAACTTTTTAAATGGCTCTTTTTCTGTTATAATATGCTGAATACAATGGTTCAGACATCTACCTGAACGCTTTTGTTTCAAATCTCTTTTAATAGGTCTCACTACTCCTCTGTAAATGATTTAGAGTAGCAACTCTGGACTCATTCATGCTTCTATATGGAGCATCAGATACAGCACCTGCTAATAAAAGATAATTCGAAATGTTTTTTATTAATACTATATGACCTAATTAATACTAAAATGTAAACTTCTGGAAGCTGTCCCCATGTGCATAGCTTAAGTATGCTCTAAAATGACAGAGGGTCAAAAATAAGCCATCTTGGGACATGTGTCAAATTATTCCACACAACTATCACTTCCAGTAACAGTCCTTAAGTCATATCATGAAAAGTCCATGCTAACAAATCCAGAAATAATTAGGCAAAGAACATAAATTTGCTTAAGACGCAGAGACAAAAGGGATCCCAGTATCAATCACCTTGACATTTCTTAAAATAAGTCTTAGATACACATTGACTCTGCAATGGCAAAAGAAAGGTACAAAAGACACGATTCGAAGATGGCGCTGTAGGACCAACTCAGGATTGCAGCTCCCAGTGAATCCGCAGAGGGTGAGTGCACGCTGCATTTCCATGCGGATCTTTATTGTCCACAGACTAGGAGATTCCCAGGTGCAAGAGCCCCATGGGCCACCAGTGCAGTTTGGGCCGGTGCAGCTGTTTGGGCCGAGGCTGCAGTGCAGCGACACTCCGTACAAAATACACTGGTTTGGTTGCCCTGTTAAACTGGCAATTGGAGATTTTGGAAGGCAGATTAGCACATTCATCTGATTAAACGGGATTTAAACAGAAAGCCAGGCCAGGAGATTCCCAGGCAACAACGTGGTTTGAGCCAGCACAGTGGGTTGCAGCATGGGAAATCACACAGATCCCGGCGCCCTTGCAGCAGGCGACTGGAACACCTGGGAGAGAGTCAACCATTCAAATTAAAAAAAAAGGGGGGGGGGCGGCTCTGAGGCAGGGAGCCAGGTGATCAGGCTCAGCAGGTCCCACCCCCACAAAAACAAACAAAACAGCAACTGGAAACGCTCGGGGTTGAGAGTTTCATGGCAAGCACAGCTGAACCCAGGACAGGGCAGCTCGGTGTGGGAGGGGCATCCGCCATTACCCAGACATGCGACCCCTACGGAGGTACTCAGCCATTGGTGACGCAGCCTGCTGTTGCCGAGGCAACCCACCACAACAGAGAGAGTCCGCCACTACAGAGGCGGGCCACCATCACCACTGCAGTTCTAACCACACCCATATGAACAGGACTATAGGGAATTACACACGGCAGTAGGGCAGAGCCCACGACAGCAGAGCAGAGCCCACAGAAGCAGGGCGGAGCCCACGGCAGCTCATCACAGCCACTACAGGCAGGCAGTGACTAGACTGCCTCCTCGCTGGGCAGGAAAGTGTAACCGATACTCATAAATAAAGCCCTAACTCCCCGGGACACAGCACCTGAGGGAAAAAAAAGGGGTTTTATGAGTCCTGCTACAGCAGACATAAACATACCTGCCTAGCAGCCCTGAATGAACAACGGGGCTCACAGCTCAGCACTAGAGCTCCTATGAAGCAGACTGTCTCCTCAAGCAGCTCCCTGAGCCCCATATATCCAAGGAGTCACCTCACAAAGGACTGATGAGACTGACATTTGGCGGGCATCATTCAGGGACAAAGATAGCAGAAGAAGAATCTGGCAGCAACCCTCATGGTTCCGCAGCTGCTATAGGAGTTCCCCAGACAAGCAGGGCCTGGAGTGGACCTCAGCAGTCCTACAGCAGTAGGGCCAGACTGTTAGAAGGAAAACTAAGAAACAGAAATATTTCATCATCAACAATCTGGACGTCCACTCAGAGACCCAATCTGAAAATCAGCAACCACTCAGAAGACAGGTGGATCAATCCACAGAGATGGGAAGAAACCAGTGCAAAAAGGAGGAAAACACCCGAAACCAGAACACCTCGCCTCCTACAAAGGACCAAAACTCCTCACCAGCAAGGGAACAAAGCTGGACGGAGAACGAGTGTGATGAAATGATGGAATCAGACTTCAGAAGGTGGGTAATGAGAAACTTCTGTGAGCTAAAAGAACATGTGCTAAATCAATGCAAAGAAACTAAGAACCTTGAAAAAAGATTTGAAAGAGGAAATGATAACAAGAATGAACAACTTAGAGAGGAATATGAGTGAATTGAAGGAGCTGAAAAACACAACACGAGAACTTCACGAAGCATGCACAAGTTTCAACAGCAGAATTGACCAAGCAGAAGAAGTGATATCAGAGGTCGAAGATCAACTCAATGAAATAAAACGAGAAGCCAAGATTAGAGAAAAAAGTGAAAAAAGGAATGAACAAAGTCTCCAAGAAATGTGGGACTATGTGAAGAGACCTAACCTACGTTTCATAGGTGTACCTGAATGTGATGAAGATAATGAATCCAAGCTGGAAAATACTCTTCATATATTATCCAGGAAAATTTCCCCCAACCTAGCAAGGCAGGCCAATATTCAAGTCCAGGAAATACAGAGAACACCACCAAGATATTCCGCAAGAAGAGCAACCCCAAGGCACATAATCGTCAGATTCACCAGGGTTGCAATGAAGGAGAAAATGCTAACGGCAGCCAGAGAGAAAGGTCGGGTCACCCACAAAGGGAAGCCTGTCAGACTCACAGCAGATCTCTTGGCAGAAACCCTACAAGCCAGAAGAGAGTGGAGGCCAATATTCAACATCCTTAAAGAAAAGAAATTTCAACCCAGAATGTCATATCCAATGACACTGAGCTTCATAAGTGTAGGAAAAATAAAATCCTTTGCCAACAAGCAAGTACTCAGAGATTTTTGTCACCACCAGACCTGCTTTACAAGAGCTCATGAAAGAGGCACTACACATAGAAAAAAAAAAAAACCAGTATCAGCCATTCCAAAAACATATCAAATGCTAAAGAGCATCAACAAAATGAACAATCTGCATCAACTAACGGGCAAAACAGCCAGCTCGCATCAAAATGGCAGTATCAAATTCACACATAACAATATTAACCCTAAATGTAAATGGACTAAATGCACCAATCAAAAGACACAGACTGGCAAATTGGATAAAAAGCCAAAATCCATTGGTCTGCTGTATCCAGGAAACCCATCTCACATGCAAGGATACACAAAGGCTCAAAATAAAAGGATGGAGGAAGATTTACCAAGCAAATGAAGAGCAAAAAAAAAACCAGGAGTTGCAATTCTCGTCTCCGATAAAATAGACTTTAAAGCAACAAAGATCAAAAGAAACAAAGAAGGACATTACATAATGGTAAAAGGATCGATACAACAAGAAGAGCTAACAATCCTAAATATATATGGACCCAATACAGGAGCACCCAGATATATAAGGCAAGTTTTTAATGACTTACAAAGAGACTTAGACTCCCACACAATAATAGTGGGAGACTTTAACACTCTACTGTCAATATTAGACAGATCAACCAGACAGAAAATTAACAAGGATATCCAGGGCTTGAACTCAGACCTGGAACAAGCAAACCTGATAGACATTTACAGAACTCTCCACCCCAAATCCACAGAATATACATTCTTCTCAGCACTACATCATACCTACTCTAAAATTGACCACATAATTGGAAGTAAAGCACTCCTCAGCAAATGCAAAACAACTGAAATCATAACAAACAGTCTCTCAGACCATAGTGCAATCAAGTTAGAACTCAGAATTCAGAAACTAACTCAGAACCGCACGGCTTCATGGAAACTGAACAACTGGCTCTTGAATGTTGACTGGGTAAACAACGAAATGAAGGCAGAAATAAAGAAGTTCTTCGAAACCAACAAGAATGAAGACACAACATGCCAGAATCTCTGGGACACATTTAAAGCAGTGTCTAGAGGAAAATTTATAGCAATAAGTGCCCATATGAGAAGCAAGGAAAGATCTGAATTGACACCCTATCGTCAAAATTGAAAGAGCTAGAGGAGCAAGATTGAAAAAACTCAAAGGCTAGCAGAAGACAAGAAATAACTAAGATCAGAGCAGAACTGAAGGAGATAGAGACACACACACACACAAAAAAAAAAAACCACTTCAAAAAAATCAATAAATCCAGGAGCTGGTTTTTTGAAAAGATCAACAAAATAAACAGACCACTAGCCAGACTGATAAAAAGGAAAAGAGAGAATAACCAAATAGATGCAATAAAAAACGATAAAGGGGAAATCACCACAGATTCTACAGAAATTCAAACCATCATCAGAGATTATTACAAACAACTCTACGCACATACACTAGTAAACCTGGAAGAAATGGATAAATTCCTGGACACTTGTGTCCTCCCAAGCCTAAACCAGGAGGAAGCCAAAATTATGAACAGACCAATAACAAGGTCTGAAGTCGAGGCAGCAATTAAGAGCCTACCACACAAAAAAAGCCCAGGTCCAGATGGATTCACAGCCGAATTCTACCAGACACACAAAGAGGAGCTGGTACCATTCCTTCTAAAACTATTCCAAATAACCCAAAAAGAGGAAATCCTTCCCAAATCATTTTATGAGACCAACATCATCCTGATACCAAAACCCGGCAGAGACTCAACAAGAAAACAAAACTTCAGGCCAATATCCATGATGAACATAGATGCAAAAATCTTCGATAAAATACTGGCAAGCCGATTGCAACAGCACATCAAAAAGCTTATCCATCATGATCAAGTAGGATTCATCCCGGGGATGCAAAGCTAGTTCAACATACGCAAGTCTATAAACTTAATTCACCACATAAACAGAACCAAAAACAAAAACCACATGATTATCTCATTAATGCATAGAAGGCCTTTGACAAAATTCAACAGCCCTTTATGCTAAAAACCGTCAATAAACTCGGCATTGATGGAACGTATCTCAAAATAATAAAAGCTATTTATGACAAACCAACAGCCAATATCATACTGAATGGGCAAAAACTGGAAGCATTCCCTTTGAAATTGGGCACTAGACAAGGATGCCCTCTCTCACCACTCCTATTCAGTATAGTACTGGAAGTTCTAGCCAGAGCAGTCAGGCAAGGAAAAGAAATAAAGGGTATTCGGCCGGGCGCGGTGGCTCAAGCCTGTAATCCCAGCACTTTGGGAGGCCGAGGCGGGTGGATCACGAGGTCAACAGATCGAGACCATCCTGGTCAACATGGTGAAACCCCGTCTCTACTAAAAATATGAAAAATTAGCTGGGCACGGTGGCGCGTGCCTGTAATCCCAGCTACTCGGGAGGCTGAGGCAGGAGAATTTGCTGAACCTAGGAGGCGGAGGTTGCGGTGAGCCGAGATCGCGCCATTGCACTCCAGCCTGGGTAACAAGAGCGAAACACTGTCTCAAAAAAAAAAAAAAAGAAAGAAATAAAGGGTATTCAAATAGGAAAGGTGGAAGCCAAATTGTCTCTATTTGCAGATGACATGATAGTGTATCTAGAAGACCCCATCGTCTCAGCCCAAAAACTCCTGAAACTGATAAGCAACTTCAGCAAAGCCTCAGGATATAAAATCAATGTGCAAAAATCACAAGCATTCCTCTATACCAATAACAGACTTAAAGAGAGCCAAATCAAGAACTAACTGCCATTCACAATTGCTACAAAAAGAATATAATACCTAGGAATACAACTCACAAGGAACGTAAGAGACCTCTTCAAGGAGAACTACAAGCCACTGCTCAATGAAATAAGAGAGGACACAAACAGATGGAGAAATGTTCCATGTTCATGGTTAGGAAGAATCAATATCGTGAAAATGGCCATACTGCCCAAAGTAATTTACAGACTCAATGCTATCCCCATCAAGCTACCATTGACTTTCTTCACAGAACTGGAAAAAACCACCTGGAACTTCATATGGAACCAAAAGAGAGCCCACATATTCAAGTCAATTCTAAGCAAAAAGAACACAGCAGGAGGCATCACACTACCGGACTTCAAACTATACTACAAGGCTATGGTAATCAAAACAGCATGGTACTGATACCAAAACAGAGATATAGACCAATGGAACAGAACAGAGGCCTCAGAGGCAACACAACATATCTACAACCATACAATCTTTGATAAACCTGACAAAAACGAGCAATGGGGAAAGGATTCCCTGTTTAATAAATGGTGTTAGGAAAACTGGCTAGCCATGTGCAGAAAGCAGAAACTGGACCCCTTCCTGACACCTTACACTAAAAATAACTCCAGAGAGATTAAATACTTAAACACAAGACCTGGCACCATAAAAATCCTAGAAGAAAATCTAGGCAAAACCATTCAGGACATAGGAGCAGGCAAGGACTTCATGACCAAAACACCAAAAGCATTGGCAACAAAAGCCAAAATAGACAAATGGGACCTAATCAAACTCCACAGCTTCTGCACAGCAAAAGAAACAGTCACTAGAGTGAATCAGCAACCAACAGAACGGGAAAAAATTTTTGCAGTTTACCCATCTGACAAAGGGCTGATATCCAGAATTTACAAAGAACTCAAACAGATTTACAAGAAAAAAACCAACAAGCTCATTAAAAAATGGGCAAAGGATATGAACAGACACTTTACAAAAGAAGACATATATGAGGCCAACAATCATATGAAAAAATGCTCATTGTCACTGGTCATCAGAGAGATGCAAATCAAAACCACATTGAGATACCATCTCATGCCAGTTAGAATGGCGATCATTAAAAAATCTGGAGACAAGAGATGCTGGAGAGAATGTGGAGAAATAGGAACAATTTTACACTGCTGGTGGGAGTGTAAATTAGTTCAACCATTGTGGAAGACAGTGTGGCGATTCCTCAAGGACCTAGAAATAGAAATTCCATTTGACCCAGCAATCCCATTACTGGGTATATATCCAAAGGACTATAAATCGTTCTACTATAAGGACACATGCACACGAAGTTCATTGCAGCACTGTTTACAATAGCAAAGACCTGGAACCAACCCAAATGCCCATCGATGATAGACTGGACTGGGAAAATGTGGCACATATACACCATGGAATATTATGCAGCAATAAAAAATGATGAGTTCATGTCCTTTGTAGGGACATGGATGAATCTGGAGAACATCATTCTCAGCAAACTGACACAAGAACAGAAAATGAAATACCGCATATTCTCACTCATAGGCAGGTGATGAACAATGAGAACACATGGACACAGGGAAGGGAGCACTACACTGGGGTCTATTGTGGGGAATAGGGGAGGGACAGCGGCAGGGGCGGAGCTGGGGAGGGATAGCATGGGGAGAAATGCCAAATGTGGGTAAAGGGAGGGAAGGCAGCAAAACACACTGCCACGTGTGTACCTATGCAACGATCGTGCATGTTCTGCACATGTACCCCAAAACCTAAAATGCAATAAAAAAAAATCTATATAGACACACACATACACACAATAAAAAAAGAAAGGTGCAAAAAATGCAGGATATAAGTGGAGCCTTGAGAATATATCTAGGAGTTAGAAGAAGAAGTTGGGAAGAAGGCTGACATGGGCCCTGCAGACTGGGTAGAGAGAACATAATGAACAGTGGGCAATTTTAGGATAAGGAATCAGTTAAATGAGTTAATGAGTGAGTAAATGAATGAATGAGCCAACAAAGGAATCAATGAACATGAAGATAAAATTAATGAATAAATGAGTGAGTGAGTAAGCATACAAATGAATGAAGCTGCTGAATGGTAGGCTGGAACTAAGATGCAGACAGTCCTAAATGTCAGGTAATGAGTCTGAATTCATCCTAAAAAGCAGGATGAGAAAGACATTTCTTAGACTTCTGCAGAGCACAGTCTGCCCAACTGTATGCACCAACCTAACTAAAAGCAATGAGAGTTCACTGTTAGTTTTTACTTCTATGAAATAAGTCACTGAGGAAGATCACTCAGAGAACAACAGGCAAAATATAAGAAACAGAAGTTTGACAACAGGTACCAGAACTACTAGCTAAGCCGCTGGGTTGTTGTTTTTTTTTTGATTATACATATACTGGAATTTTGGATTTGGGTTTTAAAAAATTGATATATAACTCACAAACTGTAATATTCATGCTTTTAAATATATAATTCAGTTGTGTTTCAAATATTTGCAAAATTGTACAATCATCACCACTATGTAATTCCAGAACATTCTATCACTCCATAAGGAAACTCTGGACCTATTAGCAGTCACTCCGCATTTCTCCTCCCCTGAATCCATGGAATTAACATGTTTTAACCCTAATATGAATTTCTCCTATATACATCTCCCCAAAGTGCATATAAGGACATTTGTACAAAGCAGACTCTCAGTAAAAGATACATGATTATCTCCAAAGAAATACTGTCAGAATTCAGGAATACCATAGAATACCATTTTCTTTGCTGCCTACCTGACGTGGCATTTTTACTCTCGCATGGTGAGTAGCAATTTTCAAGGTTCGTTAAGTTTTTTAAAGTATCACTTGGTTTCCCAATTGCAAAAATTTAAGTTGTTTTCTCCCCTTTGGATACCGTAACAACCTAAATATAGTGGCCAAATCAAAAGATGGTAAAGTAGATGGTGCACAACTAATAACCCAATTCAGCACCGCAGCCTTGGATCATGATCGATCTTCTCCACCAAGCCACTGGGTGAAACAAGTTCTAACAATGCACAGGTATTTCCCTGCAAGTCCCTAGGTGGAAGTAGCAGCGGGTTATAGGCTTAGCTGATTTTCCTTTTCCATTTTAAAGTCACCTAAGAAGGTATTTCCATTACATGTTTTATATCATTCTACTACTGAATTTTGGAATGGCTCTTTGGTATTTGGCAGCACATTTTAAAAAAGGCAAATCTCCAAATTCCTCTCAGAGATTGTTACCCTGAATTTTAGAAGAAATCTCATTTAGGCTTTATATGTCATCTGCCATTACACATACACATGCTTTTTTTTTCTTACTTCTGTTAAAAATGTAAAATACCTTTAATTATAAAAATATGTTCCTTAAGATAATTAAATCAGCTGAACAAAAGTATAATATGTATGTCCTACTCATTTTCCTCATTCTGTGAATATGGCAAAGAGACTCAATTTATAAACAGCACTGATGCTGTACACGATCCTCATCTGTCCCATCCTCGCTCCACTGCAAGTGCTGCACTGTGAGAACCAATACAACCGCTTCATACATATTCACTCACTACCTATGAAAGATACTTATATGAAAATAATTGTTTTCATAATACTAAGCTTCTAAGATTAAAAAATAAATACATAAAGCCCAAACTAGAAAAAATAAAAATAAAAACCCTGACTGCATTTTGGTCAGTTTACCTCTTCCTATAAACTATTTTTAAAATTTTTTTTAACATTTTTTAAAAAGTTTAAATACTTGGTACCGAAATTTCTTTGAACTTCTTCCTATAGACAAATCACATGCAAAATATTTTCTAAAGTGCTCAGGTCTGTGAAGTTTGCTAGACACAATCTAATCCCTTTTGTATCTTCTCTCAGCAGCTAAAGACTTTGTGAGGCCACAGGACAGCTGAGACAACAGGGACATGGTCTTCACAATCAGTCACAACAGCTGCCCAGCCACCAAACCCCCAGCCTGGGCTATACAGAGGAAGGGGTTTTTATCTTGTTATTTCACAATGCCTGAATACACTCAAAGGATCCTCCATAAATAAGTCATTAGCAGCAAAAAGAATATGGTCTAATCAGTAAGGAGTCATGACGAAACTCACAGCAGGTTCAGGGGACTGACCGGGTGTTATATGAATATCTGATTAAGTTTCCCAAGAAACATTGTTCATAGACCAAAGACCTAAATTCAACTTTTAACCTTCTGTTACAAAGGGGTTTTCTCAATGGACCAAAAAATGTTTATAAAATATATCTAAGGAAAATAGGAGGGGAACATGAGTGTTTCAATACACAGATTTTTCTCAAGATCACAAAGAAAAACAGAATTAAAACTTAGTTTGCTTTGTTCGACCTAAAACATTCCTAATTTAATCATATTGGCTAATATTTAATGATTCTTTTCAAGTGGTTTTTATAAGTGCTTTATAACACACTTTCATTTCTCAATCAATTCCCTATTTTCCAGGAAATGAATCTGGAGAACTCCACACTCCTTTGCTCGTTTTCTAGTAATTCCCTTCATCAATTCATAGCAAAACAAACTGTGTGCCATAAGCATTAAGATACCTGAGTTTGAAACACATTTCTTTAACAAAAATGATAAATTCTGATTTTATAATTACATATCTAGGATTTTAAATTAAAAGTTGTTGATATGTGCTAATATTACACAGAAAATATGAGATGGTTAACAATGGTAGGTTATAGAAGACCTCAATGATAAGCTTATTTCTCCAATTTTGCTTTGTTCAAGCTAATGTTAAAAGAATTGAATATTTCATCATACTCTGAGAAGACAGCAAATAATCCTGCTGGAAAATAAAGAGTAGCTGATCTAAGCTTTTAAATACGTCATAGACAATCCTCACAAAGATATGAATTACCTCTATTTCACTGTTCAATGACGTAGCTCTTTCTTTCATTAAGATATTCTTTTCATCGTGTATTGCTTGATGGAAGACAAAACGTAAGAATGGACAAATGGTTCTTTAATTACATAAGAACATTATCTAAAGCCAAGATCTCTTTCAAAGAGGATGAATGAAGAATGAACATATATACAAAATGAGAAGACTTGCCACTAATGGCCAATGAGGTATGAGTGCCAGATTTTTGCTGAAATGCTCAGTAAAGAGGAAAAAAAACTGGTTCTGGAGATCAGGACCTTTCACGTCAAATTCTAGCTCCACTGCTTTGGGTGTGTATTATTTTGGCCAGAAACTTTTCTCTAAGCTTATTTCCACCTCTAGAAAATTATTAATGGTATTCATCTTGTACAAGTATTCTTTGGGACTAATAAAAAATAAAAGACTTCTGTTTCCTAGCAAACAATGTAAGCCTAACAAATGTTAGCTTTATTATTAGTACCAGTACCGGTAGTAGTTTTTTTTTTTTTGAGACAGAGTTTCGCTCTTGTTACCCAGGCTGGAGTGCAATGGCGTGATCTCGGCTCACCGCAACCTCCGCCTCCTGGGTTCAGGCAATTCTCCTGCCTCAGCCTCCTGAGTAGCTGGGATTACAGGCACGTGCCACCATGCCCAGCTAATTAGATGGGGTTTCACCATGATGACCAGGATGGTCTCGATCTCTTGATCTCGTGATCCACCCGCCTTGGCCTCCCAAAGTGCTGGGATTACAGGCTCGAGCCACTGCGCCCAGCCCAGTACCAGTAGTATTAGTACCACCAGCAGTTACTGCAAGTGTGCAACAGAGAACTGAGAAGTGATAACAGTGATACTTCTTGTATCCACCATCTGCGCTGAATGAACTGCTCCACAGTGGATTATTTTCCTATTAAAGTTTAAAGCATCAAGAAGTTTATCCCACCCATTTGGAAAGAAATGCTATTTATTTATTTTTTTTTAGAGATGGAGGTCTCACTCTGTCACCCAGGCTGAAGTGCAGTGGTGCAATCACAGCTTACTGTAGCCTCAAACTCTTATGCTAAAGTGATCCTCCTGCCTCAGCCTCCTAAGTAGTTGGGACGACAAGCACATGCCACCACCCCATGTTAGAGATGAGGTCTCACTATGTTTCCCAGGCTGGTTTTGAACTCCTGGCCTTAAGCTATCCTCCCCTCTGAGCCTCCTGAGTTGCTGGAATCATAGAATTGAGCCACCGAGCACAGTCGGAAGGAAATGCGTTTTAAATGCACCTCATGATCTTAGCAGAGTGGAATGTATCTTCCTTGGTAATTCAGGACCATCTTTATGATCAATACTTAGTGTCTTATATAACTTACGACAGTAGAGGTACTGTCAGGGGCTACCCAGCTGGGCAGGCTTCATTCAGGTCATCCATTCAACTGCTATGCTCTTCTTGAAGCTGATGACTGTCAGGAAAACTCAGAACAATTCTCAGAAAGGTTCACAGGACGCTAAATGTCTTAGGGTCACATGTAGCTAATACATAAGGGAGCAGTCACTTGAACCTAAAAGTATCTGGCTTGGAAATCAACCCTCTCTAGCAAACCATACGGTACTCAGCTGTCAATATTCACACAACATAATTGGAAACTCTGCAAAAGATCTAGCAGATTTGAATTCCATATGATATGAGCAAATGTTTACCAGGGTGACAAGATACAGCTACCCAAAAATCTAATGGCAAACAAAAAAAAACCAATTATTTCTCAAGTTTTATTGTTTGTGCTGATATTCAAAGGAATTTTAATTTCTTAAGCACACCTTGACAGAGTGGTACATTCCTACAATTAGTTAGTTTCATTTTACTGTCCTCAGTTCTCTCCTTCACAGCGAAGGGAGCTAACAAAAGCAACAGCACCATAACGTTTGTCAAACATACATGGTGTGCTAGAAACTGTGGTAACTCCTTTACAGAATCACAGCCCCTCTGAATGTACTCAGAATTCTGAAGTAATTGAGTAACATGACAATGTAAACACATTTTTAACAAATCTTCATTTAAATTTATTAAACAGTCCAGAATTCATAAACCAATGTAAAAACATTCAAGATTTCCATTCAGTGAATACATCTCCTGGAATACAGCAGTTCGTGTTTAAACCCTGGTGACTGAGTTCTATGTTCAGTGGAAGCAGAGCGGAGGTGGAAGCAATGAAAAAGACTTTTCTTGAGACAAAGTTAAGTTTCCTATAAAGAAGAAAAATTATACTTAGGTTTATTCTTTCTCTTTTTCAAAGTTTTCCTCTTCCTTACTCTCTCTTTTAAGAAATTACCTTTAAGGAAAAAGAACTGCTCAAAAGATAGTAGTCACTAATGAGCAGGCATCAGCAGCTCGAACATAAGTATGCCGCCATCTTTTTTCTTTCCTTTAGTACCAGAAGGATAGGTCTTTTTCTCAATTCAGTAGTCCCCCCATCCTTAGAGGATACTTTTGAAGGCCCCAGTGCCTGAAATCACAGATAATACTGAACCCTCTAAACAGTATGCTTTTTCTTATATGTAGATACCTATGATAAAGTTGAATTTATAAATTAGGCACAGATATTAACAAAAATAACTAATGATAAAACAATTATAATAATATACTATTCACAATTTCACAGATTCTTTCTTACTGCAGATCTTAGCAATCTTAGCATAAGATTTTTCTTCTCTCCTTATTAAGTCGGGAACTTTCACCCTTTCACTTAAGGAAGCACTTCACAGCTTCTCTTTGGCATATCCAAATTGACAGCACTATTCTTGCACTTTGGGGCCATTATTACATCAACTACCAGTTACCCGAACACAAGCACTATCTGATAACTGAGACGACTGCTAAGTGACTAATGGGTACATACTGGATACACATGGATACGCTGGATAAAAGAACAATTCACCTCCCAGGTGGTATGAGATTCCATCATGCTTCTCAGAACAGTGCACAACTATAAACTGATGAACTGTTTATTTCTGGAATTTTACATTTAATATTTTTAGACTGTAGTTTACCACAGGTAACTAAAAGCACAGAGTGAAACCTCAGATAAGCAGGGGAATACTATACTTTCAGTAGAGAGTTCTTTTAAGTATGTTGCTCTTTTCTGGACATCTACAAACACAAATTGGCCAGAACATTATGAGAAATGTTTAGTGTGAAGACAAGAAGGGCTTGGTGATCTTAGTTCCAACCTTTGGCAGCTTCTTCATGGACATAAATGTGAGGGTAGGAATTTCTGTGCACATTTGGCTGTGCAACCAGCCTCTCTTAAGTGTATAAGACCCACATGGAATGGTAAGAAATAATTGCTACCAATATGGACAACAAAATCTCACTAATGTGGGTTAACAGGCAAACAAGCTAGTCTGGATTACATTATCCTTTTTAATGGGAATACAGTTGTCATATATTTAATTCACACACACACATCCTCCAATTAGCCTAACAGTGTAGAGGGTCTTGGAACCTGTTTAAAGGATAGAGACTCTTTGTGAATCATGCATTACTGCATGAAATACATCTTCCCAAAGGCTTTAAAATAAGTGTCTTTCTTCTTAAGTTTAAATAAACAGTTTCCTTGCAGTCTCAGGCATACAATAGGATTCTAGTCAGTTCTCTCCATAACACATTTTGAAAGAAAAAGAGTGAAAGCAGGACAGGCATGGTGGCTCACACCTATAATCCCAGCACTTTGGGAGGCCAAGGCAGGCAGATAGCTTGTTCAAGACCAGCCTGGGCAATGGGGCAAAACCCCACCTCTACTAAAAATACAAAAAATCAGCCAGGTATAGAGGCATGTGGCTATGGTCCCAGCTACTTGGGAGGTTGAGGTTGGAGGATCACTTGAGGCCAGGAGGTCAAGGCTGCAGTGATCCATGATTGTGCTACTATACTCCAGGCTGGGCAACAGAACAAGGACCTGTCTCCAATCAATCAAATATCAATCAAAGCAGCACTATATGAATCATCATAAATGTCAAATTAGTAAGGTCTAAATTCTAGATTCTGCTTATTGATGCTTGGGACCGCATAAGACATTCTCCCAGCCTCTATGCTTCTGGATCCTCCCATCTGTTAAGTCAACACCATTCATCTACATGTCTAGAAGAATGGTCCACTACATGACCCCAAAGAAGGGCATTAGATCAAGATATTGAACATTTGATTTAATGCAGAAAAAGTTAACTTTCCCAAAGCCTTGTGCTTTCCTGTCATTTTCTTTTTCCTCACAGAAAAGCAGCATGGTTAACAAACTGCTTCTGAAGAGCCTGTGAAGATTTGTAACTTTAGCTGGAGATTTTGTTTTCCATTCCCTGACTGTACTTACAAGCAGCCTAGCAAGGCTCTCTTTGCCTCGATCAACAGCCTCCCTGTCGAGCTGACGAGAGCTGTTGGATATACCCGCCAGAGTCTTACTAAAGATGGAGATGCTGCCATTGCCATGTCCCTGGTACTCTTCAGTGCAAGCCTGGGTACTAATGTCTTCTCCTCTTCATGGCAAACTGAGAGGAAATCAGCCTAAAAACTCTAACACAGCCCCTTCTCAACTAAATTTATTGAATGTGGTTTTGGTATTTGAAGCTCATTTTTATGTTTGCAATAATGTAAGTATGACTGATCCATTATTATTAAACTACGATTTTTAATGAAACTCCATTTCACCATAACATCTAAAATACTGCAGCTGAATTTGATTAATTATACCCTAGAATAAAGTAATAACAGATTGTCCTATTTCTAATACAAAATGGGAAGCTCCTCTTTTATTCTTCTATTTATATGAGAATGGGCAAAGTAATATACCCTCCCTGTCAACAAACTTCAGAAATTTGCTTTTTAAAAATTTTTCCTCCAGTCAGAGTCCTTGTTAATGACAGGAGCATATCATAATTTAATTAGCTGACACTGACTGGCAATCTACCCACTTCTTTTAATTGGAATCATTTCACGATCTATCCATAAAGTCCCATTTTGCATAACTAATAATGTTCATAAACAAGACCTTGGGAAAACTGCTTTTATGGAGCGATAAAAAACATTTGGACACAGTCACCGTGTTCCCACTTCACAGAAGATTAGGGCCACAGAATTTACTCTGCAATGTATATAACATAGCTAATTCAGGAAGCACGTCTCAGGTTTCCTGGATCTGGATAGCACAAAACTTCCAGAAAGTCAACTTCCCCACCACCTCACAGAAGCATCCTAATGTTGCCTATAGTGGAAAGAGCACAGGCTTGAAAATCAGGTCTGAGTTTTTCTTTCTTTTTTCTTTAGACAGGGTCTCACTATGCTGCTCAGGCTGGAGTACAGTGGCTATTCACAGTAAACTACATAGTAAACTACAACCTTGAACCCCTGGGCACATGTGATCCTTCTGCTTCAGCCTCCCGAGTGGCTGAGACTATACCATGCCTGGCTCAAATCCAAATTTTAATCTGAGCTACAATGTGACCTTGATCCAGTTCAGAAACATCTCTGAGCTTCTGGTTCTTATTTGCAAAATGAAAGCAATATAACGCCTAACTCAAAAGCCTGTCAGGAATATTAGTTATAACGTATGTAGTGTTGGCAGTGATTAGCTCAGCAAACAGCAGCTTTTATTCTCCTGATTATGACATATTAAATTTGGCTAATAGTACTGAACTGTTGGGATATTAGATAATTTTGTGCGAGTGCTTAGACAATTAAAAGGCAATATAGGCATCTGAGCTTCAGTGGATTACAGACAAGTTTTAAAGTGCTGTTCTTATATTTCACTTGTTTTGATTATCAATTAGCTGCTATATACTCACCAAAAGTTCCTGCCTTCAAGGAACCTGAGATCTTAAGAGCACAGGCTTGGGAATCAGGTGACCTAGTGTGAACTCAGTCCACTTTCTAGCTGTGGAACATCCAGTAAGTAGCACCAGCTGCTTAAACTGACTTTCTGATCTGACAAAAGCAGCATTCACCTGACAGATATCACAAAGGTTAAATGAAACAATCCATGTAGACTGCTGAGCAGCACGCCTGGCACAAACTAAGTGGCCAGTATATGTTAGTAGTTAGTATTGAACTAGTGACAATCCAAGGTCAGATCCAATATAAATGAGGAAGTGAGACTTAGAAAGGTCAAAGTGTCTCACTGATATTAAGGAGGGAGGAATTTTATTCCAGGTCTGTCTGACTTCAAAACTCATATTCAACCCTTATGCTTTTAAATCACCTTTAAACCAGGCTCAGTCATTATTTTCTAATATACAGTTATTGAGTATTTACATGCTGATCAAAAAGTACCAATTGTTGAGGATATGATCTCAAGAAAATAGAGGGTATACCTGGCCTCAGAGAGCTTACCTGTCTGGGAGAAACAGGTAAAGGGCAAGACAAGAAAGCATGTCATGTTCTCTGATAAGGAAAATACACCAGCTTAAAGGTGTACCATGCAGGAAGAACAGGGAAGTGAATAAACCGGTAACCTTTTAGAAGAATCCATGTAATAAAACAGCTTATGTTATCTTCCCCTTTGACCTTCTCCTAAGACTAAAATTTCTACGGATTTCCAACAACCCAGGACATTTGTATATCAAAGAATCAAGCTACAGAACTGTAAACGAACCAAAAAGAAAATGCTTATGGCTTGATCTCCACAGAGCACATAACCGGCATGCATCTGACCTCAGGAGAGCACATAACTGACATGCGAGTCTGACCTCAGTAGAGCACGTAACTGACATGTGTCTGACCTCAGGAGAGCACGTAACTGACATGCGAGTCTGACCTCAGTAGAGCACGTAACTGACATGTGTCTGACCTCGGGGAGCACATAACTGACATGTGTCTGACCTCGGGAGAGCACATAACTGACATGCGAGCCTGACCTCAGTAGAGCACGTAACTGACATGTGTCTGACCTCGGGAGAGCACGTAACTGACATGCATCTGACCTCGGGAGAGCACGTAACTGACATGCGAGTCTGACCTCAGTAGAGCACGTAACTGACATGTGTCTGACCTCGGGAGAGCACATAACTGACATGTGTCTGACCTCGGGAGAGCACGTAACTGACATGCGAGTCTGACCTCAGTAGAGCACGTAACTGACATGTGTCTGACCTCGGGAGAGCACATAACTGACATGTGTCTGACCTCGGGAGAGCACGTAACTGACATGCGAGTCTGACCTCGGGAGAGCACATAACTGACATGTGTCTGACCTCGGGAGAGCACGTAACTGACATGTGTCTGACCTCGGGAGAGCACATAACTGACATGTGTCTGACCTCAGTAGAGCACGTAACTGACATGCGAGTCTGACCTCGGGAGAGCACGTAACTGACATGCGAGTCTGACCTCGGGAGAGCACGTAACTGACATGTGTCTGACCTCGGGAGAGCATGGGAGAGCATGTAACTGACATGCGAGTCTGACCTCGGGAGAGCACATAACTGACATGCGAGTCTGACCTCAGTAGAGCACGTAACTGACATGCGAGTCTGACCTCGGGAGAGCATGTAACTGACATGCGAGTCTGACCCCAGTAGAGCACATAACTGACATGTGTCTGACCTCAGTAGAGCACATAACTGACATGCGAGTCTGACCTCAGTAGAGCACATAACTGACATGTGTCTGACCTCAGTAGAGCACATAACTGACATGCGAGTCTGACCTCAGGAGAGCACGTAACTGACATGCGAGTCTGACCTCGGGAGAGCACGTAACTGACATGCGAGTCTGACCTCGGGAGAGCACGTAACTGACATGCGAGTCTGACCTCAGTAGAGCACGTAACTGACATGCAAGTCTGACCTCGGGAGAGCACATAACTGACATGCGAGTCTGACTTCAGTAAAACATGTAACTGCACATGCTAGTTAATGGCAAGGGCTTGGGAAAGAGAACTCTGTTCAAACAAACCTCCTTCTCCGCCAAGTGCCAATACCCATCCTTCCTTCGACAATGAAAGAAGAGACAGTAAACACAAATGGCTTTCTCAGAATGCATGGTATGGAGACCCTATGCATGGTAATGCATAAAGGACTAACAGAAGACCATCCCTGGGGGTGAGTTCTGAGGAAGACAGAATAAACTAGAAGGGAAGCAGAGTGTGGAGAACCAGTCTAGAAAGCGGAAAATAGAAAGGAGGTAAACTGCCTAAGAATCTAAATAATGTGGCCAACGAATCCATGCCAGCCAGAGCCGAATACTATAATGAACCTAGAACTGGCACAATAGCGCAGTGAATTCTGAGAGGAGGAAGGGGAAGGACTGGGGAGAGAAGAAAGCAAGCAGCAGCTTAAAATTTCAAGAACGCTCCAAACTGTGCCTCACTTGGTGACGGGTGATGGTGTTGTCTGTCTAATCACTGCAGTAAAGTGACAAAGCAGCCTGCAGGTGGCTCTGTATGGTTTTTGGAGCTAGAGGCAGGCCGCTTTCTTGTTATTCGGCAGGCAGATTTGATAGTGTTCTGCAGAGGACAAGCTGTTCGAGAATAATTAGATTCCCCCTCACTTCTCATGCTGGTGGTGGAAGCATCCAGAGTATTTACAATATACTATTTTGCTTCCATCTGAGTCCATATGTTCGCTGGGCAGGTTGAAACTGAGGCTGCACAGCCCATTTTTCACAGTAAACGAACGCCGCCTAGGCAAACCTGCAAACCTTCAGGGAAGGGAGGGGATCTTGCTCTCTTAATTTCCCAGTCCTAGGAAAGGCTCACCTTCAGGAATAGCAGCAGCTTGGATGATTTATTGCCGGAGAAAGGCCGTACCTCAAAGGATTCATGTCGGGAGCCACAGGTACAGCCAGGGTAGCAGCCCTCATTTAGTGTGAGACGGGGAAAGAAGCTGGAAAACAGCTTCCATGAAGAATATGCCTTTATAACCTGCTAAAAGCAACTGAATCAGGACGTGCTCTGTGGTTATAATTCCATGCTACTGATGGCAGCAGCTGCTGCAACAGGGAGGCCGGCTAGGGCTGCACACTCAGTGGAGGCAGTGGGAGCCTCGACCCTACTGGGTTAGGCAAGGGCTTGGCAGGTGCCACTGCAGTCACCCAAACCATGGCTGCAGACCAGCCCTCCTGCTCTATGGTGCAGGCAGGAGCCCCGCCCTCCTGTGTGGGGCTACAGCCGCCCAAACTGTGGCCATTGATCCAAGTCTCTCTGTGCTCTTGGTGGGGACCAAAAGCAAGCAGGATCCGCCCTCCTGGTTACAGCTGCAGCCTCCCGGCTGTGGACCTGCACTTCACACTCGGTGGAGCAGGCAGGAGCCAGGGACAAGCAGGAGCCCCGCCTTTTCTGAGTTTCCCTTTTCTGAGATGGCGGAGCAGGAACTCCTCAGATGCAAATGGAGCATCACGGCAGCCTGCACCCTGGGAGGCCCGGGAACAACGCTCCCACCACTTCATCCCTGCAGGCTCAGGGGTGTCTACTCCTGCTGCCTGGCTTCTCTTCTCTCCAAGTGCCTGCTCTGATCTCCAAGCAGGGTTGGGGCTGAGCCCCAGGCTATGAATGGCAGCGGGAGGCAGACAGATTCCTGGGTGGAAGGGGGCAGACCCTGTAAGGCCCCTCCTTCAGGCCAGGCTGCCAGTCCAGGACCGGAGTAGGGACTTGTAATGCCTCCCATGGTGGACAATGAACCAATCGGCAGGAACTTCCACCCCTCTGAGGTCCATAAAAGCCTCACATTCAGCCACAACAGGTCAGCGAGAGACAATGGGCGAACCAGCTACAGAGAGGAGCTACCCTCACTGCCGAGAGCTTCAGAGACTTGCAGAGATGTCTGAAAGATCTGCTTGTGGAGAGGAACCCCAATCTCCAGGGCCTCCTCTCTGCCAAGAGCTGAACACTCCACTAGATGACCTGCCTATAGAGAGGAACTACCCAATGTGGGCTTCCTCTGAGCTGTTGCAACACTCAATAAAGCTCCTCTTCACCTTGTTCACCTTCCATTTCTCTCTGTACCCCATTCTTCCTGGACACAGGACAAGAACTCAGGCAAAGGTACCACCTGCCACAGACGTTTCCAGCCAAAAAAGCGACACCCCAGAGACCACATAACACTATGATTTGGAGGCAAATAATGGGAGGAAAATGGAGGAAGGAAGAAAAGATAAAATCTCATAGGCATACAGACCTGATGTTCAACAAACAATGTGCTAGGCAAGTTACACAGGCCATCTCAAAGATGACTAAGTGACTTCTGAAATGAAAAGCACAACTGCCATCCTAACCCCTCCCTGAGTTTCCAGCGATCAGTACTTCACTTGTAAAGGAGTAAAGCGACATCCATCTGTTACCACTGTGCCATCAGAGGACACCAGGGCAGAGTTCCCACAGCACTTAACCAGCCTGGGGCACTTGAAGGCTTGGCCTGGTGTTCTCAGGTGAGTGGCAAGACACCCCTACAACCCAGGGCGGGTTCCAGGACAAATGCAGCTAATGCCAGAAAGCTCTGTTTGGCAATGCAGTTAGAGACAAGGAGTCGACGCGTCATTTGAGAATCACTGCTCTGAAGAAAATTCTAGAAATGTGACAGTAGCTGGAGGAGGAGGTGGGGTCAGTAGAGAGGAAAAAATACGCAAGGCCTGATTTTTAAAATACCTCTTGCTGCATTTCAATTAAATGATTAACATTAGCACTAAAATGAAGATCTATATCAAAACCCTTGTTTTCTTGATGAGGAAACTGAGATGCAGAAATGTTGAGTGACTTCTTGTCTGAGGTACTTAGCTAATGAAGAGCAGGGCTGGACTTAGAATTTAGGATTCCTGTCCCCATCAGTGGGCCTTTGCTCCGTCTACCACAATGCCATGCCATGTTTCTTACTCTGCTGTAACTGATCCTCAATTTTATCTTCAGTTTTGTTTTTACTAATATGTTTCAAAATACCCTAAAGGGAAAGGTATCAGATTAACCAAAAGAGAAATTTTTTTCCTTTCAAAAGGAAACTTTTAAGAACCTTCACTGACAAAGGGATTAACTCTGCTTTATGATAGAACTGCACTAAAAATAATAAGGCAGATAAAGAAAAGCTTTTATTATTTTAATGAATTCAAAAGCTGGAAGCATTATTGAGATGAGCAGTGTGTTCACTGCCCTAATCCAATGTTATCAGGTTTTAAAAATTATTCTGTGTAGGAACTTTCCTGCTACATCAGACAAAACCCCAAAATACGCTAAATAAACAGAACATTAAAATTAACTTCAAATCCTCAGCCCTTTCAAAATAGAAAGCACAAGCTATGAGACACAAAACTTGCTCATCTGCAAAGATCATCCCTCTGTCTACAGTGGAACCCAAAGATTCCTCTGTTACCATTTAGCCCATGCCCTAAGAAATTTACGATTGTATACATTCTTTATCTGAATCAACCATTTACTTCTGAATGTATAAGCAAGTTCATTTAATCTCTGTTCTTTTGCATCCACAGCTATAGAAAAAGAAATTCAGCTTTTTTTTCAACTTTGCCTTACTGTGATTGATTCTATAGAAAACATCACAGTAACCATTAGAATCAACACAAATTTGTCACATGAATGTTATATTCTTTTAAGTCTCAGAAGAAAACAACAGAATCTTTTTTCCCAGACAACTTCAACGTTCAAAACAATGTTACTCAAAGACAACATACTATAAACCATAACATTCCATTAATATTCCATTTTTTTTCAAAACAGATCACATTTCTTGGCTATTAGGTTGACACCATTCTGCCATACTCTTGACACATGAAGTTTAAAAATTAGTACTCAGGTAACTGCGGGAACAAAAATGACTCTCGTAAAGTGAAGTTAACTATATTTAACTTATTCCAAAGTGGTGTACTTTCTACCACAGCTCACCTAGACAGACCATTCCCATTCTGTAATCAGGCCTGGTATCACAAAGGTATGCTGAAGCATGTTTTATACCTGTTGGTTAAAACGACTTATTACTATATTGTAATTCTCTACATACTACACTAATGTTTCTGTCTACATAAAGCACAAGAATAACCCATATGGAAAAACTGGGACCCAAACCAAGAACTTCTATGCAGCTATGGAGGGGATGAAGTGAGTCTATTTGTCTGAGAAAGGAAATGTCTGATCCAGCCATGAAAGTGCAGGGTTCGAGGGGACATGGGATAAAGTCCACAGGGAGAGAGAGGGAGAGAGAGAGAGAGAGAGAGAGAGAGAGAGAGAACCAAAAACCCTGTCTACGTTACCACAATGATATCCCAATGGCTTACTCACTTCCCCTCTAGAGCCCCGCTAAAAGGTCAAGATGTCTTAAACATCAGCCCCCAGCTTACTATCCTAAAAGAGAATGGAGGAAGAAGGCTTGCTCCAGAAGGCTCCAGCTTGAAATGATACTCTACAGAACTTATTACTCACAAAACATTCCTTGAGGGGAAAAAAGAACCCGAAACCCCCTCTACTTTCAGTACATTGTGTCCTTCTACATGCAGGATGGACGGAGTTCCTGTTAGACAGTGAATCTAACTCCCCTTTTTGGATAATCATACAAAAGCATGGGGTTCAGGGCCAAGCAGTTTAAAATCCTGGCTCTTCACTTAGTACAATGAACCAAGTAACTTTCATTTCTCTGACGTTCAGTTTTCCCATCTGTGGAATGAGAATAACGAACCTATGTTCAAAGGCTACTATAAGAAAGAAAAAACAAAATAATACTTGTAAAGGACCTAGCCTACAGTCTCACATTCAGTATCTATTCAACAAATATCTGTCGATCCTTTCCCCGCAATCCCCACTCCACCAGTAGACAGATTCGAACATCACCTGATTAGATAAGCAAATAACTTTCCTTAACTATCCAAGTATCTTTAAGGCCATTTCCAGCCCAGAAGGACATTCAATACCGTAGAGAGGTATTTCAAGAGGCTAGTTGTGCATTCCCAGGGACTGAGACATAGCTAGGCCTGTCTGGCATTCTCGCAGGCCTGCTCTCCAGGATCTTCCTGTGGCAGGAGCCCAGATCTTCTGGAAAAAGTCATAGGAAGAAGTAAATGCTCACAGATGTGGTCAAAAGAAAATGGAGACATAAAGAGAAGAAGGAAATTTCAAGCGGACCACTCCAACCCCCAGGTCAGAGGTCAGCACTATGGGATGTGGGAGCCACACGACACTAAAGGAAAAGCTGCGTCACTGAGAATGCGGTTTCAGGAGCTCAAGACAGAACTACTTCCTCTGGAGTCTGTGAAGAAAAACAGGCTCCCTGGAAGTGAATGGTTCAGTCCAGTGGCTGCTGGAATAGAAAATAAACATGAAATTGCCTGGGTGACAAAATAAGAGAGGCTCCCGGCAGGCAGCCCACATCCAGAACAGAGAAAAGGCAGCCTAGGACACCTGGCATCTGGAGAGCAGGGATGATGATGGAGAGAAGTGGAGGCAAGAGAGTGTCTGTTAACACATCCTGGGGACAAGGGTGTGGTCCACAGATCAGCCACAGGGACACTCAGAACTGACTTGGAGGAGCTTGCCATTGGCTATGTGAGGAGAGAGCTTGGAAGTACCATGTTGTTGCTATTTCCATCCTAAACTATTATAAGTTGGTAAAACAAGAGTTATGTGCCTTGAGACCAATGCCACCTCAGTCTGATTGTTTATTCAAAGCGAAGTGGAGAGAGAAGCAAGTGAACCACTATTCCCCATGCACTTACTATGTTTCAGGCACTGAGTGAAGATTTTTCTCATTTTATTCCATATAATTTCATTCTAAAGAGAAGATTAACAACTTCATTTGATTAGCTATACTTCCTCAATAAAGGCTTTTGAATGAAAGCAAATTTCATTTTGCTGATCAGGCTACATTACCAGGCTATATACGTGAGCGTATCCTTACAGAAATAAATTAACCTGGAATTAACATTATGTATTTTTGTTGTTGTTTTCAAGCACCCAGTCTCATCCTGTCACCCAGATTTAAACTTTCTCAGCCACATCTGCAATATGGGGATGGTAAAAATAGGTAATGACAGGAGCTATTTCACATTGTTTTGAGGACTGAGTTTCTACACATAAGGTGCCTGGCGAAAGTAAGCACTCAATAAATGTTAGCAATTTTTATGTTTTATAACACTAGGCTCCTCAGCTCTATGAAGCAAATAATGAAAGAAATTCTGGGGAGTGTTTTCCCTACACATATATGATCTCCAATTTACTCTTGCAGTTGCATGTGGCGCTGGAACCATATCACATGGTCTGGAAGTTCTCTCAAGCTTCCAACTCTCTACTCAAGAACCAACCTTCTGTGTGTGCTTCTCCCTCAGATAATCTTGCTTCCAAATTCAGAGGAAACAGAAGCCAGAGCCCTGCTACCAACCTCCTACCCAACCCCCATACACAGCATTATCCTTACCCTTCAAATCCTACCCACTTCTTAGAGGAACACTCCTGCTACACAGCCCACCCGCTCATTCTCCTGTGTTCTGCATCCCATCTCCTTTATAGATCTGGCACCAACATCCACAACCTGTACTTCCCCTCACTACTTCCCACTCACTACTTCCCCTCAGCCTAGAACCCTGCTGGAGATAAGAAGGGAAGGAAGGAAATACATTTTATTTATATTTTGATTGACTGATTTTCAGGGTTATGCTCTGTCACACAGGCTGGACTGCAGTGGTATGATCACAGCTCACTATAACTGCTCAAACAATAGGAGGGTTCAAGCAATCCTCCTGCCTTAGCCCCCCCCAGAAGCTATGGCCCCATGCCTGGCTAACTAATTTTTTGTTTTGTTTATTTATTTTTTAATAGACACAGAGTCTCAATATGTTTCCCAAGCTGGTTGCAAACTCCTAACCTCAAGCAATCCTCCTGCTGTGGCCTCCCAAAGCCTGGGATTACAGGTGTGAGGCGCCACTCCTGGCCTGAGAGTCATATTTTAACCAAACAGTCCTTTAACCTCATTCGCCTCTAGTTACAACGCTTTATTTAACCCTTTAGAGCCAGATTGCTAGAAAAAAAACTCTTTATACTTGCTATCGTCTCCATTTCCCCAAATTTCCACTCTTTCAAAATATGTGCTGTGACATCATTAGGCACTAAACGTACTCTTGCTTTGGGTTCCAATGACCTCTTAAATGCAAACTGCAGAAGACTTTAATCCTTTCTGCTTACTCCCCCAAACATGAATCACTCTCTCTTCTACATTACTGTGGCTTCACTAGACTGCAAGTTTATTAAAGGCAATCAATCAATCAATCTATATCGATTGATGGTTTTGACTATATCTAAGCATACCGTACTGTACCTAGCCTATATTCACTGAATGAATCAATGGGAATAACGAGGGCCTTGAAGGCTACAATGACTTCAGTGTGCTATCCACTCTGATTCTATCTCTACTATGTAAAAAGTTAAAATTTCTCTTACTAAGTGAACGATACCTTTGGCATGGTAAGATATACAAGGTGTAAGGTTCTAGCTGATCCTACTTCATGCAGCTCCAAGTAAGCAATCTGCCCAAAGAGAAATCTGTTTATACTGGCAAAGTGCTTCAGGACTTAAGTTTTCCAAGTTTTACCCCTCTCACGGCACAGAAAGATGTGCAAGACACACTATTAGGCTATTAGAAATTGAACCCAATAGCCCTCCTAGTTTCTTTTAATAGACTTTCGGATGCAGTGTTTCATTCTTTCCTTTAAAAACAATACGATAGTAATTAACAGTTTGTAATTTTCTTTTTTTGAGATGGAGTCTCGCTCTGCCGCCCAGGCTAGAGTGCAGTGGCGTGATCTTGGCTCACTACATCCTCTGCCTCCCAGGTTTGAGCAATTCTCCTGCCTCAGCCTCCTGAGTAGCTGAGACTACAGGCCCACACCACCATGCCCAACTATTTTTTGTATTTTTAGTAGAGATGGGGTTTCACTGTGTTGGCCAGGATGGTCTCAATCTCCTGACCTTGTGATCCACCTGCCTTGGCCTCCCAAAGAGCTAGGATTACAGGTGTGAGCCACCATGCCCAGCCAACATTTTGTAATTTTCAAAGTAGTTGTGTAGGAAGATTGCCTGAACTATGAAATCCCAGAAATTCTGCAACAAGAAGCATCACAACAGAGAAGGCACTCTTGGTTTATCGTTGTCCACACTTAATTACTGTATTATAATGACAATGTATGAAATAAATGAAGCTACCATCAAAACAAACAGCATATTAAACAGGAAAAATGAATTTATGAATTAGTTTTCTTGCCTCCCAAACTCCCGTACTCTACACAAGCCACACCTGATGAGGAGAAGGAAAGAAAATGAGAAATTTAATAATGAATAATAGTAATGTTACTACGAATAACAATTCTAGCAATTATTCTGGCATTACTTTGAAAATAAAAAATGTATTGCTTAATCTTCAGCTTTTGCTCCGCAGCAGATTCCAATTCTTTCAGGACATAACCAATATAAAGCAGATAATATTCATCCCTTCTTTCCATAATTTTCTTGTTTCAAAATAGCAACCTAAAATACACCACTGATTGTTTATAGATATTCTGATTAAAGAAAAATATAAAATTTCAAGCATCAACCAGTTCTGCTCTATAATAATAAAAAACTATCTTTATAATAAAAAAGCTATCAAACCAAATAATCTGATCATCACATAATTTCTCATGAAAGCTGAAAAGGAAATACAATCATTCACTTATTGGTTCGCCTTTCACCAAACATTTATTGTGCTAAATGCTGGCAATACAGAAGTGGACATCTACTTCGTGCCCTAAAGATGCTCATAGTTAGCACCAAAGCTACACATCTGGCCAGGTACAATGGCTCATGCCTGTAATCCCAGCACTTTGGGAGGCTGAAGGGTGGATCACTTGAGATCAGGAGTTCAAGACAAGCCTGGCCAAAACAGGAAAACCCCATCTCTACTAAAAATACCCAAAAAAAAAAAAAAAATTAGCCTAGTGCGGTGGCACAAGCCTGTAGTCCTGGCTACTCAGGAAGCTGGGGCAAGATAATCACTTGAACCCTGAAGGCTGAGGTTGCAGTGAGCCAAGATCATGCCACTGCACTCCAGCCTGGCGACAGAATGAGACTACATCTCCACCCTGCCCCACAAAAAAATCCACATCTAAGAATTACATTTATCTTGAGTTACGGAGTTTGATGGAGAGAATTTTTTAAATTACTGTTAAGGTCTGGAAGTTTCACTTTGGCTGTTCTATCATAGTGATAGAACATATCACTATCATAGTGAACTAACTATGTTCACTTTGGCTCACATAGATAACTTGGTAACTATGTGTTCACTACACACAAAAAGACTTTCCTGGGCCTATGCATCATTTCTAGCAAATGGAGCTAATAACAACTTTTCATCAGAGAGCTCTTTGCCCCATTTTTGTTTCAGAAATGGGCAA
This sequence comes from Callithrix jacchus, assembly GCF_049354715.1. Classification (NCBI taxonomy): domain Eukaryota; kingdom Metazoa; phylum Chordata; class Mammalia; order Primates; family Cebidae; genus Callithrix; species Callithrix jacchus. The sequence continues at coordinate 40,051,449 of NC_133520.1, read as the reverse complement.
CAAAAAGTGAAACAACAAGGTGAAGATGTTTTAATATCCTGCCACTGGGATGTTGATGAGGTCAGAGACAAGCAATTTACCTTCACATGAAATCAAGTTTTTTAAACAATTTAGATTCTGAAGAAAGGATCTTTTAGTATGACATCTGCTACTACTCTAAAGCTTATAACTCTGAGTTATTGGGAAGGGAAGAACATGTTTTCCCCATTAAAATATGTTCTATCTCATGTTTATGATCCAAGGTGAACTCACAAAAACCTAGTTTCTTTGGTTCCTTCAATAAACATTAAAAGCCTGTTATTTGTGAGGCACTATGCCAATCATTAGGATATAAAACCAAATAAGACCCAACCTCTGTCCAAAGGAGCTCAGAGTCTAGTGGAGGAAACTCAATTAATGGTTGCAAGAAATACTGTGTTTCCTAAAATAGCCACAAGATGTTTGGGGAAGCAAAGAAAAGGGGTGACTTGGACTAAGAAAGGGAGAGTCACAGAATGCTTTCCTTTAAGAGGTCATATTTGAGCTGAATTTGAAGGCTGATTAAGAATTACCTACACTAAAACAGAAGTCACAGGTAGAAAGGTAGAACAAACCATATTTAGTGATTTGCTGAAACATGGAGGGGGTGGCACAAAGGAGCCTAGAATGATTCAAGTGTCTGGTTTGGATAAACCACTGTAGGCACCATTCACAAAGAAAGGGATGCTAGGAGATATGAGGGCAAAGATGAAAAGGCCATATGCAGAATGCAAAGCTTAAACCTGTGCCTCACATCTGTTTGGAACAGCAGGGGCTTTCTACTTAGTGCTTACACCCGCAAACCTAATGCCTAGCGAAGTCTGGGACAAGGACAAGAGCTGCCCCTGGCACCACTACATGTTTACCAGTCCCTTTGGAGCATCCCTGGCCTCCACTGTTTTGCGTCTGTTTGTAGCTTGTGTTTTGGCCTTGCCGGCAAGTGTCCTTCAGGGAGGGAGGTCTGGCTACCCACAGTTTACAGATAAGAAAACTGAAGCAAAGCGATCATTAACTCGACAAGAGAAATAACCAGCAAATGGCCTTTGTCCCAGAGCCCACGGTCTTCACCAAAACACTGCCTGGTTTAAGAAACAGCAGCAATTAGGTTTCTTATGAACTTATGAGCCTCCTAAAGGCAGGCTCTCATTCAGTCAGGCATTGTAACCAGGGGATCGTATTCAGCTCCCAGTTGCAAAGAGGTTCTGCACCTCTCTAACTCCAAAGAATAGGGAAAGGGGCCCCGGAGGCATGGTGAGTTTGCCATTGGAATAAATATCGTGGACCCAAACGCTTTTGCGGAAGAGCGATTTATTAGACAGAAAGAGAAAGAAGACAGCTCCCAGCTGTCGTGGGAGCGGACCCAGAGAAGGAATCCGTATAGGTAGGAGCAGCTGGAGCTTTAATCCTTGAGTTATTCCCGCCCCATTCATGTTCTCGTCCAATGACAGGAGTTCTTTCAAACTTCCTCTGGAGTGACTGATCTTTGACTCTGATATCGGATTGGCTACTTGGTCCACAACTCTGAGTTATAGAGCCCCCTCCTCCCAGAGCTTTCCGCGGGATTTTGTGACAAAGGAGCCCCACCTGGCTTTCCCTACCTTTGTATGGAAAGTCAGACAAAGAATTTTACATTTGAAACTCCTCTGGTTCCAGCATGAAGGCGTGGAGAAGGTGCTCAAAGGAAATCCCTGCATTTGAAACCACGCCCCTCGAGGACCCAGGAGGAGAAGCACATGTACAACACAGTCCCTCAGCATCCTGTGTAGATCACCAAGTTAAGAGATGCTAACAGATATTCCTTCTCAAGTCATTCCTTTTAATCATGTTCTTTGTCAGATGCAAAAGGCCTAATTCAATACTAGAATTCCTCTATATCCATTATCAGATCACCTGGATAGCCTGTCCTAAAGAAATCAAGTCCCTCATTGCCACAACAATAAGCTTTGTCTTTTTGTTCCATAGGTCAGCTTCCATCTTTTTTTTTTTTTTTTTTTTTTTTGAGACGGAGTTTCGCTCTTGTTACCCAGGCTGGAGTGCAATGGCGCGATCTGGGCTCACCGCAACCTCCGCCTCCTAGGTTCAGGCAATTCTTCTGCCTCAGCCTCCTGAGTAGCTGGGATTACAGGCAGGTGCCACCGTGCCCAGCTAATTTTTTGTATTTTTAGTAGAGACGGAGTTTCACCATGTTGACCAGAATGGTCTTGATCTCTTGACCTTGTGATCCACCCGCCTCGGCCTCCCAAAGTGCTGGGATTACAGGCTTGAGCCACCGCACCCGGCCGCTTCCATCTTTTCTATTCTGCTACAGTCTGTTGTTGTGGTTAATTACACAAGAGACTAGCACACTTGTATCAATCCCTAGTGGAACTGCTTTGAGAATCTGCAGACCAGACCCAATATTACGGGGCTTCCAAATTTTCAAGTGTCACAGAATCGCAAGCTTCTGATCACTGTATTAAGGATCTAGACCTGTGGTTCAGATGAAAGATGAGCTTTATAAAGAAATATGTTGCCTCAGACCCCAATAGGTTGAAGATTGCAGGAAGCTGAAATGCTTCAATTATTCTAGTTAATGGACTTATTCCCCACTGGTTATGCACAGCAGATTGAATGGACAGTGCAGGTGCAAACCAAGAAGTAAACAGACCTCTAAATAAGTAAAGAGCCAGGGAGCGCTAACTAGGGAAGCACAGGTTTCAGAATGAATTATTAAAGCCTGCACTGGTCCACAGCTAAGGGTATGACTGATTTCTAAGTGAAGACATCTTATACTGAATGCTGCTACTTAAAGGTAAAAATAGACTCATTCTTCCCCTAACTCTCTTTCTCCATCATTGGTGAAAAATGAAACAGCCACGTTGGCTATGTTGGTTTATAATTGATGTGTCTGACACTAAAATTTCATTCTATGTACTTCCATCCTGTGAAATGCACAGTAAGGGAAGAAAATCATCTTGACAGGTAAAATAGTAGGTTTTGACACATTCACTAAGATATATGTGATAGAGCATTTTCGACTGAGAACGACGCAGTTCTATTTGCAAGTTTACCGCACATTTCGAGTTTCACTTTGAATAAACACTTTAAAATAAAAATAAATACAGATGATTAAAAGAGGAAACTGGCTTTTTTTTTTTTTTAAGAACTACCTGGTAAAGCATACGATTTTATATTTACTCTTTTTATAAAACTATTTACTGAATAATATGAAAAGGTAGACAGTGCTTAGAATTCCTAGCACATAAGCACTCAATTTATTAATGTGAATTACACATATACACACAAATCAGAATATAAAAATATAAAGGTATATGATCACTCCAACAGCATGAATTCCACTTTAATTTTCCTCTCCCTGACAAAACTACTGATTGAATGCAAAAGTTGCTCTTTAAGTAGATAACACGTTTTGTACGCATTTAAGAAACATTCGCTGAGCACCTGCTTCATATCAGCATAGTTCTCAGTACAGATAGAGCAATGAACAAGACACATGAGGTCTTTATTCTAACTGAGCTTAATTCTACCCAGAGTGAGATACACAGTACTGAGAAGTAAATAAATAAGAAGATATTTTCAGCTAATGTTAATAATGTGGCGGTAATAAAACAGAATACCCAAGCGCTACTTTAGAAGGAGTGACCAGAGAAGGCATCTTTGAGGCAGTCACATTCAATGGAGTCCTGAAGGATGAGACAGCCAAACACTAAAAAAGGATTTTTGAAGTGCTGGGGGGAAAACATGTGTAACAGCCAGAATTAAATTCACTGCTTTCAGTAGAATACCAAATAAAATGAGGTACCTAAAGAAGGGGTTCTTTTTCTCACTGGAGTCCCACAGTGCCATTAGGAAGCCAAGCTCCTTATGCCTTTTTCTTTGCCCCACACCCCCGCCCTGGTGTGCAGCTTGCCAGACGGCCACTGTACTACTGAGCAGTAACTCAGCCTTCCAGTGATGAAGAATGGGGGAGGCTGAAGGGCAGGGTGCGCAGCCAGCCTAGTCAGTCCCTTCCTGTCAGCAAACAGCAGCTTCCCAGAAGCCCTGTCCATAAATGTTCATACACATCTGCTCTGAACTGTCCCACAGATACAGTAAAGCTAAGGAAGTTTTTTGCTTTTAACTGGCATGGATGGGCCTTTTGTTGCCCCAGAACAAAAAAAAATGAAACTCTGTTAGTAGGAAGAAAGCAAGAATGGGCACTGGCCTATGATAAGCCATGTCTGCTGAAGCATCTGAGAAAGGGCAATGCAAGTGCAGTCCTTCATAGGGTAACAGGTCTGGTCTGTAAAACAGAAGAACAGGGTGCAGGAGTGCAGGGAACAGAAGGGGAGCACAGCCCAGGAAGACTGTGAGTGAAATGGGAGCCACGGTGCTGAGGGCTCACCAGGGCCTAGAGCAGGGCGGGTATTTTATTTTTCCCTCCACGAAACGTGGTCTTGCGATGCTGCCCAGGCTGGTCTCAAACTACCAGGCCTAAGAGATCTTCCTGCCTCAGCCTCCTAAGGAGCTGGGATTATAGGAGTGCACCACTTTTCCTTTGGGTATTACCTTTGTTTTACAAATAATGAAGTCAACTTGGTAGGTTAAGTTGACTCAGCTAAATTCACAGATTAGGAATGAGAGGAGACACGATTACAACTCTACTTGATCTGACTCCTAAATTCATGCCTGTAACACTGTAACATTCCTGCTGTCTTCAAATCCGTGCTTTAACAATATGGCTCTGACCATGAGCTGACATAATTCCTTCTTCCAGATCCATTCCGCTTATTACCTACCGTCCTATTCACTCACATTTATCCGAAGTGTTTATCTGTTCTAATATTTTCATTTATTTCAAAGTTCTAGAGAGAACTGCATGTGTTTCTTCACCTACCTAATATGCATAGAAGAAAAAAATATTAAAACTGAAAATGACTATTTTCATCTGATGCTGAGGTATGGGGTGTGAAAATTCCCATTAGTGGGAAAATAAATCTCTATACTGCTCCTTCTCACTGGAGATACCTAGGGAGGGAGAAAAGACAAGACTGAAATTTCAAAGCTCATGCCAGTCCTTCAGTGCTGAAATATTAATGAGCTTCTGACTTTGCAAAGGTGGGCCCAGTGCCTAAGGATGTTTGAGAGTTAAATTGCTCTGCGTAATGAAGGAAAGGTAATCGAGTTCCCGAGGAATCGGAGAATAAAGAGGTGTAGGAAAAGTGAGAAAGGCAGGGAGCTGTGAAGATGGCTGCTGGCTAACCTCACAAGCCATCTCCCATGATTTCCACATTACCAGCAACACTGCTACCAAATTCCTGACACAGAACTGATACCAGTCTCTCACATGGGAGACAGCAGTGAGTGAGGATTCTGTGGGTGACTCCTGTCAGCAAGCATTGGAGAAATACTTTGAGATCATATCCAGGATAAACCATTATTTTCAAATCTGGGAAGAATAAATAGAGATGGTGAATGTAAAAGAGCCCCATGGGACCTGGCTGAGCTCCTTGATATTCTCCAGGACAGAAGCAGAAAGAAGGTGGGCTGTTTGCTGACTCCTCTTGCCCTGAACGTTACTACCGTGCAGGCTGGGGCTGTGAGACTACATCAGACAAGCCAGGTGTTCTAGCAGTGGCTCTAGGTAAAGCTCATTCTCTTTGCTCACTTGGAGCACCACCCCACTCCACCCTGCACATCAAAGCAGAGTCCTCTACAAATGAAAATGCAGCCCGGTACACCTGGCATAGTTCAACCACAGGCCTCCAAGCATGACAGACTGTCTTCATTGTAGTTATAAAGGCCTATTTTCCCAAGAGGTTTCTTTTCTGGGGCCCTGTGGCTTTCAGCATGAACTCCAAACTCACTGCAGACTGAGTGACTTACAGTTTTTTCTATGTGCTAAGCCGCTACATTGCTTTCCCTCTTTACACATGCTGTTCCCTCCATTTCAAGTGTCCTCTCTTTCATGTTGAACCCATTTTCATTCAATTATCTTTTATGAGTTTTTCAGAGAGCAATTCAGGCACTGTTTCTCCAGGCTGCCTCTGGTCTCCACTTTTGATTTAGATGGCTCCTTTATGTTCTCAGCCCCTTGTCTATGCCTCTACCTTGGCACATCATGCTCTATTGGAATCATTAATTTACTATCTCCCCAAACAGATGTACCCACAGAGCCAACAGTAAACCTGCAACAAAGAATCAAATACAGGTCTGCCCAATGAGAGTATATTTCAAATGACAGGCAGGAATACGTCTTCCCTAATCCTAATATTTCCTTTACTGCATAGCTAAGACTCTTCTGGCCTATATCCAGACCTTCACTAGTTAAGCCAATAGCAGTCTTCAAGCCAAAAAGTCCTATAAGTAGCAGTACATGTGCATTTGTTGCAGGAGGGTAAAATAGGTATTACATAGATAACAGCCTGGGTGCCAGCTTGCAGGAACAGAAGAAGACAGCGTGGCAGAGCTGCAAGGAGAGTAAGTGTGGTGAAAGCATGCTGACGTGTACCTGGCTGGCTAAGCGACATTAGTTTCTTGGCGAATCTGTCAGAGAAGGACTGCTACACAACCCAAATCTGTGGGAGCAATGCATCTAAAGTGAGAAAGACTGAAGTAATGCTACACCACCATGACCATTCATTGAAAAGCCAGCAACTCCAAGTTGGCTAAGTGAGGAGTCTTACCTCAATTACCCTAAAAGAACATTCTAGAACTAGTTAAGCTAACAAGAATAAGCATATGCGGGGGATGTTTCTGGGAAAAGAAGCCTGTCAGAGCCAGGCAGAAGTGTCAAGTGGAATGTGTCTCAGGGACAACTTAACTTGACACTATATAAAGAAGTATTTCTGAAGACTGCAGCCAACTCATCTGAACTCTCCTGCCATGTAAGTCATAGTAATTATTTTTAAACTAACAGAATTGGTATCCATGTTCTTGAATCATTTAAAATTCTTATCTCCTCTTTTTAAGAATCTGGAATTTTTGTCTGTGTTACTCCTAAATCCAAATTTCACAATACTGTGGAGTCCATGGTTTTCAGGCATCATTACAAAATAAGCAGCACTTCCTGACAGCTGGTGGCAGCAACAATCTGAAACTTACGATCATATTTCTTAGTTACAATACATACTTAAGTATCACCTCAAACCTTTAAGCACCATACAATGTGAGGGTTATTCAGATGTACAGAGACTAGTGGTATGGTCAGGATTTCAACTATACCATATACCTGAATAATGAACAACTCAGACTTACCTCACGTATTACTAAATATTTGCTTCATGTAACGGCAAATTATTTTCAGCTGAAATGGTAGAGCACAACCAGCTTTGTGTATATTCTAAGTGGCTTAAAGGCTAAGTACGTACGTAATCCCTTCAGCAATATGCCTCAATTACATTTCTTGAATTGCAGCTACCTCTTGCACATTTAATCACCTTCATCTGTACTGTTAACCTAAACTTGCTAAATATGCATATTCCCAGAACACATCAATTAATTTTTATAATTCTTTCATTTGAAAATATCCTTGGAACATTAATGGCTGAAGAGATGAAGGATGCCATGTTCCTAATATAATTTATTGTGACTCTTACACTCAATGACTGGTTGTAACTAGTAAACTCAAAACCACAACTATATATGACTATAAAATGACAATGAAAATAGTTCATTCCATACTTGTAGGCTGCTTGACATTTTCCAGCTTGCCTTGATTTTATAAAAAGAAATGACCTTGAAAATAATTAAGCATATCAAGTGGTAAGACCGTAGCTCACTGAAACACAGCAATATGTTCAAGTCTTTAGAACACTGCTAAGCATTCATGAAATAGAATGAAATTTTATTGCTCTTCAACCAATATATACTTTTATTTTATAGGCTTATGCATATTCACTAAGAGGCCATTCTAATCTTCATCTGTCTGCATTCTTCTGAACTTAGAAATAAAGGCAATCAGGACTCTGCCCTGCTAACCTTGGAACAGATCAGATTTTGCAAGAGGCATCAGGGTGTGATTGATTTTTTTTTCTTCCCAGCCTGTGTTTAATTAGAGTGCTCTCAATAAAAACACAATTCAGATTAAGTTTCTGTACTCAATGTTTATTAATTTGGATGCTCTTTAAAAGAGTATGTGAACACCCTGATAAATGAATTTAGCTGCTGTCACTTTATAAAAGGACACGTACAATTAAAAAGAAACAGGAAATAGGCAATGAGATAGAAGGGAAATGCTTATGAGACCTGGATGCTATCAGCCACACTGCATACAACTGAGTGTGCTCCTCCCTGCAGTGTTGCAGCAGAGGGCTCAGGGGAGTCACAACTGACCACACTTTAGGATCTTGGGCAGAGGAGTACTTGTAGAGACTGAGGAAAGTTAAAATCTCCAAGAACGGAAGATCAAATGCTGAGAGACCTGGCGACACCCTAATAAAAGGAATATCCAGGACAGAGGCCCTATTTTGAGTTAGCTCAGGTTCTCTGCTGGGTTTCCTCTTCTACCCCAACCCTAGCAGGTCAACTCGTATCACAAAATTTAAATTAAAACACAAAATGTTTAGCTGGTTTCTCCCAACTTGAAAAGGAGTTGACCTGTGATCCCGGGTGAGAGAAAAGGAGGTGTGTAAAAATAAGGTTTCTCTCAGGAGGTGATGGAATGCCTTAGAGATCTGGTATTTTCAAATCACCAGGACCAGCCCCAGTAGCCAAATCCTTAATGCTTAAATCTTTCCTCTTCCCATGACACATGGATGGGGGAATGTGAGTAACCAAAGAAACTAGGCCCCAAGAGAAAGTTTCTGGTGCCAGGATATTTCTGGTGGGTCACTCGTTCGTTTGCTCATGCTAGATGTGTGTGCCATGTGCCAAGGCACACTGTCCTAAACAAGACTGACAATGTCTCTGCTCACATGGAGTTCATACGCTTGTGATGGGTGACAAACAATAATAATAAAAAGATTTGGGGAAGAGTATCAATCCTAGAAAACATTTATCAGTCCACTCATTTACTGAACATAGGCTACTGCTGTGCAGCAGGTTCCACGCTGGCTGCTAGAAGTATACAAAGGTTAAAACACAAGCTAACTTTGGGAGTCAGCCACATAGAGATGGTAAATGAAGCTGCGGAAATCCGCAAGGTAACCCACAGACAGTGTGTAGACAACAAAGAAGGTGGGAAAAGAACCCCATCAATATGGAAGACAGGAGTGCAGGAAGAAAACTAGGAGAGTGGAGTATCACTGAAGCCCAGGGAAAAGTGTTTCAGAAAGGGAGCTGTCCATAGGACACGTGCAGTTAGAGTATGCAGAGGATTGAGCAACATGGAGATTGTTGCTGATCTCAACTAGAGCAGGTTCAGTTGAGTTATGGACATGAATGCCAAACTACAGTGGAAGTGACAAGAAGAAAGTGAAAATTAAAAATGTAAATAATTTCAGTTGTAATTGTGAAAGGAGAGATGACTCGAAGATAATTAGAGAAAGAGGTGGAACAAAGGCGTTACTTCTTTCTTTCCCCCTCCCCTCCTTTCTTCCTTCCTAAGACAGAAGACATGTAGCCACATTTAAAGGCTAAAAAAGTGAAAATAATTGAGACTAGATAACTAGTAGAGTGAGGTCCATAAAATAATAAAAGAGTAAGCTCTAGAAAGCAGGAGGAGACATCCTTTCCTTTGGGGATTTTGGGACAGAAAGAGGGAGGTTTGCTGATGCTTTGAGGGGTCAAAAGAGGTGAAGGGTTAAAAGTTCAAAGAAGCTCCTACCTTATTGCCTCAGGCCAGGAAAATTCCCAGGCAAGACTGTGTGCAATTCAAGAGGCTACCAGATACCAGTCACAGGTTTTTAAGGTGAGCTTAGTTGACAAATGGTAAAAGTGAATAGAGGTCAGGGAGTGGAGAAGGTGGCTTATTTGATTATTAAAGTTACTTACAGAACTATATATGAATTTTTTACAATGAGACAATAAAGAAATACTTGGGTAACAATAATTCACACATTTTGAAGTAAAAATTTCTACTTATCAGTCTAAGTAAGGGGGAGAGGGAGTCCTGGAAATGCAGACACTACTGAATCAATAACTTCAGTAACTTAAGAGGGCTGTATAGAAGTAAATGGATCTACATGTGCACATCTGAATGGAAGAGGTCAGGAATTTAGGTCAAGAAGGGTCATCTCCAGTGATCCACACCCCAGTTACCTAACATCAGGTAAACTGCTTTGCTGCACTGTGTGCTAGGTTTCCCTTTTTTATTTTGATTATTTATTTATTTAAGAAAAGTACTATCTGTTTTCTTGCAACTCCTCAAGGATATAATGCAGTGTACATATAATGCTTCTGGGCAACTTGGAAAGTAATCTGAGAACACCAAAAGTCTATACTGAACTAGAAAAATCCTCTGGACACAGGCTGCACCAGGCCACACACTGGCATGTTCCCTTCACATTCCTAAAGAAAAAAGGTGCATATTTGTACAGGGTTCTTTCAGATGCATTTCCCTCACCTGAATCATTTGTTCCAGTATGCATGGCTGAAACCTAACCTAATTAGCAGGAGGATAACATAATGCGGCCTGAACACACATGTAAGTCTGGTAACACCCTATGCACTGTGTGAAAACGCATCTTATCTGTTGGCATAACCAAATTGTAAGCCCTTTATTTACTGAGTGTCTGCTAAATCAACATACAGCCTTCATATTTTGTCTGTTCCCCTGTTAATTCTTAAAGGTTATTGGTTCCTAGAGTCTGGGAACCATGTTAGTCATTGTGCTTGTAAAGTACTCGAGATAATGTTTGCCTATGACACTGCTTGTTTAACTTGCTATTGGCCCAATAACATGCGAATATGTGCTCCATAAAAGCAACCAATGGTGGTACCCGACAGCTAGGAGCCACAGGATAACTTAGTCATTATAGCTTTGTTTCTGAGGTGAAACATAAAATTAACTACTTTAAAAAGAACAATTCAGTACCATTTAGTGCATTCACAATGATACACTACCACCAATGTATCCAGCTCGAAAACATTTCCATCATTCCAGAGGAAAACTCTGTACCCACTGAAAGCAGCTCCTCTTGGGTCCCCCTTCCCACAATCCCTGGCAAACATCAATCTGCATTCTGTCTCTAGGGATTTACCTATTTTGAACACTTCATACAAATGGAATCATACAGCATGTGACCTCTTGTGTCTGGCTTCCTTCATTAAGCATAATGCATTCTGGGTTCATCCACGTTGGAGCATGTATGGGTACACTTCATTCATTTTACGGCTGAATGATATTCAATCGTATGGATAGATTGCAATTGGTTTATTCATTCACCCAACAACGAGCATTTTGGCTGTTGCTAACCTTTTCACAACTGTAAATACTGCTACTATTTATAATACATGTATATGAGTTTAAGTACCAGTTTTCAATTCTTTTGTGTGTGTACATGGGAGTGGAATTCCTGGGTCTTACAACTTTCTAAGGAAGTGTATTCCACAGTGGCTACATTTTACATTCCTATCGGAAATGTACAAGGGTTCCAATTTCTTCACATCCGTACTATTTTCCATTTTACTGATCAGAGACGTCCTATTACATTTAATAGTAAATGTGAAGTGGCACCTCACTGTGGTTTTTTCTTTTTTCTTTTTGAGTCGGACTCTCACTCTGTTGCCCAGGCTGGACTGCAGTGACACGATCTCGGCTCACTGCAACCTTGCCTCTTGGGTTCAAGTGATTCTCCTGCCTCGACCTCCAGAGTAGCTGAGATTACAGGTGCCCACCACCAGGCCCAGCTAATTTTTGTAGTTTTCATAGAGATGGGGTTTCACCATGTTGGCCAGGCTGTTCTCAAACTCCTGACCTCAGGTGATCCTCCCGCCTCAGCCTGCCAAACTGCTGAGATTACAGGTTTGAGCCACCGCACTCAGCCTTACCTCACTATGGTCTTGATTTGCATTTCCTTAATGACTAATGCATGTTTTCATGTGCTTGTTGGTCATTTGTATATCTTCTCTGGAGAAAAGTCTATTTGACTTCTTTGCCCTTTTATAACCTGGGTTATCTGTCCTTTAGTCATTTTTAAGCAAGGCACTCCAATATTCTCTAAGCATGTTCCTTTAAGCAGACAAAATGCAGTGGTCAGATAGTTGCGTTATGAAACCAGACTGCTTGGGTTTACTCTGCAACTTAGTCACTATGTGATCTTGACAAAATTCTCTCTGAGCCATAAAATCTTAATAGTAAACCTCATGGATATGTGTTAAATATTAAATAATCAATGTAACATAAATACAATAGCATGTGACACACAGTAAAAGCTATAAATGTTTCAAAAGCCAGTAAAAGCATATACAGATATCACCTTCATGTAATTACATGTGTATTTCCATAAGGATGGGAAAAATGAATGAACGTCTACCAGATTCAGCCATGTAAGGGTAGAAAGAATTTCAGGGAGGAAGTCACAGTTTTTTGCCTCCGTGTTAAGACAAAAATGCCTCCAAAATAATGAAAAGCACTACACAAAATACTGATTTTTAAATATATTTTTAACAACATAGGAAAAGCATTCTTTCACTTTTGCGAAGGAGGCAGAAGCAAAATCTGTGAAGAAAATGTGGCTGCAGACACCCAAAAGGGACCGAACCTTCTACCCTGTCACACATTCCTGGGAATTCAAAAGAATGGAGAAAGTTTACAAGCTGTGGTACTTTATAACTGCTATTTCTTTGGAATGGTTCTTTTTCACTGTTGGAGGAAAATAAACCATAGTATACTGCTGAGAAGTATTAAGAGTCATTCCTTTCTGTACACACACAAAAATTCACTGCACCCATAGGAATCATGTCAAGCAGTCTTCCAGCTTGGGTCTAAAAGTCATGTATATTGTTCCGACAAGTCTACCTTGCTGCCATTACGCTCTGGCCAGTTTTAGAAAGGAGTGTTCAGTGAAACAAATGACACCTATACAGTGTCAGTGGAAAAGGCCCCTGTGTTCCAATTCTAACCTATCCTTGCAAGACAAAGGTTCTTTCAGGGTAGGAGGTTCAACATCACTTGCTATGTACTGTAGTCCAATTAAATTTGCAATTTGTAATATATAATTTTATACCTATAATTTTTTCTGTCACTTTACATTGCTTTAATATGAAACGAAGTCTCCACTTCATTTGAATTTCTTCGAAATCCTGGGTTTTTTAAAAGCTTGTGTGTCCTTCCCTACATCCGTTCCACCTACACAAATTTAACACCGACAGACTAATTAAGTTGGATAGCAATCCATGCACTCTGCAAAAGACAGATGCCAAGGCACAGGAGTCATGGGTAAGTTCATGTTTATTTTCCATTCTGTAAAGGACAGGATGGAAGATGGGGTCAGAAATTGTAAATCAGAAGGAAAAACACCAAAGTTAATTTAACAAATAAAGAGAAGGAAAATGAGTGAAAGTCAATTACAGGGCAAAAGACTTTCTTTCTTTAAAAAGAAAACACACACACACATACACACACACAACCACGAAGAAAAAAAAAAACAACCTCTAACAATATATATGAAAAGGGCAAGCTTAAAGCTTAAAATGTAGACTATCTAAAAACAAAATAATGTTCCTGGACTAGCAAATAGAAGTCCTAGATTTGTCACCAAAATGCTCTTGCTTGTCTCAGACAACAGGTAAAAAAGGATGCTTCAGGGGCAAAATGACAATGGACAGCACTAGGAGTCTCAAGTTCGAGTTCCAGCTCTAGAGATACAGCAAGGACTGTAATCCCAGCACTGGGCCAAGGCAGGTGGATCACCTGAGGTCAGGAGTTCAAGACCAGCCTGGCCAACGTGGTATAACCCCATCTCTACTAAAACTACAAAAATTAGCTGGGCATTGTGGCATATGCCTTTAATGCCAGCTACTTGGGAAGCTGAGGCAGGATAATCGCTTGAACCAGGAGGTGAAGGTTGCAGATAGCCAAGATTGTGCCACTGCACTTCACAGCCTAGGCAACAGAGCAAGACTCTGCCTCAAAAATAAAATAATTTTTTTAAAAAAGGATACAGCAAGAAATCTTAGGTCTAAAACGTACCAATAAACTCATTTTTCATAGATTATGGAAATAATTTTGATTTTCAAGTTTCGATCACAAGACCAGAATGTGTTACAGTTTAATTCTGAGTCTGCATCATTCTTGGTTTTTGATCATTATAGAAAATACAGAAACCACAGAATAATACAAAAGAGAAAAAGGGAATGTGATATAGTACAACTTAAGGAAAAAATAATTTTAGCATTATTTCCTGATTATCAAAAACAGTAACTAAATGATATATTTTTCATCAACCTTAAATCAAGAATTATCACACTGATTTTCTCCCCGCTCCTAGAAATATGCCCAATTAAAAATATCAGACTAATGTTATATATACTATGTTATTTAATCCAACTAATATTGCAGCATATTTTCCATATTACTAAATATGCCTAATGCTTGCATGTAACTTCTCTTTACATTTATTTATAATTCATTTAACCATTCCCACAATGCTTAAGCTTTTTGTGTTTGTTTTTTTGCTATTAAAAAAGTACAATTACTAGTTTCAACAAACAAGGATCATTATGAATAATTTTTTTTAATTTTAATTTTTCTTTTTTCATTGGCCTACTTAGAAATTATACTATGAGTAATTTCTGACTCTTGATAAATATTTCTAAATTTGCTTGTCTTGAAATATAAATCAATTTACAGGAGGCTGGGGCAGGAGAATTGCCTGAACCCAGGAGGCGGAGGTTGCGGTGAGCGGAGATTGCACCATTGCACTCCAGCCTGGGTAGCAAGAGCGAAACTCCGTCTCAAAAAATATATATATATAAATCAATTTACACAAAAACAGGAGTAATATGAGATTGCCTGTCTTAAACTGTTCCTAAGATTTGAACATTAACATTTCCTTTTAATTTTTGCGAAATGGCATTTCACCATTACCTTTCATTATTCCAAATGAATGCTAAAAATTTATCTGAAAAAGTGCTTTCAAAAACTGTAGTTGACAAAAACTAACATCTTATAATGCTCAGTCTTATCATCTATAAACATATGTCTTTCCAAGAAATCTTCTGTATTTCTTAAAGTTTACAGATTTCTTTGTACACTGTTGCAGTACTTATGGCTTCTCAGTACTGTATTATAGTACTTTTAGTTTTTTATTTGCAAAATTCATGTTATTTTCCAAACAACCCTCTGATATGTATTTTTTTAAACCAAAAGATTATTTTCTGTGGGTTCTTGTTTTAAAACTCCAGAGAATATACCAAGTAATTTTTATGGTTTCATAGCCTACAAATTACTAATTTAAGATTATAAATTTCTGAGAATAATTTTTTTCCTTTCTGTACATGTTATGGTTCTCTATTCTAATTTTCTAAGTATTTCTACTTTGGTCTAGTAAAGTTTCTTTGTTCCCAAGTACTGGGTGAGGTAGAACAAATGTTGTCTGTGTACAATCAATTGAAAAAAAGGTATATTTCTTTTATAAAAGATATCAACTTTATTCCATTTATTGCTTTTTAAATTATTTTTATATGACATTAATATAATCCCTTCTTAATTTCAATTTTAATTTGTCTGATTCACCTTTGCATATCCTTTTGCTTTAAATCTTAACATTTTAGATCACTTTTTTTCAGGGGATGGGGGTAAGGAATGCAGGTGTCATCACTGGTCAAGAGCTTATACCTGAGAGGACTGGAGTACTGTCATGTGTTCTTAACAACAGAGACACTTGCTAAGAAATTCACTGTTAGGTGATTTTATCTTTGTGTCGGGACCACAGCGCATACTAATGCAAACCTAGATGATATAGACTACTACACACCTGGGCTATATGATATTGCCTATTGCTCCTAGTCTACATACCTGTACAACATTTACTATACTGAATACTGCAGGCAACTGAATACAATGGTAGGCTTTTATGTATATAAACTTCTCTAAACACAGAAGGGGTACAATAAAAATACAGTATAAGGTTGGGCATGGTGGCTCATGCCTATAATTCCAATGCTTTGGGAGGCCAAGGTGAAAGGATTGCTTGGGGCCAGGAGTTTGAGACCAGCCTGGGCAACTTGGCGAGACCCCAACTCTAGAAAAACTTAAAAAATTAGCCCAGCATGTTGGCACACAACCATAGTCATAGCTACTCAGCAGGCTGAGGTGAGAGAATTGTTTGAGCCCAGGAGGTCGAGGCTACAGTGAGCCGTGATCGCATCACTGCATTCTAACCCGGCTGACACAGTATGACCTTGTCACTTGAAGAAAAAAAAAGGTATCAAAGATAAAAATAGTGCACCTATGTGGCGCACTTACCATGAATGAAGCTTGCAGGACTAGAAGTTAATCCCGGTGAATGAGCAAGTGGCAAGTGAATGTGAAAGCCTGGAACACCTGCCGTACTCTACCACGGAATGTATAAACCCTGCACACTGAGGCTACTCTACGTTTATTAAAAAGCTTTGTCATTCTTCAGTAATAATCTTAGCTTATTGTAACTTTTTTACTTTATAAACTCTTTTTAACCTATAATACTTACCTTAAAACACTAACACATTATTCAGCTGTAGAAAAACATTTCCTTTTTTATAACCTTATTCTATAAGCTGTGAAGTATTTTTAATTTTTTTTTTTTTACTTTTTAAACTTTGTGTTAAAAACGAAGACACAAACACACACATTAGTCTACAGCTACATGGGTCAGGATCATGAATATCACTGTCTTCCACCTCCACACAGCATCTCACCGGAAAGAATTCAGGGCCAATAAAGGCACAGAGCTGTCATCTCCTCTGATAACGATGTCTTCCTCTGGAGTGTCTCCTGGAGGAGCTACCTGAGGCTGTCTTACAGCTAATGTTTTTATTTTTTATTTTTATTTGGGTTTTTTTTTTTTTTTTTGAGACAGGGTCTTCCTTTGTTGCCCTGGCTGAAGTGCAGTAGTGGGGTCATAGTCCATACAAGCCTCAAACTCCTGGGCTCAAGCTATCCTCCCACCTCAGCCTCCTGAGCGGCCAGGACTACAGATGCGTGTCACTACACTTGACTCTTTTTTTATTTTTTTGCAGAGACAGGGTCTCATTATGCTACTCAGACTGGTCTCGAAATCCTGTATCAAATAATCTTCCTACCTCAAGTTCCCAAAGTGCTGGGATTACAGGCATGAGTCACTGCACCTGGCCAACTTTATTTTTTTTAATAAGTAGAAGGAGTGTACTGAATCATAAAAGTATAATATACTAAATACATAAGCCAGAAACATAGTCATTTATTATCACTATCAAGTATTATATATGGCACATAATTACATGTGCTACATTTTTATAGAATGGGCAGTGCCATAGAGTTTTTTAACACCAACATCACCACAAACACATGAGGAACGTGTTATGCTGCAAAGTTATGACAGATGGTAGAAACTTTTCAGCTCCATTATATGGGACCACCATTGTATACACAGTCGATCCTTACCCAAAACATCATTATGCGGCCATGATAACATTTGTTTGGTTTTGTTGTTTGTTTTTAAGATAGGGTCTGGCTCTGTTGCCCAGGTTGGAGTGCAGTGGCACAATATCAGCCCACTGCAGCCTCTGCCTCCTGGGCTCAAGAAATTCTCCTGCCTCAGCCTCCTGAGTAGCTGGAACTATAGGCACGCACCACCATGCCCAGCTAATTTTTGTATTTTTAGCAGAGATAGGGTTTCACCATGTTGGCCAGGCTGGTCTCAAACTCCTCAGTTCAGGTAATCCTCTCACCTTGGCCTCCCAAAGTGCTGGAATTACAGGTACGTGCCATGGCGCACCTACATTTGTTTCTTAATAGTGGATCTATTCCAGGGGCTAAAAGATTACATAGTACAGAGTAGAATCTCAACGATTACTAATTATTAGTTATAATACATCTGCCTGTCTTTATACTTTCATCTGGCAAGCACCTGATAAATTAAACTAAGGTTTTCTGTGATCATCAGTCGATGTATCTCTGCTACTCTTAGAATTAGAAATACCTGAAATATTACAATACTTTCTAAGGTCATGAAAATCTTCGAGGTATTAATGAGAATCCGGGTTACATGAATATTCATTTGTCTACATTCAAAGCTCATCAAATTATATCCCTAAATATATACATTTTATCATTTATACATTATACCTCTAAGTTTAGAAAGTATTACAGGAAAAAACTATGGCTCAGGAAATAACTGTGCCTGTGCCCTATGTAGAAAGCACACTGGTGATACAGACAAACATTAACATATTTACAAAATTATATTCAAATATAAAATATTGTGTCATCATATTTTGTAACATGGTAAATATCCCTTTATATTGCACCAAAAATTAGAGTTAGGCTTCAAACTGATTTTTACATACCTTATTACAATAAACTTGGTATTATCCAGCTGATAGGAGATAAGACAAAAAGTACCCATGGGTACTTTGACCATTCAGGTAAAATAAATGTTTTGTTCTTTGAGAGCTAGAGTAATAACCTTCACAGTATACAAATACTCTAGACTTGAAAATCCCTTACCACCTGAGGATTAAAACTCTTTCAATATTCAAGTCTAACTACTTAAGTTTAAACAATACTTTCTATCACAGATCTGGAGCAGTTTATGAACTATCAAGGAAAACAGCAGCATTCACAGGGTGATCATTCACTCAGTTTGTGGAAACAGAGTATCTTTCATCCATTATGATTTTGCTAGGGAATATCTTCTCATCTGTTATGATTTACCAAGGAGAAGGACGTTTGCTAGGGCAAGTTTCAAACATTTTTTGGAGATAGTCCAGGAAAATAGAGGGCAAGTACTGGCATGTGTGATTGTCAGGTGGGAGAATATATCAATCACTTAATTATCAATTATTCATTAAGGAGGGCTTTCAAATACAATGTAAATCATAACAGATGAGAAGATATTTCCTAGAAAAATCATAATGGATGAAAGATACTCTGTTTCCACAAACTGAGTGAATGATCACCCTGTGAATGCTGCTGTTTTCCTTGATAGTTCATATCAAGGAAATGTAAATGAACCATGTGTAAAGTAGTCATGAATTCCAAGTATATAATAATGTACAGAACACAGAATAAAAACTTTTTTTAAAATACGTAATTTACTTGAAGGAGTTTCCTTTCTTAAATACATTCTCTATGAAAAGCAATTTGTACTGACACAAGTTACCACATCTTCCAAGGACTTTTAGAAGAAATATGTATACAAAAGCATTTTGCTATTTATACAAAAGCAAAATAATAATGAAAACCAAGTGTTTTACTCTAAACTAATGTTACACAAAATCACTGAAATAATTTTTTATTTCATTCCAGAACTCTCCTTTCCATTTAGTCCTCCAGGCCTCAGCCCACACCTCTCATCAGTAACCACAAAATAATAATTATTTTTTATGTGACACTTAGTCTCAGAAACAAACTATGGAGTCCCAAAATCAGGGGTCAGTTGACAAAATTAGCCTTCCTCAGCTACACCCATAAGTGCCAGTGGATACAGGCCATTCCTACATCCTTTCACCACTGCCTGGCTCTCAAGAAGGACTAGATTTGGCTCTTCAGAGCCCTTGGCAAAAAGAGATAAACATTAAAAAACAAAATACTATTTTGAACTGAACTGATACTGTAACAAAAAAGTAACATTTGATTCTTTAAAACATTAGCAAAGACTTGCATGGTCTGACCCTGAGCAACAGGAAAACATATTCAAAGCAATGAGATTAATGCTTATATAGGCTTTTATTGTTGTGAGACAAGGTTTTGCTCTGTTGCTCAGAGTGGAATGTAGTCCCACAGCAATCACAACTCACTGCAGCCTTGAGCTCCTGGGCACAGGCAATTCTCCTACCACAGCCTCCTAAGTAGGCTGGCCTACAGTTGCATGCCACCATGCCGGCAAATTACTGTTATTTTTGCAGAAACACAGTTTTGTCATTTTGCCCAGGCTGGTCTCAAACTCCTGAGCTCACGCAACCTGCTCACTTTGGCCTCCCAAAGTGTTAGGATTACAGGTGTGAGCCACCACACCAGGCTACATTGCCTTTTGTTGATGACACAGGTAATACTGGCTCTTCCCCTTAGATGGTGAGGTTAGCTACTCCTGAGCTAAAAGAATGCATATATAACATACATACATAATGTATGAATCCCAAAACTACAGACTTTAACCCAAACTGGTGAAGTATAAAGGAAAAGAAACCTTCCATTTTTTTTAGGCCTGCTGTCTGGATAGTACAGCAACCACTGTGATTTATATGTGGCCTGAGGGTATAAAGATCTGATTTTATGCATGACTTGGTCAAAACTTTCCAAAACACAGGAGCCAACTATTCATAATATTAAGAAATGAGGTGGTTTAAACCTTCATATACTCTGCTTATATATTGTTCCCTTCAGTAGAAAAGTACAGGAGTATATTAGTGATAATCGCTCAATTATGAGCAAATTTACAAATTCAATACTGTCTTCCTAAATTACATGCCCTCACTTACAGTCCAAACATCACTTACAATCCAAACATCATTTAAGAGTTGGTAGGCTTAAAAGAAGAACAAGAGCAAAAAAAAAAACCCTAATAACTCATTATTTTCCAAGCTACCCTTTGAATTGTCTAAATAAATTCTAGACATGGCAGTCTGCTGAATAAATAAAAGCAACTATTACTCTCAGTCTATAGAAAAGCAAAAAGCACAAACATGTAATCAAGAGACCACACCAAAGTAGCACTATGGAGAAGAATAAACATTTTCAGGACAGAAAACATTTAAGAAGAACAAAGGTAGGTACATTTAACGGGCAAGGAATGAGCATGGAATTGTTGAAAGGTGGGATCCAAAAAGTCTGGAGACTGCTTTCTAAGTAAAGCCTAGTCCAAAAAATGTCTTGCGACCAGATCAATTTCCATTCCCTCACGAAAGATGGAAGACATAAGTAAAACACATAGAGCTATGAGGACGGAGTGGATAATGATTAGTACACAGAAAAGTTGCTACTTCAAAGGATTTAGATATTCAGTAGAGGAATGAAAGAATTTCTCCAATGACATCAATCTCAACCAGACAGATGTTCTCAACATTTAGCCTCGCAACTCTCCCAGGGAGGGAGTACTCTCTTGCTTCCTGCTTTCAAAAAGGGTGCTGCCTCCATTTAGTGTTGTTTATAAAAATGGCAGCAGCTTCCTATTTGAATGTTAATTACTGTTATGACACACAAGATAATTTAACCTGCTTCGGTAATTTATTCATCCTTCTAATTAGATGTAGTCATTGGAAAATCTTCCAGAGTGTAACAACAGTTCCAAAGGTGAAATGGCAGGAGAAGGGAGCTTTCCCATAGGATCTCAACTGTAAATCTGGGCTGGGTGTGCAACTGCCAATCACTTGAATGAACAATGCCAGGGTCCAGAGATGGTCCTTCTGGAATCAAGTAAGTGGCACTCATGGCCTTCAAGAATTTGATGATTCAAGAGGAAGGTAAAGCCCCAAAAGATGGCTGGAGCTACTCTTAAAAGAAGATTAAAGACTGAACTTGAATGAACCCCAGAACGATACCACACAATACCACTTTAAATCTCCTAGTCCGGGAGTCATTTACACACAGTTCAGAAATGCTGTAGACAGAGAACCAGTCAAAAATATCACTGAAGTGGGATGGGCTCCACTAGGGTCACTTGCTCTGTGGAAGTGTGTTCATGCTTGCCACATCATATCTGCTCAATAAATATTTACTGAAATA
The DNA here is from genome assembly GCF_049354715.1 of Callithrix jacchus. NCBI lineage: Eukaryota > Metazoa > Chordata > Mammalia > Primates > Cebidae > Callithrix > Callithrix jacchus. The sequence continues at coordinate 40,029,665 of NC_133520.1, read as the reverse complement.
AGCAAGTGAATGACTGGACGAGTGCATGCATGCTAGAAAATAATAATAGGCTGAACCACTCCATGTCTCTCATTAGGGCGTCCTCAGCAAGCAAACTTTTTGAAGATCCCCAAAGTGAAGGAGTTTCAATAAACAGAAGTTTCTTTGTCTTTAATAAAATAGGCCGGGCGCGGTGGCTCAAGCCTGTAATCCCAGCACTTTGGGAGGCCGAGGCGGGTGGATCACGAGGTTAAGAGATCGAGACCATTCTGGTCAACAAGGTGAAACGCCGTCTCTACTAAAAATACAAAAATTAGCTGGGCATGGTGGCACGTGCCTATAGTCCCAGCTATTTGGGAGGCTGAGGCAGAATTGCTTGAACCAAGGAGGCGGAGGTTGCAGTGAGCCGAGATCGTGCCATTGCACTCCAGTCTGGGTAACAACAGCGAAACTCCATCTCAAAAAATAAAAAATAAAATAAATAAAATAGAGCTGCCACTGCTGCTCCTGTGAGGTCTAGATGCCAGCCTGCAGCCATGTTCTACTGCTAGCCAGAAGGGAAAGACTGAATCATATTTGCGACCAAAAAAAAAAAAAAAAACCATCAGACTCCAATCAACGCAGAGCTGGTGGCTGATGACTGCAGCATCCCTGAGGAGCCCAGATTGATTCTGCCAAATGGATACATTAACTGAAACTACCCATGCCTTAGGGAAATGGCCAGAAGAGGCCCCATTAGGGAACAGTTCAACCTTTTCCCCATTAGGGAAAAGTCAACCTTTTCCTGCTTCCATTATAGGACATAGAATTCAAGGGTTCAGACTATATAAACCAGTTCAAGGCCATGCAGGAATGTATGCAGAAACACTCAAGCCTCTATCCCCACCAGGAAGAGGAAGAGGAGGAAGAGGGGGAGGAGGAGGAGGGGGAGGAGGAGAAGGGGGAGGAGGAGGGGGAGGAAGAGGAGAGGAAGGGGGAGGGAGGGGGGGAGGAGGAGGAGGAGGAGGAGAGGGAGGGGGAGTGAGAGGAGGAGGGGGAGGGGGAGGGGGAGCCAGCAGAACATGCAGAAGAAACAGCTTCCACTGAGGACACTATAACCAAAGAAGAGGAGGGGTCAAGCTAATGAAAGCCACAAGGGCTCCGGTCCTTCCACTTCATGGACCTTTTGCAAAAGGCCTTTCAACTGCCCTCCAAGAAAGTGTCTTTCCCTCTGTTGTCCTCTTCACTGTAATGTACAAAATAACTTATTCTGGTAATAAGAGGTCTTGGTCTGCTGACCTATACACTGAAAAAATGGGGGTTGTATGTGTGTCCTGCATATATACCTGTCAACAAATGTCACCACCATTGGATTCTGCTTTCTCAGATTGCCCTCAATTTTATCATTCTGAAATCATGTGCCAAATAATCATAGCAACCAAAAATCATCATCCAGGAATATTTCTTGTGAGACAGCTGATTTTTCCTGATTCATGGTATCTCTTTCAGATTTAATTCCCCTTTTTGAAATGTAATAGAAAGAAAAACATCTTTGAAAAGTGCTAGAGTGAGGCCATTTCTATGAGAAGAAGCCAGATGGTCAGATACATATTTCTCAAATCCCACCTTAACCTTGAACAGATGAGGGGCACGACACTTCATTCCCAATAAATTTTGGTTTCCATGTTGGCATTGAGCTCTGGGCCTTCTATGTTTGGACAGTGGAGATTTGGACCCTCTCATCCACAGTCTCTTTCTAAGTGAAGAAAAAGATTGGATTTTGCTGTTCCTTCTTATTCCAAAAGCTCTGGTTTAGGGCCCATGTTCACACTGGCTCTCAGTGTGGTCAGATGTAACGTTCTTGAAAGGTGGGGACCTACTTGTTATCAGAGTAGCAGCCAAAAGAGGAAAAGGTGTGAATTAAGTATTCAATTAAAAGGAAACATGAGGCCAGGTGGGGTGGCTCACACCTATAACACCAGCACTTTCAGAGGTCAAGGCAGGAAGATCACGTGAACCAGCGAGTTCAAAACCAGCCTGGGAAACATAGCAAGATCCTGTCTCTACAAAAAAAAAAAAAAAATCAGCTGGGTGTGGTAATGCAGGCCTATAGGCCTAGCTACTCTGAAGGGGAAGGTGGGAGGATCACTTGATTCCTAGAGGTTGAGGTTGCAGTGAGTTGTGATTGTGCTACTGCACCCACCCTGGGTGACCCTGTCTGAAAAAAAAAAAAAGGAAACATGATTTCTAATATAGACAATTAGAAAAGACATATCTACCTATATTAGAAAATATATATACACATATATAGTAGAAAAAAATATATATAAATATATATTAGAAAACATAATGTGTGTGTGTGTGTGTGTGTGTGTGTATTTGGTGTATTTGTTCTATCTTATACATTCCACTCAGGTCATGAAGATTTGATTCTGGAGGGTGATGCAAATGTTTGCCACCTGATTTTAAAACTCAGGAAGGCAGAAGAGAATAGGTAATGACTATAACTAGATTCCAGCAAGAGATGCCACCCTTTATAAACACCTGCCAGAACTGACATAAACAGAGAGTAAGATGTAAGGAGTCATAACGAGATGTGATGTGCTTTAAAAGCAACAAAGTATCAGGCAAGGAATATATTCCACTCTAGTGTGTACACCATATGGGTTCTATATGCTTCCTAGAGATAAAGTGATCACTTAGGCTATGAAAATTACTATCATTCATCTCTCTACATGCATTCCCATCCTTGAGAAGTGGTAGGAACCACGGGCCTCTGTGATGTGTAAACAAGTGCTCTTGTAAACAGAGGTTTCATTCCACTGAGAGAAATGGCTATGCAAAGCAGTGCCTCAAGAGAGCAAGGCAAATGAATGTCTCACCTAGAGTGTTTTAGAAATTTATAATATATATGATTGCACAGAAAAAGAACGGTTTTCCTGTACTCTCCCTCCATCCTACCTTCAAACAGATACACTACTCTCAACTCCAGTGGAAATAACAGGTATCCTTCACATTATACTCAGCTGTGATGCAAGAAACCTGGGTACTTACAACATTAACACAAAGTGTTTCAGGCTGTCAACTGACATCCTCTCCACTCCCCAGGGCTGAGACTTCAGGAATGGCAGTACCTCCAACATCCTATCTGACATATACAGGACTCAGGAAATCCAAAGAAAATATAAATTTTATCATTTCATGATTCACACTTCATACAACCAAAGATCTCCTCTACACAAAAACACAGAAAATGTTAGCATATCCCATGGGTATGCAAATTTTCTTGTATGGTTTTTATTTATAAGAAAATTCAGTTACTGAATTATGAAACAGACACATAGGGATGTGCTTTGGGGATGAGTTCAAGAGGATGGAGGAAGTCCATCTCTGAGATATATTAGTACTTCTACAACCTGTGTGCCAAGCACCAGTGGCTAACTCACATATCCTCCAGATTCTCAGACACAACTTAAAGCAGAGAAGTAGGGAGATTTGAAAAAGGAATTCTAACACTAGCATACTAAACTTCCAAATAAATTGTTTAATCACGTTGATTTCCCCAACGATAAGGTAGAGATAATTACCTTTGCTTATTTTACAGGGGGCATTTTTAATAATAAAAAGAATCGCTTGAAACCTTCAAAGAAAGAACACTATTTTAAGCTACATATAAAAGAAACAGAAAGAGAAACTTGAGCCAACAGTCATAAATTCTGCCAAATTAATCTGATGTTTAGAAAGAAAGACTGGGTAAAAACTCACAACTGTTGCTCTCACATAACTGAAACACAGCATATTAAAGAGAGAGAGAAAGAGATCAACTTTTAAAACTCAGAAAGTTCCATTTCTGGTAACCGCAAACACTCTTATCAATTCCCCACTGAAAAAACCCTCCTTACCATCTCCCTTCCTTTCCCTTTCTCCTATTGCTACAGCCTTTTTCTCAGTGTACTTACTCTTCCCATCTCTCAGCATCTCTATCACCTTTTCCTCCCCTATAATTATAACCTCACTCCCACTGTTCACACATAGAACTGATCCAAAGGACTTAAGAATTCTTCTAACTAACCTCCCACATAGTAAGAAGGGCCAACTGGAGACTGAAGTGAGAATGTCATGGGCTCAAGGTCAGGTAGCCAGTTACATGCAAAGCTGGGTCCTCACCTCACGTATGACTCCCAGTACAGTGCTCTTTCCACTACTGCACACAAGTCCACCTGGGCCTGTTCACCAGCCTTATCCAAGAAAAACTTATAAAACAGTTAGATTCACCTTGCTGTTCTTCTACCATATAAAGCGCTTTGAGTCACAACTAGAAAAATAAGATAACACTGATGACAGCAATCAGATTAGACTCCTGTATCTGGAAGACACATTAACATTTTAACCTTCTTTATCCTTAATCCATCTTATTCAGGAAGTAAGACGGACGAAGCTAGTTCCACAATGAGTCTCCTCCCCAGACATTCACTCCAACATTCAGCATCACGTCCATTAGTCAAACCTAAATCCTTCCTAATGACAATATTGAAGCAAAATCACAATACCATGTTTTCCAGATCTGGCTGAGAAGACACTAACTGAGCCCCTCAGTACAGTGAGCATAATTAATATGGAGAAGACACATTTAGCATATTGATAATTTTCTCTACACCCTCATTTTTAGCAGACTAAATAATTTTAGCCCCTTTATTGTTTTTTTTTTCTTTTTTTTTTTTTTCTTTTTTCTAATTTTATCTTCTAAATATATTTATGGCTTTTATCTAAGTCCCCTGTAAATTGTCCATGTTGCTTTTTGAAAGCTACAGTCTAGAACCAAAAACAGGTAGCTAAAATGTTTAATATAAGACAAATTCCATCAACAAAAGTATTGGAAAGTCTGTACAAGCCCAGGACAATCAATGAAATTTGCATGTGAAAGAGGTAGTTTGCTGACAACAAATACTTTTCAATTAGACTAATTTATAAACTTGGGGAGTAACTAGAAACTACAAAGAAAACATCAAATGAGTCTTCAAAGCATTTTCAAGCACAAACCCAAATACAGTTTACTGGATGCCATTTCATTTGGCAGCTCTAACCATGTAGATAAATATAAGGTTGGCATAAGAGATAAAGAAGCCAACAATGTCCGAGCTAAATCCCCTAAATACGGTCAGAACAATGCTAAGAAGCAAGGTGAGAAATCAAGGAATATGCACATAGGAATTCAATTTCCCACAAGATAAAGAAAGATAATTAAATAAAAATCCTGACTAGCTAGGGAAGTATGTCCAGCAGCAAAAAAATCATAATCATTATTATGATCTCATTTGTGCTATTGGTATAGAGTCTTGAAAATAATAGGCTGCTAAATTGCAAACATCAGGGAAGTAAAGTAGCAGCTCAAAAGATTAATCTTAATCAAAAGATTACAAAGACCGAGATTTCCAAACTGAATTTGAAAAGGAAACAGGTAAAAACAGGTCAGCTCATCACAGATGAGAAAGAAGCTTCCACTATTTGGCTGACTGTTTAAAATTAATAACCTGGAACATTTGCAGGTTAAAAGTCCTATTAAAATGACACAGGGAGAAGTAAATGGGGTAGAAACAACAGTGTTTACACCTTCATAATAGAAAGGTATTACTAAAAGGATTTACAAGGTGCTAACATGATGTATATAGAAGTCAAAGAGCTTTAATACATGATGAGAAAAGGCATTAGGCCTGGAAGTAAAGCCAAAGGACTGGACAGAACTCCACCTACACACATACTAGATTATTCTAAACCAAGTAAGCCACCCCAAGATTCACAGAAGATCATGTTTTATTTTTCCCTAAGTGGCAGTATTCCCATTAGCACCAAACCAGTAAAGGCAGTTAGGTAGAAAAACCAAGAGTTAGAAGAATATAAGACACTAGTCCTTTCTGAGATACTGTTACACAAATTGCTGAAACAATCTAAACCTACATCTTGACCTAAAAAGGTCCCAGGCTTAAAATCCAAACTGAAAGAAAAGCAAGTATATTGCCCTTTTTCCCTATTGGGAAAACCATGTCACCACTGAGAAATTAGAACAGATAAAGAGTAGTGGGTCAGTCTAATGAGTATCTTTTCTTTATAGAAGCACCCAGATTGGCATCAGAGTCATCAGCTCTTGGCTGTCTTCAACAACGGTCAGGCCTCCTTTGGAGACAACTACTTACCATCCTCAATCTGAACCTCGGATGTGTGACTTCGTGCCTAACAGTGTCACAGATTACAGACTAAATGTTTGTGTCCTCCCCAAATTCTGATGTTGCAGCCTTAACCCTTTGTGGTTATATTTGAAGGGGCTTCTCAGAGAATAATTAAGGTTAAATTAGGTCATAAGGGTGGGCACCTGATACAACAGGATTAGTGTCCTGATAGACAGACACCAGAGAGCTCATTCACTTGCTCCCTTCCTCCCTGTGGGCTTGCAAGAGGAAGGCTATGTGAGGACTTACCAAGAAGGCACCATCTGCAAGCCAGGAAGAAAGTCCTCACTAGAAACCTAGTGGATCGGAGCCTCGTCTTAACTGTGAGAAAATAAATTTCTGTGTTCTAAGCCACCCAGTCTGCGGTGTTTTGTTATAGTAGCCTGAGGTGACTCAGACATACCTACCATATTGATGCTTAATAGTGACTACCCAAACAGCAGGAATAAATGTTTCTATTTATTTCTTACATTTCCTAACGCAATGCTCTGTGAGGCTGGATGTTTTACAAATGCTTCTTGAACATAATAATTGTTTTTAAAAGTCTCAGACTACAATAACAGCCATCACTTTCTATAAGCACTAATGGTGTTATAAGCCAAGAATTTTTAAAGGCAAATAAATTTTTTCTTCTTATCTAAAAAGCTGCCTGGAGAATGCTTACTCTTCCTTTACTCACTACTGAAAACTGTCAACAGCAATTCAAGCAATATAATTCCTGTTCTTTTTTTTTGGAGGTAGTCTTGCTCTATCTCTGAGGCTGGCGTGCAGTGGCACACTCTCAGCTCACTGCAACCTCCACCTCCCAGGTTAAAGAGATTCTCCTGCCTCAGCCTCCCGAGTAGCTGGGATTACAGGCATCTGCCACCAAGCCCGGCTAATTTTTGTATTTTCAGTAGAGATGGGGTTTCACCAGGTTGATAATTTATTTTTAAGAATTACAAACAACAAACAAAGTATCTTGTATGATGATAATTTATGTGCACATGTGTGGTAAAAAGACCAAAAAGCACTTATGCAATTTTTATATACATGAGATACTTTAGTTCCTTGATTCTACACCAATTCACCTATATATTAACAAACTTAGGACAGTGGACCTTGGGCTTAGAGAATATTACATTGTGGAATCACAGAATCATAAAATCATAGAATCACAGACTAGAGGTTTGTCTTGGTCGACCTCACTATTTTTTTTAAATAGTTCAGTACCTTGCTCAAAGTAACATAAGTAGTTCCCTTAATTTCCAGAGTTGTGTTTTTTTACTGTATTGTTAAGTAATAATTTTCTGTAAAGTAAAATAATAATTCTCAAAATTAATAAACATATATAAAATTTTAACTCACTAATTAGGGAACCAGTAAGAGGCCAAATCTAATTTCAAAAGAATTCAAAGAAGAAACAAATAAACAGAAATGCCAGCAAGATGTAAAATTTGCAAAACTAGTCAATATGCATAGGACAATAATCTAATGCATCCTCCAAACACAATTGGCATGTTATGGACAAGAATAATGTGTTTTACTGTCTATTTTCTACAATGCACACAATTCTAGTACAGCTCAAACACAACGAAAGGCAGAGCTAACCTGGATGGTTGAGCTAGACAGAGCATGCTTTAAAAAAAAAAAATCATTTCAAAGTCTTTCACAACTTTTCCTCACAGTCTCTTATCATGTACAAGTACTCTCAAACTGGAGAACAGCATGATGGGTGAATTTAAAAAACAGAATTTATCATTCTTGTTTCATTGCTAACTTTCTGAAAGTCCTCAGAAAAAGACCCAAGTTCATTTCCTATGAGCCCCAAAACTAAAAGACAATGAAAACTGTACGTATGAGAGTCTACCACTCTCAATGCTTACAGTGCTTCTCCTCTCAAAATGATCCCTCTGAATACTTAAATAATCCCATGATGGCAAAAGGTTCACAACAGCAGTTTCTCAGCCAAGCAGTGGTACAGGCTGCAGTTCAAATCCGGTCTTCCCCTTCCAAGTCTCACTCTTTCCTCATCACAGGCATATGCACCTCACAGGAGAGTTTCTGAAGCCCCTTAGAGTCAACACGCAAAAGGTCTAATGGAACAATTTTTCATTGTGACTCGTTGAAGAGATTACATGTAAAATGAGGAAACACAAGAGAAGAAATGGTCTGCTACACAAACATACAAAATGGGTGTGATGTGCTAAACAACCAGGTGACATGCTGATTGACTTCAACTCTGACCCCAGCTCCACAGCTCCAGTCAGAAGGTCTGCATTTAAGAACAGAGAAACAGACGAGAAGGAAGAGTGGAAAAGGCATCTAATGAGGACTCAAAAGCAAGCGGGAAAAAAATAAGGTATTGTTTTATGTACTGTTCCCAGGCAAAGAAACATAAGACATCAACATGAAGAGAAAGAAAGCAAGAAATAATTTTTAAAATTAATTTGGCACAACTCTTTTCTTTTGAAATGCTCACAAAGATCACTGCAGAAAACATTCAGAAGACACAACAGTAAGGCATGTAGCTGAAGGATCTTTCAGTAACTCCACAACTTTTCCTCAGTCTCTTACCATGTGCAAGTACTTTCAAACTAGAGAACAGCATGGTGGGTAAGTTTAACAAACAGAATTGAGAATTCTTGTTTCATTGCTAACTTCCTGAAAGGCCTGAGAAAAAGACCCAAGTTATGGCATTAAGTTTGCTTTTTAAAAACTGTGAAAAAAACAAGCACATCTTAAAACTACAAGCTTTGAAACTTTTAAATTTCTTAATTAAAATATTTCCAGATTCAGTTCATTTTTAAGCAAGACTGCAGCCCTAAAGAGACCACTAAATTTTTTTTCATCTTCTTTGAAAAAACATGATTAACAAGTCATTGTTTGAATAGAACACTATGAATTAAACAAGCAAACAAATAACCCCACAATAATGAAACCCATTCCTTGGAGATAATGACAGTGCAAAGTACAAGAACACCATTTTTAAGCATTAGTTCATGTGAGCACCTATTGATGGAAATCTTGCTAGTGAGTCCCCCTAAGAACAGCTTTTTCATTGTCATATCAATAGTCTTTGTGGCTCACATTCCTCACATGTACTGAGGGCAGTCATGATTAAAAAAAAAAGTAACTAGCACACCTCTTGGAGTCAAGTTGTAAAACTTCAACTTGTTTTGGGAAAGTTAAGAATGTATAATAAATATGGATTTATTAATTTACAATAAAACATGGTGAAAGGACAGACACCCCTCGTCTGACAGGAGTCAGACCATAATCAGAATGTCGTTTCATCCGGCACCACAGCAGCAGCAATGAGCTGCATACACCATAAAGCACATCGGATTCTTCATTCATCCAACATGTTCTGGTCCATAGCTAGAATCATAGCCATGGACATGAGAGATCAGAATCCTGAGCTTGTAGAGTTTATAGCCTCCAGGGTGGACTCTGGACTATTCACTGTACTTTTTAAAAAATATTTTTATACAACATAAAATGTTCACTTCAACCATTTTAAGTGTACACTTCAATGGCATTAAGTTCAAAATGTTGTGTAACCCTTACCACTATTTCCAAAAGGTTTTTGTCATCCCAAACAGAAACTCTGTAATAAGTTTGCTTTTTAACAGTGCCATAAGTCAATAATATTTCTGGTTGACATATCATTTTTTTTTTTAAAAAAAAGTATCTATCTTAAGAGCTCAATTATAGGCCTGCCCATAATGTGTTTCTTTAAGAGGTCTGGGTCAGGTGTGGTGGCTCACGCCTGTAATCCCAGCACTTGGGAGGCCAAGGTGGGTGAATTGCTTGAACTCAGGAGTTTGAGACCAGCCTGGGCAACAGGGTAAGACCCCATCTCTACTAAGAACACAAAAAAAGGCCAGGCACAGTGGCTCAAGCCTATAATCCCAGCACTTTGGGAGGCCAAGCAGATCACGAGGCCAGGAGATCAAGACCATCCTGGCCAACACGGTGAAACCCCATCTCTACTAAAATACAAAAATTAGCTGGGCATGGTAGCGCGGGTCTGTAATCCAGTTACTCGGGAGGCTGAGGCAGGAGGATAGCTTGAACCCAGGAGGGGGAGGCGCCACTGCATTCCAGCCTGGCAACAGAGCAAGACTCTGTCTAAAAAAAACACACAAAAAGGAGCTGGGCATGGTGGCACACACTTGCGGTCCCAGCTACTCGGGAGGCTGGCGGGGAGGATCACTAGAGCCTGAGGGCAAGAGCTGTAGTAAGCTAAGGTCACGCCACTGCACTCCAGCCTGGGTGACAGAGCAAGACCCTGCCTCAAAAAAAAAAAAAAATAAGAGAGAGAGATCTGTATGTTTATTTAGCCATTGTGTTTTTTTTAAATTTTATTATATTAAAAATATAAAGTTTCACAAATTTGCATGTCACCCTTGTGCAGGGGCCATACTCATCTTCTCTGTCTCATTCTGATTTTTTAGTATATGTTCTGCTGCAGCATGCACTAGCCATTGTGTTTTGATTTTATACTGTTTTCAAAAAGGCAAACTTATTTCTAAGTTCTTAGAAAGTTACCTCTCTGTCATGTCCTCCCTCACACCCCACTGCACAGAGGTGCTTTCAGCTACAATGCAAACTATTTCATCCAACTCTTACAAATATCTGAAGAGAAGTTAGCATCACCTTTTTAGAGCTAAGGAAGCTAAGACCGGCAGGAATGACGTTTCTCAAAGCTACTCAGCTACCAAGGGAACAATGCAAGCATCAGTAACAGTTATCCCATAATGGGGCCACGACTGACTGGATAAATGTATGTTTGCTTTTATTGTACCGTTAATATTAACTGCTTCTAAGACTGAATACTCCATTAAATTTATTAAGATATATACTCCTATAACAAAAACAGACATATAGGAAAGATGAAAAGGTTTTAAAGACATAGGAAAGGCTAAAGAAGTGATTTTACATGGATAAACTCTGGGAGAAACTTTCAACCTATCTCCCTACAAATGGGTGATATGAGTCACTTAGGGTGGCTGTCTTTTTTCTGAAAGCTGTCATATGTCTCCAAGGGCAAAATAAAGAAAAAGAGACTCTATAGTTCACTAATGTACATATCATGGTAGCACTCTGCGGTTTTATGACAAATTCAAACTCCATCATATGCCGCTTTTAAAGCTCAAATAACTAAAATAAAAACTCCCAGGGACAGCAAAGGCAAAATACCGTCCGTTGTATGTGCTAGGAGACATGTGTCTCTAAAAGCAACATGTGAATTTCTCTTTTCAAGAAAATGTTTAAAGGGATTGGTACGGTAACAAACAAGGAAAAATATGGAGAGAAGTTTAAAGTCAGTATTTTGTTTTTGTAGAGTCTAATTTATTTATTTATTTTGAGAAATCCTTATTGCAACTCCGCTCTGAGTAAGGAGCTCAAAGGAAAGGTAACAGAGACTAGTTCTTAAATGCAGAAGTCCAAAAGACTAGTATTTAAGATCCAAGTCACTCGCGCACTAAGTGTCAGATCTTGGCCATATTACACAATCTCTCTCACTCTGTTTCCTCAAAATAATAACACTTAACAGGATTTTATAACTGTTTTTAGTACATGTAAAGCACCACACACAGACTGTACTGTATACTGTGAGTTTTATTTAAGCATTAAAAGGCATGGGAAGTGGGCAGTCACTGAAGCACATTGATTTAAATTATTACTCAATTAGACTAAATTCAAAAAATATGATGATTTCTTTGTCCCATTCCCCAACCCCCACACAAAAAGCCAACAATTATACTAAATAATAGAAGACAGTCGAGGTCAAGATTTTCAACTTGTTCTCCAGCTATTATTTTTTCTTCCCTACTTCTATTTTGGATTAAGGTATTTATTTCAAGGGACCAAAATCAAAGCAGAGCAGAAGGAAAGCAAGAGAAAATGGAAAGTAGGAACTAGAAAAGCCAGCATCAGCAACACACACAGCATCTCCTCTCTACGTTAGCAAAGCTTCTCATGCAACATTCAATAGGTGAACAGTGATGACTGGCTGACACCGGGTTCCAGACTATTCCACACACCCCACATACTGAATACTCTAAGGTAGTTCAGAGAGAAACTGAGGGGGAAGACAGAGAAAACGCACCTCACAGTTCATTCTGTATGTCACTGTTTTACAAACAGGAGTTTAAATGGTTTGGTACCAACTAAAGACCAACTATCAGTTCTCCACGGAAGCAGCAAAATACAAAAATATCCTTGAAATCGGTACAGAGCCTATTTGCTAGGGTCTGGTGATGCGGTTTTGGGATTCCTTGTCTTGGATCATTCCTCATTTGTTGGACCCACAAATAACAGTCCTGCCTAGAACCATCACCACAAGTTAGAATGAAAAAATGCCAGAGGACTAGGCTTGTGGGTAAAAAAGTCAACATTTTTCTCATGATTGACCTTGGGTGGCCGTAACAAGTTATATAAGGTTGTTGTTTCTACAGAAAGACACTGCATTTTCAGAACACCTCTAGGCACAAAAATCAGTCACGCAACTGAAAGGCAACTTTAAGCATATATTATAAATAAATGTGAATACTAAGGGGTGTGCATCCAAATACATGAATAGCTCTGAAAAGAGTAAGACAAAAATATCAAACATACTTGAAATCAGAGAGATGTCTTCTGGGAACTAAACTCTTGCCATGAAAGGAGAAAACCGGAAAGGTCTTCAGGGGTTCCGGTACCTGTTCAACCATTAATTAATCATGTGTGGCTGGAAAAAACTCTTAGTGTCTTCCAGCCTCATTTTCCTTATCTGTTTCTGTCCAAGATCTCGCTGGGTTCTTGTAAGAATCAAATATGATAACAGTTATTCTTGAAATATGGCCACAGACCAGCAGCATCAGTAACACAGAATGCAACTGAGTCCCACCCAGCCCTACTAAATGAGCAACCTCAGCAATCAGTTATTCTGATGCACCTTCAAGTTTGAGAACCACTGCACAAAAACAGATACAACCTGAAAATCTTGAAACACTGAACTGTTACTATGGAAGAAATTAAAACTATTACATTGTTTGAAGATTTTAAGAACTTTCACTTGCAACTGGATACAGAGGAGGCTACGTGTGGCTTTTGCTGTTGTTGTTGAAACAAAGCATCACTCTGTCACCCAGGCTGGAGTGCAGTGGTATTGTTAGAGCTCACTGTAACCTTGAATTCTTGAGCTCATCAATCCTCCTTCCTCAGCCTCCCAAGCAGCTGGAACCACAGGCATGTGCCATCATGCTCAGTTAATTTTTATTTTATTTACATATTTACTTTTTTATTTTATAAGAAGAGAGGTCTAATTGGAGAAATCAGCAAAAAGAAAGGGGCTACAGAACTCATGCAACTTTGGAACCCAGCAGGGCAGTCACTAAATCTTAAAGCTCCAAAATAATCTGATACCTTTAAAATTTTTCTTTTGTAGTGACAAGGTCTTGCTATGTTGCCCAGGCTGGTGCTGAACCTGGGCTGAAATGATCCTCCTACCTCAGCCTCCTGAAATGCTGGAATTACAGGCATGAGCCACTGTTCCTAACCTATGTGTGGCTTTTTTAAAGCCCAGATTCATAATTAATGTAAATGCTACAATAAAATAAAATCCAAAATTATGGCACCTATCAATGTTAAAATGCACTGTTATTTCTTTGTAACGTTAAAAGGATTGGGGGAAAGAAATAAAATTAGTAATGATTACATATTCTTTTTTTTTTTTTTTTTTTTTTTTTTGTGAGTCTCTTATTGTTGCCCAGGCTGGAGTGCAGTGGTGCGATCTTAGATCACTACAATCTCCACCTGCCAGGTTCAAACAATTCTCCTGCTTCAGTCTCCTGAGTAGCTGGGATTACAGGTGTGCACCACCACACCCGGCTAATTTTTGTATTTTTAGTACACACGGGGTTTCACCATGTTGGTCAGGCTGGAGTTAAACTCCTGACCCCGTGATCCACCCATCTCGGCCTCCAAAAGAGCTGGGATTAGAAGTGTGAGCCACCATGCCCTGCCTACATATTCTTTAAAAGAGTAAATATTAGACTAAATTTATTTCAATCCAATTATGAATAAAGTGACTTTGAGATTAGGTCTCTCTAAGAAAAAAGAAGAACAATAAGTCTTCCTAAAATCTTTTTTTTTTTTTTTTTTTTTTGAGACAGAGTTTCGCTCTTGTTACCCAGGCTGGAGTGCAATGACGCGATCTCGGCTCACGGCAACCTCCACCTCCTGGGTTCCAGCAATTCTCCTGCCTCAGCCTCCTGAGTAGCTGGGATTACAGGCACGCGCCACCATGCCCAGCTAATTTTTTGTATTTTTAGTAGAGACGGGGTTTCACCATGTTGACCAGGATGGTCTCGATCTCTTGACCTCGTGATCCACCCGCCTCAGCCTCCCAAAGTGCTGGGATTACAGGCGTGAGCCACCACGCCCAGCCATCTTCCTAAAATCTTTACATTTTCTTGGCCACGTTAATGCATTCATTCCTTTTAAAAGGTAAAATAAAATAAAAAATAAAAAATAAATTAGTTACAAAAGATGCATTTCAATTGATAATGGAGGCTTTTAATGTAATAATTATAGGAAATCTTGGAGGAGTTCTAATAAGCAGCACCAAATTAAGAACAATGAAGAAGTCGTATTAAGATTGTTTTACATTCTATATTCTAGTTAAGCCGAATAAAACATGTGAAACCAGGCCAGGCACGGTGGCTCACGCCTGTAATCCCAGCACTTTGGGAGGCCGAGGTGGGTGGATCACAAGGTCAAGAGATCGAGACCATCCCGGTCAACAAGATGAAACCCCGTCTCTACTAAAAATACAAAAAAATTAGCTGGGCATGGTGGTGCACGCCTGTAATCACAGCTACTCAGGAGGCTGAGGCAGGAGAATTGCTTGAACCCAGAAGGCGGAGGTTGCAGTGAGCCAAGATCATGCCATTGCACTCCAGCCTGGGTAACAACAGCAAAACTCCGTCTCAAAAAAAAAAAAAAAAAAGTTAAAACAAACAAAAATATTACTCAGAAATATCCTTAGGCCCCATATATTGTCACATCTCATTTATCACATCTAGTTAAGAAAATACAGCACTTCAGCCTCTGACAAACTAGAGACAACCTGAGAGTCACATTGGTAAAAATACACATATCTGAAAAAATTCTGGGGTGAAAGGAAGAAAAGATTTGAAGAATAAATTAACATTTAAAAAACAGTAAGATTATACAGAAATAGTTCAATGAAAAGACGTGCCCATAAAAAGCAAAATTATCAACTATGTGGAGATTTAAACTAGACTGTATTGATGAATATATTCTTCAGAACATGTTTATTTGTATGATTTTCTTTTATGTACCCTTCAATAAAACTCACACTACACAGTATACTAGGCAGTGAGAAAAGCGGCAACGCCAACAGTGGGCTTGTGGTTTGTACTGTATGCAGACAGCAAGCCACCACTCATTCCCCCACCATCACACCTTCGTGTATGAAGACAGCAAGCCACCCCTCATTCACCCACCACTATCACACCCTCCTGTATAAAGACAGCAAGTCACCACTCATTCCCCCACCACTATCACACCCTCCTGTATAAAGACAGCAAGTCACCACTCATTCCCCCACCACCATCACACCCTACTGTATGAAGACAGCCAGCCACCACTCATTCACCCACCACTATCACACCCTCCTGTATAAAGACAGCAAGTCACCACTCATTCCCCCACCACCATCACACCCTACTGTATGAAGACAGCCAGCTACCACTCATTCACCCACCACTATCACACCCTCCTGTATAAAGACAGCAAGTCACCACTCATTCCCCCACCACCATCACACCCTACTGTATGAAGACAGCCAGCTACCACTCATTCACCCACCACTATCACACCCTACTGTATAAAGACAGCAAGTCACCACTCATTCCCCCACCACCATCACACCCTACTGTATGAAGACAGCAAGCCACCACTCATTCCCCCACCATCACACCTTCCTGTATGAAGACAGCAAGCCACCACTCATTCACCCACCACTATCACACCCTCCTGTATAAAGACAGCAAGCCACCACTCATTCACCCACCACCATCACACTCTACTGTATAAAGACAGCAAGTCACCACTCATTCCCCCACCACCATCACACCCTCCTGTATGAAGACAGCAAGTCACCACTCATTCCCCCACCACCATCACACCCTACTGTATGAAGACAGCAAGCCACCACTCATTCACCCACCACTATCACACCCTCCTGTATAAAGACAGCAAGCCACCACTCATTCACCCACCACCATCACACTCTACTGTATAAAGACAGCAAGTCACCACTCATTCCCCCACCACCATCACACCCTACTGTATAAAGACAGCAAGTCACCACTCATTCACCCACCACTATCACACCCTCCTGTATAAAGACAGCAAGCCACCACTCATTCACCCACCACCATCACACTCTACTGTATAAAGACAGCAAGTCACCACTCATTCCCCCACGACCATCACACCCTACTGTATGAAGACAGCAAGTCACCACTCATTCCCCCACCACCATCACACCCTCCTGTATGAAGACAGCAAGTCACCACTCATTCCCCCACCACTATCACACTCTCCTGTATGAAGACAGCAAGCCACCACTCATTCACCCACCACTATCACACCCTACTGTATGAAGACAGCAAGCCACCATTCATTCACCCACCACTATCATACTCTCCTGTGTGAAGACAGCCAGCCACCACTCATTCCCCCACCACTATCACACCCTCCTGTATGAAGACAGCAAGCCACCATTCGTTCACCCACCACTATCACACTGGCAGCCCCACATTCCTCTCCAGGTTTCTTCCCCACAGTATAAATCGGATCAAATCAATTGTTATTTATAACCAGCAAGAAGGATGGAGAGGCCTCACAGTTGCATTAGACACAGGCCTCCTGGTCTTCTCTGAATTCCTCAGAGACGGTCTCAGGAAGGAGCCAGCAGCACTACGGCAGCACATTTCCTGCAAATCTACAATCAGTTCTTCCAAGTGGTAAACAGCTACTATGGTACTCTCAAGCTCTCCAGGGACTCACACTTTTTTTCCCTCTTTAATTCTAAGCCTTCTTCTCTTTCTTCCCTGACTTTGTGTCCCCTTTCAAACTTTCCCTTTTATACATCAAAATGGCAAGAGCAGCAAAACATCCTAAATCATGCTCAATAAAGCCAGTGCTGGGGAACAAAATGGATACAAATTTATCATTATGCTCTCTTTCATCTGGGGGTGGCACACAAGAGCGGTATACTGTTTTTATGTACTTCTCTATAACTGCATAGCGCTGAAGGTTCCTGATCCCATCACGAAATTCAAGAGGTACATGAGCAACGGTATACATTGGGAAAGTTAAACAAAAGATGTATTACTCTATGGGTTGTTGTTTTTAAAAAGTATCGTGGGGTCTACACACTTCCTAAAGGGAAAAGTAAACATTTTTTTTGAAGATTTTATGTACCGTAGTTTTTCGCAGACGTTATCTCATGAGTAGACATGCCAAACAAGCCATCTATAGCTGTGCTATCCAAAAGGCAGTCACTAACCACATGTAGCTATTTCAATTTAAAGCATACTTAACTAAAACTAAATTGAAAATTCAATTCCTCAGTCACATTCGACACATTTCAAGTGTTTGATACATGAAAATGGCTACTGACTGCCATACTGCACGGCAAAGAGAGCTGAGCATTTCCATCATCACAGAAATCCTATGGCACAACAACGATCTAAGTCTTTCTCCTCCATGAAGATTTTCTTAAAATGTCTCAGATATTAGGTTTGGTCCCTCTGGTACATGAAGATTAACTCCTTCGCACTAAAGCTCTTACTAGAATCTGTATACACGTGCTCTATTGTACCTGCAGCCAGGTTTTCACCACTGCCAGTTTCTATACTATCCTCAGCCTACTGAGAGCTCCAGTCTTTCAAAAACTCTTAATACATCCGAACCTCTCTTGAATGGCTGGCAAAGGTTTAAATCAAAAAAGACATCACATTTTTGCACATATGACATAATTGGCCCATATGAAGTGTGATCCCTGGGGCAGTGACAAAACTAAGTTTATGCTACTGAGGTTTTGCTTGCCCAGGAAATATAAAGGACTTTTGTGACTATATAAAGTCACTAAATAACCTAATGGTTTTAATAATGAGGGTAAAAAATATTTTAATGGGTATAATGTCATTATCAAACCACAAAAAAAGCTATACATGCAACAGAGTTCAATTTTGGTTAGATTTCCTTTAAAGTCTCACATGACTCATGTGGCACAGGGTCTCTGTGACAATAGGTAAATTTTCATAAATGCTTAAGTACATCTGGATTCTTTTCCAGTGACCTACAGGGTAATACATCATTCTGTCAGTTTCAGAGGCACATTTGTATCCTATTCTCCAAAACCAGAAATGGCCCAGGAATTCCTAGTCCACATGACATGTTGCTGAAGAAACATACATACACATAAGTGCACATACACACACACGTATGCACACGCACACACACACACACACACTCATGCACTGAAATAATATTATAACCATTTACCTTTCTTCTAAATTCTACCTTCTGTGGTTCAGACTTAACCTGTGTTGACAAGGAATGCCTCTTGCTAAGTTATTACCTACAGGTCACTGTAATACAACATCACATACCTGGATTATTATAATGAGTGAAGCGTTCTTTCCTATAGCTCAACAGGAGGATAGGAAGCTCTATGAAAACTCTGATTTTTGCTTCATTTTTAACCAAAATGATTCAGAGCCTTTGTCAATACCAGCTGCTGCAGTGGTTGGCTGCCTGTGATAACAGGCTGCCTTTCACCTGAAAGAATGAAGGGGTGTTTCTCAGAGTAATATCTTACCATACAGAGGATGATACTCTCTTAAAACCTAGTGAAAATCAATTTCACAGTCATTTCTTTTTGTTTTTTTTTTTTTTGAGACGGAGTCTTGCTCTGTTGCCAGGCTGGAGTACAGTGGTGCAGTCTCGGCTCACTGCAACCTCTGCCTCCTGGGTTCAAGCTATTCTTCCGCCTCAACCTCCCAAGTAGCTGGGACTATAGGCGCGTGCCAAATGCCTGGCTAATTTTTGTACTTTTAGTAGAGACGGGGTTTTACCATGTTGGCCAGGATGGTCTCGATCTCTTGACCTTGTGATCTGCCCGCCTAGGCCTCCCAAAGTGCTGGGATTATAGGCATGAGCCACTGCGCCCAGCCAGTCATTTCTTTATTTAAAAAAACACCTCCTTTGCAGAAATATCACAGAGATGTCAGGTTTAAATTTTTTTTCTACTTCATATTATTTATAAGCCAATATTTTTTATATTTTTGGCAGTTCTTTAGGCCTGGGCAGGGGTGACATTTGCCCAGAATACATCTGATATAGGCTGCTGGTTGCTTCTAAGTATCCTGTTCTGACTGATCAATGCTTGCACAGAGCCTGTTGACTACTAGAC